>NW_027507791.1:3332500-3667500 GCF_037356315.1 Lithobates pipiens
ATCATCTATTCACCTCCCAAAACTTTCACCAGAGCAACGCTCCTCCTTAAACCAACCTATCTCCACTGACGAACTAGTTGACGTAATTAAACATCTCCCCACACATAAAGCCCCAGGACCAGACGGCCTTCCATACTCCTATTATAAGACGTTCCTAGAGTCCCTGTCCCCACACCTGCTGACCCTATTCTCCTCACTGCTCCAGGGCACAATACCACACCCCTCGTTCCTACACGCAGTCATAACCACTATCCCTAAACCAGATAAGGATCCTTCACTCCCTGACAATTATCGTCCCATAGCCCTATTGAACTCTGATTACAAAATCTTTACCAAGATTCTAGCAAACAGGCTCTCTCTACTGCTGCCAGCGTTGATCCATAGAGACCAGGTGGGTTTCGTTCCCACAAGACATGCGGGGGACAATACTCGCCGCACAATTTACCTTATAGACCTGCTTACTAAAACTAAAAACCCCGCTTTGATACTCAGTTTAGATGCCCAAAAGGCATTTGATCGCCTTAGCTGGCCATTTATGTTTGCGATACTAAACCACTTTGGATTTTCAGGCCCCTTTATTCACGCCCTCCGAGCCCTATACTCGAAGCCCACCTCCCAGGTACAACTCTCCTCCCATCTGTCCCGTCCGTTTTCCCTTAGCAACGGTACGAGACAGGGTTGCCCTCTATCGCCATTGCTCTTTATTCTCAGTCTGGAACCCCTAGCTGCGGCTATACGGGAATGTTCAGATATTAAAGGAGTTTGCCTCCGCAACGCAGAATATAAAATATCCTTATTCGCGGATGATGTCCTCCTAACTCTCACCCACCCGCACGCATCCCTACCACACCTTCACCACCTACTATCCACTTTTGGTAGCCTCTCAGGTTTCAAAATTAATGATATTAAAACCGAAGCATTACCTGTAAACATAACCCCAGCCCTCTTATCTTCGCTTCAAAGTAAGTATAATTACCACTGGTGTCCTCACTCACTTAACCACTTCAATACCGGGCACTTAAACACCTTCCTGCCCAGACCAATTTTGAGCTTTCTGCGCTGTCGCACTTTGAATGACAATTGCGCGGTCATGCTACACTGTACCCAAATGAAATTTTTATCATTTTTTTCCCACAAATAGAGCTTTCTTTTGGTGGTATTTGATCACTTCTACGGTTTTTATTTTTTGCGCTACAAATAAAAAAATACCGAAAATTTTGAAAAAAATGTTTTTTTTTGTTTCAGTTTCAAAACTTTGTAAATAAGTACGTTTTCTCCTTCACTGATGGGGCTACACTGATGGGCACTGATAAGGCGGCACTGATGGGTACCAATAAAGTGGCACTGATGAGGTGGCATTGATGGACACTGATATGTGGCACTGATAGGCGGCACTAATAGGCGGCACTGATGGGCGTCACGGATGGGCGACACGGAAGGACACTGATAGGTGGCACAAATTGGCACTGATAGCTGGCACGGATTGGCATGGATGGGCGGCACAGATGGGCGGCACAGATGGGCATGGATAGGCGGCACAGATGGGCATGGATAGGCAGCACAGATGGGCATGGGTGGGCATGGATAGGCGGCACAGGTGGGCACTGATAGGCGGCACAGGTGGGCACTGATAGGCGGCACAGGTGGGCACTGATAGGCGGCACAGGTACGCACTGATAGGCGGCACAGGTACAGGTGGGCATTGGTGTTATACTATAGTAATAGATGCCAATCAGTGCCAAACAATGCATGCCAATCAGTGATGCCCATTGTGGGCACTGATTGGCACCCATTATGGGCACTGATTGGCATCCATTGTGCTGACTGGCATCCCTGGTGGTCTAGGGAGGATTACCTTTTCCCTGGTGGTCTGGTGGCGTCCCTGGTGGTCCAGTGTGGGCATCCTCGGGGGGGGGGGGGGGCTGTGCTGATAATCGATCAGCACAGACCCCCCCTGTCAGAGGAGCAGCCGATCGGCTCTCCTCTACTCGCGTCTGACAGACGCGAGTGAGGGAAAGCCGATCACCGGCTCTTCCCATTTACACTGTGATCAGCCGTGATTGGACACGGCTGATCACGTGGTAAAGAGTCTCCGTCGGAGACTCTTTACCGAGATCGTAGTTGCCGGGTGTCGGACTGACACCCCGCAACAACGATTGCCGCGATGCGCGCCCCCGGGGGCGCGCAGCAGCTCATAATCCTGATCACATCATATGACGTCCGGTCAGGATTATGCAACCACTTTGCAGCCGTCAATTGCGTCAATTGCGGCAAGTGGTTAAATACCTGGGGGTTCGCCTTACTGCTTCCTATGATACTTTAAATAAGGCCAATTTCCCCCCCCCTGTTCTTGGAAATTAATCGCTTGCTGACATACTGGACATCTCTCCCCCTATCCCTGTTGGGCCGAATCAATGTCCTTAAAATGTCTATCCTCCCCAGGTTATTATATTTGTTTGAAACTTTACCTGTGGCTATCCCTATGTCACAGTTGAAATCCCTTCAAAGGAGAAGCCTCCGTTTTATTTGGAATAACGCTTCCCACAGGTTAGCAGGGACGGTGGTCCTGGCTCGGAGGAATAGGGGGGGGGAGCTCGGAGGCCCAGATTTCATTAAATACTATTATGCCACACACCTGAGAGTTCTTACCTCCTGGACCTCCCGGAAGGCCCCAAATAGATGGTCAAAAATAGAAATGAATGTTACAGCCCTGGTACATCCTTGCTATATGCTTTGGCCTTCTACTGCCCTTCATATGCCCCAATTACGGCACATATGCCTAGCTCCCATGTTGTTCACGTTAAATACCTGGAAAAGGTGCAATGACCGCTTTTCCCTATCCTCACCGTGTCCACCGCTTTTAAATATCCTATTTAACCCAGACATCCCAGATAGCCTGTCCTATGATCGTATGCTACCATGGACCCAAGCGGGACTTTTTCAACTCCGACACTTTGTTAACCCGGCGACACGCCATTTATTGACTTTTCCCACCTTGCAAAAGCAACACCAGATCCCCCAAAGGCTTCTACATTCATACTTACAGATCAGACACTTTTTCTCTATCAGGTCCCCTTCTCTGACTCTGGACAAACCCACAGACTTTGAGATCCTATGTGCTAAGGGTCCTTACAAACCCCGACTGATCTCTACTATTTACACAATATTACATGAAGCCATTCTTATGACGGTGAACACCCACCACTACATGAGGAAATGGTCTCAGATTCTACAGCACGATATTTCCCTGGTGGACTGGGGGAACATATGGGAGCACACTTCCAGAATATCTCGATGTGTGACCCACAAGGAAACTGAATACAAAGTTCTAATGCACTGGTATAGGACTCCAGATATTCTACATGCCCGTAACAGGTTAATTTCAAAGCAATGCTGGAGATGTGGTGGGGAAGTCGGCTCTCACTACCATATTCTTTGGGACTGCCCCCTAGTCCACCAGTTCTGGCTCCAAGTCCAAAATCTGTTAGAAACACTGGCTGGCACTCCTATTCCCCTGACGCCCATGAATTATCTGTTAGGCCTCCCTTTCTCTGGTATTTCTAAGGCCTTGCGCAGATTGTTGTCCTTCATCTTATTGGCTGCTAAAAGGGTCATACCCAGGTTATGGTTGTCCACCTCTCCATCAACACTTCCGCAATTGATCACCACTGTAGCTGACATACGCAGAATGGAACACTTGACAGCCGTAGTGGAGGGTAAGATGCAGAAATTTTCTAAAATTTGGTCAACATGGGATGAGTCTACATATGGCTCTGATGGGATTGCTCCTACTTAGTTAAACCTGGATACATACATGTCCCCGAGAGAAGGTCTGAAATCTATTTTTCCTTAAAGCTCTCTTTGAGGTTAAATAGTCTGTTTACAGTTTCTGTCCATAACCCCCTTAAAGATACGGTAGAAGGTCACTTCAATTTCTATTTTTTTTTTTTTTTTTTTTACGAATGCGACTATCTCTCCCCCACTCAAATGACTACTTTAATCACATCGCTATACCTCTATATGTTTAGATTTTGTATGCCCTGTAATCACAGTATACCTGCAATCTCGATATGTTAATATTAATATTTCATGTATATTTTCTTCTGTATGATGTTGAAAATTTAAAATAAACAATTACAAAAAAAAAAAGATCTAATGAAACAAAAGGTCAACTTGCAGTAAATCTTACAATCCAATCAGCTGATTAATTTTGTGCTGGAGGTTGGATAACTGGCAAACATGCATTCCAGAGAGCTGATAAAGAAGGGTGTTGTATTGTATTTGAGCAGAGGAGAAGAGATATTGTCATTGCGTGTGTTAAAAAATTCAATAAACAAACGACTTTCTAAACGACTAATCATTATCACGAATATATACACATACATAAATATCCATATATTTCAACAAATACACACAAGATGATAGCGCATATAACGAATGAATTCGACATGATTAGAGATTCAGTATAACGAATATCGACACTCTACAGAAATAACAAATTATCCGAAAACATATTAACGTAACATAACGAATATAACAGAACGAAAGGATGTATTTTACGAATGACAACGACCCGAAACTAAACAAAGTTTTCCGTTGTGCACAAGTCTAAAGGCCCATACACACGATCTGACTTTTTGACAACAAACCTGCAAATTAGCTGTTTTGGAGCAACATCCGACCGTGTGTACGCTCCATCGGACAAACTTTTTGGGTTTTCATCTGACTTTTGTTGGTTTTGCGAATGAACAAACTTTTTCACAACATAAGTCCAATGGAGCAAAGTCCGATCGTGTGTACACAAAACTGTCGGACTTTTGTACAAAGTAGAAACACGCATGTTCAGGTCCAGTGCAAAAGATCAGACAACAATACAGAAGTTGACCAAAGGTGGCGCTGGAGTAATTGAACGTCCCCTTTTGAAGTGTCGTCAGTACGTTGAAACATCACTACGTTCGTGTTTGGTGCCTAAAAAGTCAGATCGTGTGTATGCAATACAAACTTTGTACAAAAGTCCACGGGAAAGTTTGTACAAAGTCCGATCGTGTGTATGAGGCTTAACCGTGACTCCTAAGTCCTTGTTTGATAAATGGTGGAGAAAGTTTGGATGTCTTCCATAGAACTTACAAGAAAAATGCAGTGTTTTCCTCAATCCAGCCAACATTTTTAAACACTAGCAGCCAACTATAAATAAAAAAAACTATATTGTGTTTTAAAATGACTAATAGTTCTATCTTGAGCTGAAATTTAGCATCAATCTAAAAAGTAAACCAGCCAAGATTTACTTCTGCAGAGGTGGATGGGAAAGCAGGTCCCCCTAGTGACAACGTTTTAGCCATATGCCCAGCTGGTTATCTTCAGAGAGGAAACTAAACTCCTAAGTGCCAGTTCACATAGGAGCGACTTGTCAGGCGACTTAGCCGCCTGACAAGTAGCGCTCCGTTCTGTACTAAGGAACCGTTCTAATGGGAGCGACTCAAGTCGCTCCGACTTAGAAAAAAGGTTCCTGTACTATTTTTGGGGCGACTTCAGGCGACTTGCATTGACTTCTATACAGAAGTCGTTTTGCAAGTTGCTGCTGAAGTCATGTGCAGGTCGTGTCTGTGAGTCGCGCTGCAAGTCGTGTCGCCCCTGTGTGAAGCGGCACTAATAGCACACACGATAATCACACCACTTAGTAGAGCCAGCAAAAAAATAAAGTGACTACTAAATCCTTGTACTCAAAGGGCTCAATCACACATGCATCAATACCCTGTGCTTAAGCAACATTTATTTAGCATTTTTAAAGCCCCATGACCTTTCTTAAATGTCTGCCATGAATATTACTGTGGGCACCACACAGTGCTGCACACACAGGAGAGGTAGCATTGTGTTGTGTTAAAACTTAGGCAGCATGCCATTTTCATTGATGCTGCGATGCTTTTTAGCCCCCTCTATTGATTTCAATGATGGTGCTCTGTAACCACACCATAACAGCACCTATCGCATTTATGGCGTGTTAGCAAAGCATTTATAAAGTGTTAGCTGGATATTGGGGGCAGGCAGTAGAGGTTCCTGTATCCCAGAATGCACTGGGAATAGAGAACTAGGATAGGGCAGCTCCAGCCACTTCCTGGTTGTACAGAGCAGCCGTGTGGTAGCACCATTTGCTTCTGTGTGTGTGCAAAATCATCAAGCCAGCCAACAAAACAGACCATGCCGGTCAGGAGCAGAGACATTGACCATTATTGCCAGTGGCAAAGCTTTTAGCCCTTGTACAAGCGGTCGGAAATTCCGACAGAAAATGTCCAATCGGACCGCGTTGTCGGATAATCCGACCGTGTGTGGGCTTCATCTGACTTTTTCCGTCGGAATGTCCGACCAACAAAGTTTGAGAGCTGGATATAAAAATTTTCCGACAACATGATCCGATCGGACTTTGTCCAATCATTTGTAGAGAATTCCGATCGGAACAAAGTGCCACGCAGGCTCAGATCAAATTCCTAGACCAAAGCTATTGGCTACTAGCCTGAACGTAGTCCCGTCGTAACTAAACGTCATCACGTTGTGAAAGATCGGATTTTCTGACAACTTTGTCCGACCGTGTGTATGCAACACCAGTTTCGGACAAGATTTTGTTGTCGGAATGTCCGACCGTGTGTACAAGGGCTTAGTGTCCGCTGGGCCAAGCCAAGTGTCAGAGATCGAAGTATACAAATCCATCTTGGAGAGAATTCAGACAAATGTTCGAGTTTATTAGGGCTCCTGCGCTGTATATAGAATCCAAAATGGTGGTTTGTCTAATTAACTGGATGCTGCAAGCACTTGCATGAGACACACTCTCATGTAAATTAAATAAATAAGGAAGAAAATAGTGCTGCGCTCCCAAGGTGAAGTAAAGTAATAAAAAACTGTGGTAAAAAAAAAACTTTTGTCCCACAAATTTAATATGTGACCTTTATAGCACGTGGTCTAATCAGATACACTCGGGACTAACCCAAAAAAACATATATATAAAATCTTCATATATGTATATCTAAAACCCAAGTCAGATACATATCAACATATTAGTGAAGTGCCCAAACAGCACATATTATACGTGACATAGTCCAATCTCAAGGGGACTACCCCCAACTAAAGTGTTCAAGTGTATATATATGAAATCGCATAAAACCAATATATATATGCATAAAACAATTAATCCATGAACAACGAAGTATCATGTGTGAAGAAATAAAGGTGATCAAACACATTAAAGTGCTGAGTGCATATGATGAACAAAACCAAAAAAAAAACAATAAAAAAACACACACAATAGTCCAACTGAGTGAATATTGCAGTGAAGATATCAGGTGCAATAATAAAGTGACTTGGTGCTTGCAACATGCAAAAAACTCTTTCTCCACTTCAGTGATTCCACGTGTTTGCTAGGCACACCAGGTAATTACCTCACCGCTGTAAGGTATACAGCGTATATGTAGCCTTTTCAGAGACACACAGGGAATCAGGAGGGGGACTTCAAATACCCATACTGTTGTCACCATCCATATAACTGCTCCGTAGGTGGATTCGAATGATGCTCAAGAAATAGATATGAAGGCGACCATATTATTATAGTAAATTTAAAATAACAGATTTATTAAACAATTAAAACTACTCACAAACAGCAAAGGTGAGTCACACAATAACAGCAGACTACGAGCAAACCGCTCTGGTGTAGGCGTCATTTCTGGTCTCCGTATCCTACGCGTTACGTCACTTCCCGTGACTTCAACTGGGATGTTGGGGGTAGTCCTCTTGATATTGGACTACGTCACGTATAATATGTGCTGTTTGGGCACTTCTCTAATATGTTGATATGTATCTGACTTGGTTTTTAGATATACATATATGAAGATTTTATATATATATTTTTTTTGGGTTAGTCCCGAGTTGGCACGTCTGCGCAAACCGGTGTAGGTATACGTCGGACGGTTTAAGGGCTATAGGGTGCCGGGGGCAATGAGTGTGGTCGGCGGCCACGATGTCCACCGGTGAACCGCGATCGCTTCTCGGCCAGAATGGGGATCTTACTTCCTGTCAGTCCCCTCCCCCCCCACAGTTAGAAACACCTCCCTAGGACACACTTAACCCCTTGATCGCCCCCTAGTGTTAACCCCCTGCCAGTTACATTTATACAGTAATCGGTGGCTATTTATAGCACTGATCGCTGTATATATGTCAGTGATCCCAAAAAAGTGTCAAAAGTGTCTGATCTGTCCATCGAAATGTCGCAGTTTTGCTAAAAATTGCTGATCACCACCATGAATAGTAAAAAAAAGAAATAAAAATGTCATAAATCTAGCCCCTGTTTTGTAGACGCTATAACTTTTGCGCAAACCAATCAATATAAACTTATTGCGTTTTTTTTGTTTGTTTGTTTTTTTTACCAAAAATATGTAGAAGAATACATATTGGCCTAAACTGATGAAGAAATTCTTTTTTTTTTATATATATATATATTTTTATATTAATTATAACAAAATTGTCGCGCTTTTTTGTTTATAGCGCAAAAAATAAAAACCGCAGAGGTGATCAAATACTACCAAAAGAAAGCTCTATTTGTGGGGAAAAAAAAGGACATCGATTTTGTTTGTGTACAATGTCGCACGACCAAGCAATTTTCAGTTAAAGTGACGCAGTGCTGTATTGCTAAAAATGGCCTGGTCAGGAAGTGGGTAAATCCTTCCGGGGTTGAAGTGGTTAAAGAGAAGGTAAACCCTCTCTTTAAAAAAAAAAAAAAACACCCTGCAGAACAAAGGCATAAGGAGCTAGTATGCATAGCATACTAGCTCAGTATGAATTACTTACCTGAGATCGAAGCCCCTGAAGTGGCCAGCGTATCTTCCGGATATTGCTACTCCGGTGCTGTGATTTGCCGGAGCAGCGATAACCTCACCCCCGCGCATGCACACTGGTGCCGCCACTAACGGCATGATTGCCGTTAGAAAGTGCGATGTCTACGGCGTATCGTGCTGATATTTCTGCAAATATCTCCTAAACCTTATAGGTTTGGGGGATATTTGTTGCACCTACAGGTAAGCCTTAATCTAGGCTTACCTGTAGGTTAAAGTGGTTGTAATAGGTTTACAACCACTTTAATGAGTATTGCTTCATTCAAAAAAGTCACGGTGAAGGTTAGTGAGAAAAGTGGTCCCTGAGATAAAGACTATATGAAATAATTTTCCATAATTAAGTATCAATAAGCCCAAAGGGAGATGTTATGTACAGCCTTGAAATAAAGGACATCTACAAAGTAGCATTCATCTCAATGTATGTTTACTTCAGAATACGCACTGTACAGAGGATCACACCTTCCAAGGGGTTGTGATACAGAATAGAATTTGATACAGCTTTTTTATAAGAAAACGATAACATCACAGTGTATGGCGGGCACAAGCCCAAGTTACAAAATACGCAATACATTCCAGAATAATCTCTTCCATATCCCATATGGTCACCCTGATCCAAACACAATAATAAGATAAAGGTCAGTTTGACAATATAGAATAATTAAGACAGGGAAAAATTATATTATAAACAAGGACTTTCCATTTCAACATTTGAACATCATTTCTGGGAATAATATCCTTTATTATCTCATTGGCAGGACATCTCATGTCATCCGGAGAGCAAGATACACAAACATACAGTGCCTTGCGAAAGTATTCGGCCCCCTTGAACTTTTCAACCTTTTGCCATATTTCAGGCTTCAAACATAAAGATATAACATTTAAATTGTTTGTGAAGAATCATCAACAAGTGGGACACAATTGTGAAGTGGAACAAAATCTATTGGATATTTTATACTTTTTTAGCAAATAAAAAACTGAAAAGTGGTGCGTGCAAAATTATTCGGCCCCTTTACTTTCAGTGCAGCAAACTCACTCCAGAAGTTCAGCAAGATCTCTGAATGATCCAATGTTGTCCTAAATGACTGATGGGGATAAATAGAATCCCCCTGTGTGTAATCAAGTCTCTGTATAAATGCACCTGCTCTGTTATAGTCTCAGGGTTCTGTTGAAAGCGCAGAGAGCATCATGAAGACCAAGGAACACACCAGGCAGGTCCGTAATACTGTTGTAGAGAAGTTTAAAGCTGGATTTGGATACAAAAAGATTTCCCAAGCTTTAAACATCCCAAGGAGCACTGTGCAAGCGATCATTTTGAAATGGAAGGAGTATCAGACCACTGCAAATCTACCAAGACCTGACCGTCCCTCTAAACTTTCAGCTCAGACAAGGAGAAGACTGATCAGAGATGCAGCCAAGAGGCCCATGATCACTCTGGATGAACTGCAGAGAACTACAGCTGAGGTGGGAGAGTCTGTCCATAGGACAACAATCAGTCGTACACTGTACAAATCTGGCCTTTATGGAAGAGTGGCAAGAAGAAAGCCATTTCTCAAAGATATCCATAAAAAGTCTTGTCTAAAGTTTGCCACAAGCCACCTGGGAGACACACCAAACATGTGGAAGAAGGTGCTCTGGTCAGATGAAACCAAAATCAAACTTTTTGCCCACAATGCAAAACGATACATGGTGGTGGCAGCATCATGGGTTGGGTCTGCTTTTCTTCAGCAGGGACAGGGAATATGGTTAAAATTGAGGGGAAGATGGATGCAGCCAAATACAGGACCATTCTGGATGAAAACCTGTTGGAGTCTGCAAAAGACCTGAAACTGGGACGGAGATTTATCTTCCAACAAGACAATGATCCCAAACATACAGCAAAATCTACAAAGGAATGGTTCACAAATAAACGTATCCAGGTGTTAGAATGGCCAAGTCAAAGTCCAGACCTGAATCCAATCGAGAATCTGTGGAAAGAGCTGAAAACTGCTGTTCACAAACGCTCTCCATCCAACCTCACTGAGCTCGAGCTGTTTTGCAAGGAAGAATGGGCAAGAATTTCAGTCTCTCGATGTGCAAAACTGATAGAGACATACCCCAAGCGACTTGCAGCTGTAATCGCAGCAAAAGGTGGCTCTACAAAGTATTAACGCAAGGGGGCCGAATATTTTTGCACGCCCCACTTTTCATTTTTTTATTAGTTAAAAGTTTCAAAAATCCAATAGATTTCGTTCCACTTCACAATTGTGTCCCACTTGTTGGTGATTCTTCACAAAAAATAAAAAAAGTTATATCTTTATGTTTGAAGCCTGAAATGTGGCAAAAGGTTGAAAAGTTCAAGGGGGCCGAATACTTTCGCAAGGCACTGTATGTGTTGCAATACTTTAAGAAATACCAAAAGAATTCAGAAACATTTTACTAAGAAATACATTCTTATATTGAAGGGGAATTCTGAGTAGTATACAGATATGTGCTTCATATATTTTTCATATCTTCACAGAGATCATTTCATATAGTCTTTATCTCAGGGACCACTTTCCTCACTAACCTTCACCTTGACTTTTCATTGACCATCTTCGCCCAATTTATTTCCAAAAATTTGGTAAACAATTGCTGCTGTCCCAGTACTTTTAGATGACAGGACATTTGATCGATGTATTGTAAGTAATGCGTTCTGCAAAGCCTTCATGCCGTGGTGCTAAACTTGCCACCATTATTGAACAATAATTTGGTGTACAGTTGAGCTCTCCACTGTCTTCCAGTATTTACAGGTATTTTATAGGACCAATTGTCACTGTTTCTCATTTAAGGCATATATTTCCCAAAACTTGCTAGGGAAAAAGATAAACCTGACAAGTTTCCCTTTCTATTATATGTTATAGCTCAAAATGTCTCATATTTAAAACAACTCTTCATTGTGACACAGTAATGTCAAACTGACAAAGCAAGTAACTCTGTAAAACTAATGGTCATATAATGTTTAAGTAAAGAAGATATGGCTGCACATCGGTAGATTCCATCTGCCATTTATTTATTTTTAACCGCTTCAGCCCTGGAAGATTTTACCCCCTTCCTGACCAAAGCACTTTTTGCGATCCGGCACTGCGTCACTTTAACTGACAATTGCGCGGTCGTGCAACATTGCACCCAAACAAAATTGACGTCCCTTTTTCCCCACAAATAGTGCTTTCTTTTGGTGGCATTTGATCACCTCTGCATTTAGTTTTTTTTGCGTTACAAACAAAAAAGAGCATCAATTTTGAAAAAAAACAATATTTTTTACTTTTTGCTATAATAAATATCCCCCAAAAATATATAAAAAAAAGTTTTTCCTTAGTTTAGGACGATATGTATTCTTCTACATATTTTTGGTAAAAGAAAATTGCAATAAGCGTTTATTGATTGGTTTGCGCAAAAGTTATAGCGTCTACAAAATAGGGGATAATTTTATGGCATTTTTATTATTCCTTTTTTTTTTACTAGAAATGGCTGAGATCTGCAATTTTTATTGAGACTGTGACATTATGGTGGACACGTTGGACACTTGACACATTTGTGGGATCATTGGCATTTATACAGCAATCAGTGCTAAAAAAAAATGCACTGATTACTGTAAAAATGGCACTGGCAGAGACGGGGTTAACACTACGGGGCGATCAAGGGGTTAATTTGTGTTCCCTCTCTGTGTTCTAACTGAAGGAGGGAGGGGACTGTGTAGGGGAGATGACAGATCGCTGTTCATACAGAGTCTTCTCCCCTCAGAGAACCGGAAACTGTGTGTTTACACACACAGATCCTGGGTTCTCGGTGTGCCCCAAGCGATCACAGGAGCCCGGAGGTGATCACAACCACTGGGCACTTGCATTGGCTCTGTAGGCATGCACCCCTAGTGGCCAAAAAAGGAAGCAATGTAACATGGCGGCTGGTCGGCAAGTGGTTAAATCAAATAATTTTTTATTGCTTCTATACACGAACAATACAATCAAAACATACAACAAGCCCATGTACATATTATAATTCACAAAACAAAACAAAAAAGGGACGCCCAACAAACCACTCCACCCCCCCACCCCACCCTTGGTAACACAAAACCCCAAATTACCTATCTTTATCTACTCCTATCTCGTCATTAATCCAAAATATCAGACCACCTTCTCCATATCTTTTCTAAATTTATCTGGACAAGCTCTATGCAAAAATATATATTTTCCTTTGGTTAAGGTTTCTCTTATTTTTAGTTCCCATTACGCTATTATTGGTGGATATGGGGATACCCATTTTTGTGCTATAAGCTTACAGACTTTAAATAAGCTCCTTATTATTGATACCGTGATGATTCCAGGATACCGGGAGACATCCAGTATGCTCAGAGGACATCCAACCAGCTCCAGAAGCAATTTGTTCCCGAAGAAGTTCTAAATCATAGACACAACCCCATGCCAATAACTATGGGATTTTGAGCATCTCCATAACGTGTAATAAATTAGAGGGGCTCCCTTTACATCTAGGACATGGGAATGTATCTCTGCGCTTCCATTTACATAATTTCTCTGGTGTGTAATAAGCCCTATGTAAGATAAATAATTGTTAAGTTTTATAAGTCACCAAAGTGACACCAGGGGGCACCAACACCCAGTCTTGTAGATGCGTTTCACACAATACAATTGTGCTTAATCATTACCGTCTATAGGACTGTGTGTTGGTGTCACTTTGGTGTCTAATAAACGGCATTTGGAATCTACCGATGTGCAGCCATTTCCTCTTTATTTCAATATACCTATGACGATGGACCGGGGCTAGCACTCAATTGGATTTCCAATCAGGCATACCTATACTCACCTGGAGCGGCAAACCTTTCATTTCTATCTTGCACAATTTCAAACCAGCATTTTAGTACGACTTCGGGGGATGATTTAACAGACATCTGTGCGGGTTTGTGCACCGATGTCTATTAAAATCGTCCCTGAAGTCACCAAAAGTGGCGCAGGAACTACTTTAGGGAATCAGTGCGGTGTCATAAAGTTGCCCCACTTCAAACGAGGCTGTGGCCGGCAATAGGCGGCGATTTGTCAAATCCCATGTCAAAATGGCCCGATGTGAATGTGGTCGCATAATAAACCCTAGAAGGGTATTGGTTATTATTCACAGCTGTATCAGATTATGTGTGCATCAGTTTTAGTAAACCTCCCCCATAATATCCGTGCAAACTTTAGATCAATTACCCCAAATCCCTCATACCTTCAATCCCAAAACCCTCATACACTTTTTCTGTTATGATTTTTTCCCCATATTGCTAGTTTTGGTAGCAAGTTATTTAGTACCCCTGCAACTATTCCATACCCTCCTACCCTTCGACCCTAGCAAAGTTTTGCTAGCTTCACCACAGAGAAGTATCTCACACTCTGGTGCTAGGCAGTTCACCTAACTGCAACTTTGTTAGACCCATGTATACAATAAAAATAGCCCTAAAAAGAAAAAAAAATTTTAACACACATTTTAGACCTAGAACTCCTTTATAGTGCAACTGTAAGGTGCATCTAAAGGTGTTTTTATGTTTTGGATACATTGTAAAATGGTTAAAACCCCTGTCATCTTTTCATTGCTATGTCCCCAGTGGGGTTTAACTTGTTTGTCCTGATGACAAATGCTACTTTCAAACTGAGGTGCTTTGCAAAGTGCCCTGAAAGAGCCGCTCAATTCACTCCAATGTGAAAGCCCTCGGGCACAGCTCTTCACTGGGAATATCAGTATATTGCTCTCTCTCTGCCTCTTTCTGACAGCCCCCTCTGCAGTCTCTGCCCCGGGCCTCTCTAAGCCACTTATGCAGCTGAGAACAGAGGTCATGTGATCGCTTCTTAAAAAAAAAAAAAAGGAAAGGGAAAAAAGGTGTTTATAGTTACATAGTTAGTCAGGTTGAAAAAAGACACAAGTCCATCCAGTTCAACCTTAAAAACAATAAAGAAATAAAAAATATCGTACAATCCAATATATACCCAATTTTATGCCCACAGTTGATCCAGAGGAAGGCAAATAATATGTCTTTATATATAAACACAAATATTTTGCCTTGCATTTGTATTTTAAACAAAATTTGTTTTGTTTTACAAGGTGAGGAGTCACATATACTGTAAGTTTGGCTGTAGGGGTTATATTTTAGCCCCCAAAATGCCTTTGCTTTTATACTATAGGTTTTATAATGATATAAACATGCCTTGGGTCTCCTCCATCCACTTCCTCTAGACTCTTTTCATGTTATGAACGCTTCTAATTATTCACAGGGAATTATTCTCACCCCTAATCCACCCAGGCTGCAGTAGATCTTATGAAGTAAGCTTGCATATCTGCATTTTAATGTCAAGAAGAGGATGCAGTTCTATGCAGATGCATGCTGAGGGACTTACTCAGTTTGGCTGCAGGGACATTGATTTTTAAAAGCATTCACAATTCTAACAAATCGTATTAGTAGCTATATGGGATTTTATAGGTGCCATATACAATAAATACAAGAGACTATAAAATGTACATGTAGCACTAACCCCCGAAGGAACTGCTGGTTATTTTTGGGCTTACCGTTACCTTGTAGCACGTCTAGGGGATGTCCTGTGGTAGATGGCCCAGTAACTTGAGACCGACAATAGATCCACTAGAATGGATTTTATTTGCAAAACTCAGACAATTGAATAGTCTTTCAACTTGGGATCAGGTGGTTGGAAAGAGGGTTCAGGTACTCTTAGTTTCAAAGTCAGAAAAACATCGAAGAACTTGCTTACTTTGACTGTATCCAGAGAATAGCCATTCGTAACTGGATGATCACTCAGGTTGGACAGTCCTTCTCTCACAAGGCCTAGCAGCCAACTTGGTGCTTACTCAGGAACAAGTCTATGTCACAGACGTTGTAGAAACATACAAAATAATGTCTCTGCCACAGACATTTTTGTAGAACCCATAGGAAAACTAAGCTTGAGAACACTTGTGGGACACCTGGATTTCTCAGCCTACTTGGCGATATCCACAAAACCGGATTCTCTCGGTTACTTCAGCCCTTCCAGGCTCTTGCTAAGAAAACCAACCCGTACTTGGTGGTGTTCTGAAGAGTCCTCCTCTGGAATGCTGGAAGTACACTGGGTCTCTTCCGAACCAGAGACAGCACCCAACCACCTCAGAATCCTTCCTTAGTTTCCTTGCCTCAGACTAGCCAGCCCCGAGACATTAAAGTTGGGTGGATCCACACCCCAGGCCATAGCTTTCCTGGGGGCTGGTCAGGAGGACCAGGACCATGAATTAAGCACATCATTCTGGACCGGAACCACATGTCCTCTGCATCTTAAATACCCTCTCCCAAAAATCACAGCGAGAGCACCACTCCCACTGGGCAGGCTCTGAGAGAGAGTAACTTAAGCACCTGACCAGACCATAGTTCCATGCCTGCCAGAAGAGACAGTGACCCCTGTGGCCAGGCTGAACATCTCACAGTCCAGTCAGACTGATGCTGAGGCCCAATTTAGATAATTGTACCCAAACCAAACTTCAGTTTAGGCAACTTTTAACTTTAGAAAAACGCAGGAGCCGCCGCAACATAACAATTTATTGATATACAAGATTAAAATTTGTTAAAAAAGATTCAACATAGATACATATCGGTTAATTGTCGTGATGTGTGAATATACCATTACACTTAAACTGGATGTATCTACAGTGCTTTGCAGAAGTATTCACCCCTCTTGGCATTTTTCATGTTTTGTTGCCTCACAACCTGGAATTACCATGGATCGTTTGAGCATCATTTAATTTACAGAACATGCCCACAACTTTGAAGATTTTTAATTTTTTTTTCATTGTGAAGCAAACAACAAATAGGACAAAATAACAGAACAAGTCAATGTGCACAACTATTCACCCCCTTAAAGTCAATACTTTGTAGAACCACCTTTTGCGGCTATCACATGTCCAAGTGGCTTCGGAATAAGTCTGAGTCTTGCCACATCTTACCACTAGGATTTTTGCCCATTCCTCCTTGCAAAACTGCTCTAGCTCCTTCAAGTTGGATGATTTGCTCTTGTGAACAGCAATCTTTAACCTCCCTGGCGGCAGTGGCGGACTAAGTGGGGGGCGGGGGGGAGGCAGGCCGCACCGGGTGCCACACATTGGGGGGGTGTCAGGCCAGCGCCCTCCCCCTCCGCAACTGAAGAGGAGACAGTGCCGTGGGTTCGCAGCCCACACAGAGAGAGTCCGAGGCACTGGCAGTGGGCGGCATTGCAGGGGGGAGGTGCGAGCAGCACCCGAGTGGAGTGACACCTGTCGGCTTAGTGATCTGGGACCCGGCGCAACAATCCCCTTCTCTCTGTGGTCAAGTTGCGCTGTTCTGATCAGTCTCGGCAGCGGCTGTCACTCACAGTAAAGCCACCTCCCCCTCCTCCTGCATGCACAGCACTGTGTAGACGTAAAGGAGGAGGGGGGGCGGCTTCACTCTGCTCGGCTGTGAGTGACAGCCGCTGCTGAGACTGATCAGAACAGCGCAACGCGAGTCACGTGACCACAGAGAGAACGGGATTGTTGCGCCGGGTCCCGGATCACTGAGCCGGCAGGTGTCACTCCACTCGGGTGCTGTTCGCACCTCCCCCCTGCAGTGTCACTGCCTTGGGCTCTTCATGTGTGTTCAGGTACATTATAGGCCTGTGGGGGGGCTGTATTGTTAGGGGGGTCTGAGTACTGTAGGGGGGTCTGTGCACTGTGGGGGGGTCTACACTGTGGGGGGGTCTGCACTGTGGAGGGAGGGGGTCTGTGCACTGTAGGGGGGGTCTGTGCACTGTGGGGGGGGGGGGGTCTGCACAGTAGGAGGGGTCCTTCACTGTAGGGGGGGTCCTGTACTGTAGGGGGCTCTGTACTATAGGGGGTCTGCACTATAGGGGGAGGGGTCTGTACAGTAGGGGAAGATTTGGCACTGTAGGGGGGTTCTTTACTATAGGGGGTCTGCACTGTGGGGGGGGGGTCTGCACTGTAGGGGGGGTCCTGCACTGTAGGGGGGTCTGCACTGTAGGAGGGGTCCTGCACTGTAGGGAGGTCTGCACTGTAGGGGGGGTCCTGCACTGTAGGGGGGGTCCTGGGGGTCTGTACTATAGGGGGTCTGCACTATAGGGGGAGGGGTCTGTACAGTAGGGGACGATTTGGCACTGTAGGGGGGTCTGCAGTGTAGGGGGTATGCACTGTAGGGGGGTGGGGTCTGTACTGTAGGGGGGGTCTGTACTGTAGGGGAGGATTCTGCACTGTAGGGGGGATCTGTACTGCAGGGGAGGGGCCTGCACTGTAAGGGGGTCTGTACTGTAGGGGAGTTCTTACTGTAGGGGAGGATTCTGTACTGTATGGGGGAGAGGTCTGTACTGTAGGGAAGTCTGTACTGTAGGGGGGGTCTGCGCTGTAGGGTGGAGGGGTCTGTACTGTAGGGGAGGATTCTATACTGTAGGGGGGTCTGTGCTGTAGGGGGGGTCTGCGCTGTAGGGTGGAGGGGTCTGTACTGTAGGAGGATCTGCACTGTAGGTGAGGATTCTGTACTGTAGGGGGTTCTACACTGTAGATGGGGGGGCCTGTACGGTAGGGAGGTCTGCACTGTAGGGGGTCCAGAGCTGTGAGGGGCTGTGTTATGTAAAGGGGTGCAGAGGTGCAGGGTGCTGTGTAATGTAAAGGGGTCCAGAGGTACAAGGGCTGTGTGATGTAAAGGGGTCCAGAGGTGCAGGGAGCTGTGTAATGTAAAGGGGTCCAGAGGTGCAGGATGCTGTGTAATGTAAAGAGGTCCAGAGGTGCAGGGTGCTGTGTAATGTAAAGGGGTCCAGAGGTGCAGGGTGATGTGTAATGTAAAGGGGTCCAGAGGTGCAGGGTGATGTGTAATTTAAAGGGGTCCAGAGGTGCAGTTGTGGAGAGGGGGGGTACACAGTAGTGACAAAAAGATATTGAAGGATGCAGAGGTATGCAGGGGGCACAGTGGGGTGTTTTTACATTTTAAGGTGGGGGGTACCAGATATAGGATCCGCCCCGGGTGCCAAATGCTCTAGGTACGCCCCTGCCTGGCGGTATGATTAGTTCAGATGTTTGATGCTGAAAGCAATATAATTATTTTGCATGGAAATTTGGCATTTTATATTGTAAGCCTGTAATTCTTAGAGCCCTTTCACACCATGCCGCCTAGGGCATCAGCGCTGCCCCATTGATTTCAATGAGGAGCAGCGGTGGAGAAGCGGTAAAGGAGTGGTGAGTTCACCACTCCTTCACCGCGCCAAAGAAGCTGCTGGCAGGACTTTTTTTCTGATGCCCTGCCAGTACACCGCTCCAGTGTGAAGCAGTGGTTTTAGGGTGTTTTGCAGGTGCTATTTATAATGCTGTAGTGCCTGCAAAATGCCCCCAGTGGGAAAAGGGTCTTAGGAATAACTTGCTTAAATCTGTCCAAACAAGAGTCTAGCAGACATCACGGGTATGATAAAGTTTGAAAAACGAAATCATAAATTATAATATAATAAATAACTATAATTATAACAAATAATATAATAATAATACAAATTATTCAATAATGTAATCAAATCAAAAACACAGAAATTTGCTCAGTTGCAGAATTGTCGCTGTCATTACTTTTCAATATTTGATGACGGATCTCCCCACAAATCGCTATCGCTCAATTCTGCGAGTGATTCAAATTTATTATCGCTGTTTTCTAGCTGGTCTAAAACCACTTTGGAATGTTGATGTAAAGGGACGGTTTTGGTTGCTATGGACAATCTCCAGTTTCCAGGCAGAAAGAACCGTTTTTATAATATAAAACTGCATGCAGGGCACTGGACAAACCACTAGGGACAAAAGGGAGGTGAAATAAATTGATACAGTAATGTAATCTGTAAGATTACAGTGTACTGTATATGTATTGTGTTATACTTTTTGAATTTGGCGCCGTGCTCCATCCCTGTGGATGGAGCACGGCGCAACGCTCACAGGGAACGGAGCTCGGCTCTGTGATGAATCGAGCAGAGGACGAGCCGCTCACACTGCGGGGAGACATTGCAGGATCCAGACATTGCGATGCGATCCCGAGTGTGGCACTGGGTTACCTCTTTTGGTACTGAAAATCCACCCCGAGCCACACTCGGGAATGCCGTCAGGGAGGTTAAGTCTGACCATAGATTTTCTTTTGGATTGAGGTCTGGGCTTTGACTAGGCCATTCCAACACATTTACGTTTCCCCTTAAACCACTCAAGTATTGCTTTAGCAGTGTGTTTGGGGTCCTAGCCTCAAATCACACACAGAGTGGTACAGGTTTTGCTCAAGAATATGCCTGTATTGAGCACCATCCATCTTTCCCTCATCTCTGACCAGTTTCCCAGTCCCAACTGCTGAAAAACATCCCCACAGCATGATGCGGCCACCACCATGTTGGTGTTCTTTGGGTGATGTAATGTGTTGGGTTTGTGCCAGATATGTCATTTTCTTTGATGGCCAAAAAGTCCAATATTAGTCTCATCAGACCAGAGCACCTTCCTCCATACATTTTGGGAGTCTCCCACATGCCTTTTCGCAAACTCAAAACGTGCCATTTTGTTTTTAACTGCAAGTAATGGCTTTCTTCTGGCCACTCTGCCATAAAGCCCAACTCTATGGAGCGCCAGTCTCTGCTGTGGAACTCTGCAGCTCCTCCAGGGTTACCTTAGGTCTTTGTGCTGCCTCTCTGATTAATGCCCTCCTTGCCCAGTCCATGCGTTTTGGTTTGCGGCCGTCTCTTGGTAGGTTTGCTGTTGTGCCATGTTCTTTACATTTGGTTATGATAGATTTGATGCTGCTCCTAGGGATCATCAAAGATTTTTTTTTTTATAACCTACCCTTGACTTGTACTTCTCAACAACATTGTCCCTTGTTTGGGGAGTTCCTTGGTCTTCATGGCAGTGTTTGGTTAATGGTGCCTCTTGCTTGGGTGTTGTAATGACAGATCATGTGACACTTAGATTGCACACAGATCGACATCATTTTACGAATTATGTGACTTTTGAAGGTAATTGGTTGCACCAGATCTTTTTATGGGCTTCATCACAAAGGAGGCGAATACATACGCACATGCCAATTATAGGTTTTTTTTATTTCTGAAAAATTGTTTTATATACATTTTTCTAATTTTACTTCACCAACTTGGACTATTGTGTTCTGATCCATCACATATAATTCAGATAAAAAAAAAACATTGCTCTAAAGGCTGTAATGTAACAAAATTGGGTAAAAAGCCAAGGGGGTGAATACTTTTGCAAGGCACTGTATGTTCTGTACTTTTTATTCTTGTATATCAATAAATTGTTACATTTTATATTCTCTTGTATTTATTGTATATGGCACCTAAAAATCTCATATTGCTACTATTACTTTCCATTTGATTATCTAGGGATGTAGTGCAAAAATATTCAATCATTTACCCACACTAATACATTTCTTAGCAGTTCTAACAAATTTACGGAAGAATGGACTCCAGTAAACCTAAAACTGATTGGTTCTTTTGCACTTTACACGTGTCCACTAAAGCCAGGTTATGTTATAGAGGTTAAATAATTACATTTTTACAACTGGAATAAGGTCTGGGGAGGCAAAGGGGTAAATAATTATGTAATATGTTCTTAGGTAAAATTAGTTACATTAAATTAATTAAGATGATTTTCTCTCTTCGTCTTTGAAAGGTATATGGCTCAGGTGCCCAATTAAAAGACTGACCTTGATGAAGACAATATGCATTTAGAAAGGAACAAGTGGGATATAAAATTAAATGCTAAACTATATTTAATATTCTTCCATAAGTATTGTTTTATTGAGCTATAACACTAGAAGGTTTTACTGGAGGCATTTTGCCATTTCATTAACCTGAGAAGTTGGAGAGTACGATTTGCCAAGGATTAATGTATAAATATACACTTGTGAAACTACTGAGGTATCCCAAGAGCAATCACGTTATGCTGGAGGTTTATGTGCAATTAGTTGAATGTTCAGAAAAGTAGAAAGTGTCATATATGAACATGAACAGGGATGAGCTTTTTTTATGGTATGGTAAGTATCCCTATTTGAGAACCTACTGCCAGTAACCAATGCCAGCTTTTAGCTTAGACAATTTTTTTTGGCAAACTCAGGTTTTTGCTGGAAAAGGCAGGTGTGTTGTGGATTGTTGTAAACTCCTGTGCTTTTCCAAGCCAAAATAATTTTGTTTGTGACAAAGAGGAAGGTTGGCAGGAACAGAAGTAAGTCACTTCTAAATGCATTGGGCCCTCAGAAAATGCCTAGCCACATCTCACATGTTCATTTACTGCACACGCTTTGAGAGATCTGCTCTTTTCGTTGGTTTTAAACCTGAACTTGACACTGATTTCTGCATTCGACAAATACATTTTCAGTCCAAAGCATTTTCTTACAACAACAATCTCTGTAGGTTTCATTTAGTGATGAGTCAAACCATTAAAACTCTTATGCCGCGTACACACAATCGGATTATCCGCCAGACAATCCGCCCGTGGGTCAAAACCGATGGAGGCTTTGGGAAGAAAAAGTCCGCCGGACTTAGAAAGAAGTTTTGACCCAAAATTGTCCCCCAGACTCAGCAGTCCGGCGGACAATCCGCCCGTCTGTGTGCTAGTCCGCCGGACTTTTGAAATGAACGGACTTGCCCACACATGGAAAAAAGTCCATTCATTTTGAACGGGGCTCCAGGTAGATGGAACTAGTGAGGGAAGTCAATGTCGCCGCCTCCATCGGTGAGACTGATACCTCGCTGGCCTGTCACCTGGTATGGATTTAAAGGGAAAGCCCTACGCCGAAAAAACAGCGTGGGCATCCCCCCAAGGTCCATAGCAGACCCTTATCGGAGCATGCAGGCTGGTCAGGAAAGGGGGTGGGGACGAGCGAGCGCCCCCCCTTCTGAGCCGTACCAGGTGCATGCCCTCAACATGGGGGGTGCTTGGGGGAAGGAGGGCCCTGCGCCCCCCCATCCCAAAGCACCTTGTCCCCATGTTGATGAGGACAAGGGACTCTTCCCGACAACCCTGGCCGTTGGTTTTCGGGGTCGGCAGGCAGGGGGCTTATCAGAATCCAGGAGCCCCCTTTAATGAAGGGGCCCCCAGATACCGGCCCCCCACCCTATGTGAATGAGTATGGGGTACATGGTACCCTTACTCATTCACCTGGGGGGAAAAAGTCTACATTTAAAAAAATTACAACAAAGGTATTTAAAATACTTTATTAGACAGCTCCAGGGGTCTTCTCTTCTGTCTTCGGGGGTCTTCTTGCCGGACTCCTCCGCTATCTTCTGCTCTTTTGCTAGCTCTTTTACTAGCGGAGGACCCCAGCTTTCTCTGCCGCCGTCCGGGGGTCTTCATCCGAATTCGGTGGTCTTGTCGTGCTCTTCGGGGGTTTTGTCCCGCTCTTCGGTTCTTCTTGCCAAGCCTCCGCTTTCTTCTTCCAGCTCTTTTACCAGCATTGGCCCGTCTTCTGTCACTGTCACCGCAGCCCTCTGCTTCTTCTCTTCTTCCGATGTTGACACGACACACTCTCCGGCCATAATGCTGGGGACGCGTTGTGCAGCGACTTATATAGGGACAAGGGGCGGGGTCACCGGAGGATGTCGCATGGTGATCCCGCCCCTTATGATGTCACAGTCCCGGAGGATTATTAAAGGGAGCTCCCAGATTCTGATAAGCCCCCCACCCAGAGACCCCGACAACCAACGGCCAGGGTTGTCGGGAAGAGGCTCTTGTCCTCATCAACATGGGGACAAGGTGCTTTGGGGTGGGGGGCCCCCCCTTCCCCAAAGCACCCCCCCATGTTGAGGGCATGCGGCCTGGTACGGCTCAGGAGGAGGGGCTCGCTCGCTCATCCCCACCCCCTTTCCTGACCGGCCGGGCTGCATGCTCAGATAAGGGTCTGCTATGGACTTTGGGGGGACCCCCGCGCTGTTTTTTCGGCTTAGGGGTTCCCCTTTAAATCCATACCAGGTGACGGGCTCGTGAGGTGTCAATCTCGCCGATGGAGGTGGCAACATTGACTTGCTTCACTAGTTCCGTCTACCTGGAGCCACATTGAAAATGAACGGACTTTACTCCATGTGTGGGCAAGTCCGTTCATTTCAAAAGACCGGCAGGCTATGGTGGGAGTCCGCCGGACTTTTAAAATGATAGGACTTGTGTGGGCAAGTCTGTTCATTTGGAAGGTCCGGCAGAACTCTGCCAAAAGTCCGGCGGATTGTCCGCCAGAAAAGTCCAGTCATGTGTGGGCAGGTCCGCTCGTTCAGAAAGTCCGGAGGACCTCCACTGCAAAACTAAGTCTGCCGGATAGTCTGATCGTGTGTACGCAGCATTAGAAGAACTATGACCAAGTCGGCTATGTTTCAGGATTACTGGACCATTCATTTACATATGGATCATATACTCTATATTACCAAAAGTATTGGGATGCCTGCCTTTACACAGATGAACTTTAATGGCATCCAAGTCTTAGTCCGTAAGGTTCAGTATTGAGTTGGCCCACCCTTTGCAGCTATAACAGCTTCAACTCTTCTGGGGAGGCTCTCCACAAGGTTTAGGAGTGTGTCTATGGGAATGTTTGACCATTCTTCCAGAAGATCATTTGTGAGGTCAGGCACTAATGTTGGGCAAGAAGTTCTGGCTCACAGTCTCCGCTCGTTGAGGTCTGGACTTTGTGCAGGCAAGTAAAGATCCACCCCCCCAAACTCGCTCAGCCATGTCTTTATGGACCTTGCTTTGTGCACTGGTCCAAATCATTTGGTTGAGGGGGGATTATGTTATGGGGTTATTTTTCAGGGGTTGGGCTTGGCCCCTTAGTTCCAGCAAAAGGAACTCTTAAGGCGTCAGCATACCAAGACATTTTGGAGTGTCATGCTTCTGATTTTGTGGGAACAGTTTGGAGATGGCCCCTTCTTGTTCCAACATGACTGCGCACCAGTGCACAAAGCAAGGTCCATAAAGTCCTGACCTCAACCCCATAGAACACCTTTGGGATGAATTAGAGAAATGGCTGCAAGCCAGACCTTCTCATCCACATCAGTGCCTGACCTCACAAATGCGCTTCTGGAAGAATGGTCAAACATTCCCATAGACACACTCCTAAACCTTGTGGACAGCCTTCCCAGAAGAGTTGAAGCTGTTATAGCTGCAAAAGGTGGACCAACTCAATATTGAACCCTATGGACTAAGACTGAGATGCCATTAAAGTCCATGTGTGTGTAAAGGCAGGTGTCCCAATACTTTTGATTACATAGTGTATATCGTAGTGGTACTGTCTGCAGATGTTAAATCCAGAGCTTTTTATTTCCTAGGAGAATCATAAGATGAATTTGAAAGCATTCATACATTCTGTGGGGTGAGAAGGGGATATGAATTATGGATCATGTCTTTGTACCTCTTCTAATGTATAATACAAGATATGCCTGCTTTATCAGAATTTACATTGCCTATGACACCTAGGTCAAAGACCATCAAATCTCCATCTCGGCTTTTATGTGGAGTACAGAGCGGATGCCTTGTGCACTGCCCTTCCCGTGGTGGCCCCATTTAGGTTCATTATCTCTGCCCCATTACAAATCTGCACAGGCTTGTCTTCTGCACTCATAAAATTGTTGTATTCTATTACCGATTGCCTCTGTCCTAAAATGGTGACATACTGCTGCATATACAAAAATAGGAGAGTCGCCCTGGGACTTTAAATGAGGCGGTCACAGTTAGCCACTGAGTAATGCAAGTAATAGTAGTATAAATGTTTATGAAAATAATTGTACATACATGGATAATATAGCATACTGGCTCAGACAATGGATTTGCACAAAGTAAAAAGAATAAATCAGTTTGATACAAACATTATACAATGCAATATATACCAACGCATGCATCAGATAACCCGACGCACGTTTCGCAAGATCATTGCTGGCTCATCAGGGGTGGATGCGGATCAAGTGTATCTAAATAGACAAAAAAGATGTGTCACAGTGGTAAATGTAAGAACAATGGCAGAATGGGCCAGAGCAAAACGAAAGCAGGGTTTCCATCGCTGAACCCCCAAATGGACGGCAGCAGCCAGAGTATGGCACGGGAGCTGAGGGGGAGAAGACGAACACAGGTACCCCCAAGGGGGATGCCAGGCGGCAGACATGGAAAGGGTGACGGTGAATGGTCCTAATTGTCTCAGTATGTAATTTGATAGATATCAGCTGTAAACATAGATGTATATGTCTCAATGATTTGCCAAATTTAATAGGATGAACAACAAGTTATATAATGTAGTAAATTTTTTTTATATAAGAGCATATATACTCTAGCATAAGTGTATATGTCAAACCTTACTAAATAAGCAGAGTAAACAAGTTATATAGAAACATATGTGAACTAACCTGATTCAATAACGGAGTAGGCATAGAGACCATGAATAGGGAAGTGAATCCTGAAAAAAATTTGTTTGGGAAATCCACCGCTATGATAAAAAAAAGGATGTGTGTAAAGCAATGTTTAACCACTTCAGTCCCGGACCATTTTGCTTTGCGATTTTATTTATTTATTTTTATTTGCGATTCGGCACTGCGTCGCTTTAACTGACAATTGCACGGTCATGCGACGTGGTTTTCCAAACAAAATTGACGTCCTTTTTTCCCCACAAATAGAGCTTTCTTTTGGTGGTATTTGATCACCTCTGCGGTTTTTATTTTTTGCGCTATAAACAAAAATAGAGTGACAATTTTGAAAAAAACACATTATTTTTTACTTTTTGTTATAATAAATATCCCCCAAAAATATATAAAAAAAATTTTTTTCCCCTCAGTTTAGGCTGATATGTATTCTTCTACATATTTTTGGTAAAAAAATCGCAATAAGCGATTATTGATTGGTTTGCGCAATAGTTATAGCGTTTACAAAATAGGGGATAGTTTTATGGCATTTTTATTAATATTTTTTTTTTACTAGTAATGGCGGCGATCAGCGATTTTTATTGTGACTGCGACATTATGGCGGACACATCGTCGGACATTTTTGACACATTGTTGGGACCATTGTCATTTATACAGCAATCACTGCTATACAAATGCAGTGATTCCTGTGTAAATGATGCTGGTAGTGAAGGAGTTAACCAGTGGGTGGCAGCATAGGGGTTAAGTGTTCCTAGAGCGTGTTACTAACTGTTGGGGGCTGGGCTTTCTTTTAGTGAACACTAATCTCTGCTCCAATCACATGGAGCAGAGATCAGCATCACTTGTTGCTAGGTAGAGCTGGGAGATGCTGTTCACAACGGCATCTCCTAGTTCAGCCGCCCCGTGAGACAATCATGGGTATGCCTGGGGAGATCGAGTCCGCGGGACCAGCGACCGGACTCACGGGGGTCCCGACCCACACGCGAGCACGCCACCGGCATACCACCGGCATACCACCAGCGGCGCGCTCACGATAGCAGGGCAGCAAATTTAGAGGGACGTGCAGGTAAGCCCATTTGCCTGCCCGTGTCATTCTGACGACGTACATCGGTGTGCGCCGGTCAAGAAGTGGTTAAGTGAGACAAAGTGCAGGGAATGCAGGTAGAGCACCAGGTGAGTGATACACCTGTTAAAGGGTAACTTCACTTTCATGGGGGGGGGGGGGGGGGGAATAGCAAATAAGAAAATAATATAGCATAGACAATTACGACACAAGTCATATTGTAATTGAGTGTTATTAACCACTTAAGCCCCGGACCAATTTGCAACCAAAGGACCAGGCCCCTTTTTGCGATTCGGCACTGCGTCTCTTTAACTGGCAATTGCGCGGTCGTGCGACGTGGCTTCCAAACAAAATTGGTGTCCTTTTTTTCCCCACATATAGAGCTTTATTTTGCTGGTATTTTATCACCTCTGCAGTTTTTATTTTTTGTGCTATAAACAAAAATAGAGCGACAATTTTGAAAAAAATGCAATATTTTTTACTTTTTGCTATACTAAATATCCCCAAAAAATATATAAAAAAACATTTTTTTTCCTCAGTTTAGGCCGATACGTATTCTTCATATTTTTGGTAAAAAAATTACAATTAAAGATTGATTGGTTTGCGCAAAAGTTATAGCGTTTACAAAATAGGGGATAGTTTTATAGCATTTTTACAAATTTTTTTTTTTTTACTAGTAATGGCAGTGATCAGCGATTTTTATTGTGGCTGCGACATTATGGCGGACACATCGGACATTTTTGACAAATTTTTGGGACCATTGTCATTTATACAGCAATCACTGCTATTTAATTGCATTGATTCCTGTGTAAATGACACTGGCAGTGAAGGAGTTAACCACTAGGGGGCAGTGTAGTGTTATGTATGACGTTATGTGTTTTTTTTTATCGTAGGGGGGCGGGGCCTGGCATGTGACATCACTGATCGTCCTTCCCTATAAAAGGTAAGAGACGATCGGTGACAGCCACACAGGGAAGCATGGAGAGAGGTTTATTTACACAGACCTCTCCTCGTTCCTCAGCTCTGTGACCCGATCGCGGGACACCAGCGGCGATCGGGTCCGCTGGTCCCACGGCCACGGTCACGGAGCACAGGACCGGGTCGGGAGCACGCCGCCGGCGGGGACCCACGGCTGGACACTTAAAGAATCACGTACCGGTACGTGATTGTGCCCAGCTGTGCCATTCTGCCGATGTATATCGGCATGAGTCGGTCCTTAATTGGTTAAAAATTACCTTTCCTTTTCAATCTGCAGCTCAGTAATTTCTGTAAAGTGCAATATGGCTACCTGGAGGTGTTCTGTACAAAGAATGCACACAGAACGCCCCCCATAAGCATCAGTTGTGTGATTGGCTCACTGATTTCCCCAGAAGTCTGCACTAAGATACAAGCCGAGTTTTGGCATCCTCTGCAACAAAAAATTTATTTTTAGTGCGATACTTCCAATAGGAAATCGTGTCTAAAGGGATGTAGACCCTGGCACTTTCCTCATTAGAGTAATGCAGCAGCAGGTTGATCATTATGAAACCACTCCCATTAGGCTCACTGGGCACATGGACACAGAGAAACAAACAGAAGTTTCTCCAGAATAACAAAAGGTAGGAATCTGCAACAAAGTTTGTTAAAATCCTTGCAATGTACATAGTTCACCCACAGGGCCGTCTTTAAGGCATGGCAAAAGGGGCAGCTGCCCTGGGCCATGTCATTGTTGTGGGGCCCAAAGCAGCTGCCTCATACTTGCCAACTATCCCAGTTTACATTCCCTTGTCCCTTGAAGTTTTAGTCCTGTGCTGTTACTAATGCTGCCCAGCTCTGCCCTATTGTTGTGTACAGATGACTCACCTGCAGACCTGTGTTTACATGTAAATACTGGCATTCATATGTAAATAGCAGTGACATGCATATGTAAATAGCTCAGGCCAACATTGATATGTAAATAAAGGCAGCATTCATAGGCATATCATGCCCCCCTGCAGTGAGGAGAAGATGTGCTGTAACCTATAGCAACCAGTGAGCAGTATTACTGTACAGCAATCTCTAGCAGCCAATCAACAAGCAGAAATGTGCTGTAACCTCTAGCAACTAATCAGTGAGCCTTAAGGAGTGCTGTAACCTCCAGCAACCAGTCAGTAAGCAGTAATGATATGCTGTAACCTCTGGCAACCAATCGCAATCGCTGCCTGATCTGATACAGTAAACTGATTTTAAGTCTAGCTGCTATTTATTGTATGTCTCAGAGAAGGTGGAGAGTGAAATTGCATTGGGGGGGGGCCTAAGGAAATTTTTGCCCAGGGTCCAATCAATATTAAAGACGGCCCTGTTCACCCAGAGGGGAATGTTTTTTTTTTTTTCTCAGCAAAAGTGAAGTTATTCTTCAAACCCTTAGCCCCCCATCTTTTTTTCTTTTTTTAGGCAGGCTTGAAGCCTATTACCATTAATATATATACCGTATATACTCGAGTATAGGCCGACCCGAATATAAGCCGAGGCCCCCAATTTACCCCCAAAAAAACTGGCAAACTTATTGACTCGTGTATAAGCCGAGGGTGAGACATGCCTGTCCATCCCTGTGTGTGTGTCCGTCCATCCCTGTGTGTCCGTCCATCCCTGTGTGTCCGTCCATCCCTGTGTGTCCGTCCATCCATCCCTGTGTGTGTGTGTGTCCATCCATCCATCCATCCCTGTGTGTGTGTGTCTCCATCCATCCATCCATCCATCCCTGTGTGTGTGTGTCTCCATCCATCCATCCCTGTGTGTGTCTCCATCCATCCACCCATCCCTGTGTGTGTCTCCATCCATCCACCCATCCCTGTGTGTGTGTGTATCCATGTGTGTGTGTGTGTGTGTGTGTGTGTGTGTGTGTGTGTGTGTGTGTCCAGCCTACCTTTGTCCCGAGCCTCCGTCCCGTGCCTTGCCTCCTTGCCTCCGTTCCGTCCCGTGCCGTGCCGTGCCTTGCCGTCGTGCCTTGCCTTGCCTTGCCTCCGTCCCATCCCGTGCCTTGCCTTGCCTTGCCTTGCCTTGCCTCCGTCCCGTGCCCTCTTCGGCGGCCATTGTAAAATTCAAAAGCCGCGCCTCCTCCTTCGCCTGTGATAGGCGGAACACTGAATTTCCCAGCAGCCTGTGTTCCGCCTATCACTGACATCGTATCATCCTCGTCCGTAGTACGAGGATGATACGATGTCCGTGATAGGCGGAACACAGGCTGCTGGGAAATTCAGTGTTCCGCCTATCACAGGCGAAGGCGGAGCCGGAGGCGCGGCTTTTGAATTGTAGAATGGCCGCTGTCTGTCTGCTCGACACGCTGATCGAGCGGGCAGACAGCGATGACTCGAGTATAAGCCGAGGGGGGCACTTTCAGCCTCAAAAAAGAGGCTGAAAATCTCGGCTTATACTCGAGTATATACGGTATGTTTCACTAGTCTCTGCTGTTACCTCTAAAAGCTTTGTATTGGATCATTTAGTCAAAAGATTGTTAAAGCAGCTTTCAAACTTCCGTACTCCAGAGTGTATTCTTCTGTACACCGACAAAACAAAAAAAAAAGCTTTTTGGCCTTTATGCTTTTAAAAAGGTCAAGCAATAGCCAAAGCCTTTCTTTCTGTATGGTTAAAAGGCGTAATTTTCGAGTTCTTCTCATTTTCAAGGACTTTCTGTAGATTTGTGCATAGTTACTCTCTCCAAAAGTGCTCTTGAAGCATCCTGGGCCAAAAGAGTCTAAGTGCCATTTGCTAAAATCCTCTAAATGGTCCTAAATGAAAAACATTGTGAAACATAACAATAAATGAAAAATATTTTATTTGCAAAGGTGCAGCAATGTCTCCGTAGGCTGCTGTCCTGATTTGAACTACAAATTCTCCCCTTTTTACACCTCTATTTTCATAGAGGGGTCAACAGGTGTTTTGTTTTGTTTTTTTGCATTTGCAGAAACTAAGCCTAAAGGAGTAAACGAATATAGCCGCCAATGGTAAGATTGGCAAGCTGCAATATATTGCATATTTTATTTTTATTTTTATTTTTTTGGGGTTTAGACATTCATTAACCACTTGACCTCTGGAAGATTTGCCTCCCTCCGTGACCAGGGCATTTCGTGCGATACGGCATACTTTAACTGACAAATGTGCATTCATACAACGCTGTACCCAAATAAAAGTTTTATTTTTTTCCCTCACAAATAGAGCTTTCTTTTGGTGGTGGTGTTTGATTTTTTTTTTTGCCCTATAAACAAAAAAAGCGAACAATTAAAAAAAAAAAAACAATATTTTTTACATTCTGCTATAAAACATATCCAATGAAACATCAAAAAAAATCAAAATTTTTCATACATTTAGGCCAATGTATATTCTGCTACATATTTCTGATAAAATAATCACAATAACTGTATATTAATTTCTTTACGTGAATGTTAGTGTCTACAAACAAAGATATTTTATGATATTTATGGAATTTTTATTTGTTTTTATACTAGTAGTGGTGATAATCAGGGCTGTGATATTGTGGTGGACAATCGGACACTAACTCACACTTTGTGGGAACCAGTGACAGTAATACAGTGCTAAAAAAATATGCACTATCAATATACTATATATATATAAATATAATATATATTTAATATATATATTAATATATATATATATATAATATATAAATATAAATATACTAATGACACTGGCTGGAAGGGGTTAAACATATAGGGCAATCAATGGGTTAACTGTGTGCCTAGCCAGTGTTTTTGTGCACTGTGTTAGGTTCTTTTACTAAGGGGAGAGATATATTTTGTTCCCTGCTTTGCAGGGACACAAAATCATTCCCACACCCCCCTGTCAGAGGGGAGATCTGCCTTGTTTACATAGTTGGTTGGAGTTTCTGATGGGTTGGAGAAATTGACAGAACACCAGCTCTGTGCACGTGCCCCCCTGCAGGTGGAAGTGCAGAACTGCATATATATATATATATATATATATATATATATATATATATATATATGTGTGTGTGTGTATATATATATATATATATATATATGTGATTCTGCATAGAAGAGCTGCCCTGCAGCAGTAAAACTGCTATGGGGGGTCGTTTAAGTGGTTAAGTAATGCCATGTACACACGATCGGAAATTTGGCCAACAAAAGACAGATGAGAGCTTTCGGTCGGAAAATTCGACCATGTGTATGCTCCATCAGACTTTTGCTGGCCGAATTCCAGCAAGCAAAAGAGTGAGAGCAGGTTCTCAATTTTTTTTTTTATTCCGGAAAAAGTTCCTATCGGAAATTCCGATCGTCTGTAACAATTCCGACACGCAAAATTCCTACGCATGCTCGGAAGCATTGAACTTCATTTTCTCGGCTCGTCGTAGTGTTGTACATCGCCTTATTCTTGTGCGAACTTTTGTGTGACCATGTGTATGCAAGCCTAGCTTGAGCGGAATTCCATCAGAAAAACCATCCGAGATTTTTCTGATGGAAAATCCGCTCGTGTGTACGCAGCATAACTTGTCTTCATATCATTTTTTTTTGGCATTAAAATTCTTTAAATTATTCTTTCATAAAAAGAAATCTTGACTTTTTTTAAGTCTTTATTTGGGAAAAGGCAATTTTGTTTACTAGAAAAGTGTCATTTTTATTTGCAGTAAAGAAACCGCTTAATCGAGTTCTAGATGTAAATCCACATTTGCTGGGCTATGCTGTGAACCATTATTTGTCATCTGTGTGGATACAATGGGGAAAAGGCACAATGCTTGTATAGCACAAGCGGGTATATTAATCAAAGAGTGATATTTTCTGATGTGAGCTAAATCACTTGATATTATATTATGGGATGGTTCTAATTTATCACAGAGAGATTCTTATTTTTATGTTTTTTACAGTTTGATCAATTGGCTCTATAAAATAACACAGGATTAAGTGTTATCGCGAATAAGATGATGCCGGTGCTTGATAAATGAACGGTGTTGCTGTATGTAATATGCAGTCTCACGTGCTTAGAGTATAGACCTTTGTGTGTGTTTCTACACATTGGAAAAAAAAAAATATATATAAATATATCCTTTTTTATTTTTGCAGTGTTTGCAACATAAAATAGCAGATTTCCCGACTTTCTATGAAATGTATTGTTGAATAAGCAAATGCTCAAATTAATGTGGCTGGAAATATTTTCTTCTGCTTTAATGGGTTTGCATGCCTAATTTATCTTTCTAATTTTGCTGCATTTTATAGCCTTTTATAGCAAGCCTGTTAAAGAGCTTTTTTTAAATAGAGAGTCGAACATCTCTGCCTATATTCTCCCTGCTGATGACTGGTAGGGGTCTCCAGGTTCAGAAACACCACCAATAGACTGTTTTAGGAGTACCGCCAAAGAGCTCCAAAGTCATCATTACTTTTACTGTGCAGCTGTATAATGTTTTATATGTTTCAGCATGGTTGAATTAATGCATGTATTAAGATAAAAAACCTTCTGTGCGCAGTAGCCCCCCTAATACCCGAGTCCATCTCTATCCAGAGATGTCCATGAGTCCCTCGGAATCTCTCTCCTGATTGGCTGAGACACAGCAGTGGCTCCATTTGGCTCACGCTGCTGTCAGTCATATTCAGCCAATCAGAAGAGAGAGGGGGCCGAATCTCAGCTCTGTGTGTCTGAACAGAGCTGCAGCTCAGCTCGGAATCCCCCATAGCAAGCTGCTTGTAACAGAAGGGATGACCTAGGAGCAGCGAAGAGGGACCCGAGAAGAGAAGGATCTAAGTAAGTATAACATGTTTGTTTAAAAAAAAAAAACAGACTTTACTTTCACTTTAAACATAAGTTGAATGGACTAACTTACTATGGTTGCCCTCCTCTACCCATGGTCTCATAACCAACCCCATAACACTACACTCTCTCAAAATATGGGACAAATAACGGGGACCGTTTAAATTGATGTCCGCGCACTCCCCATTACTTTCTTTCCTGGGCCACCCAAAATTCTACCCAGCCTCCGTTGATCCAGGCTCGTTTCAGCTCTGGTCCCAAGTTGGACTGAGTCGTATATGTGATCTCACCACTAACGCCTTCTTGAAGCCATTCTCAGCCCTACAAAGCCAAGCTGAACTCGAAAGAAAGCGTATTTTAGATACCTCCAGATCGCCCACTTTGCCCACACAGTTATAGGCCCCCACTCTTCACTAGACAATCTTTCTATGTTTGAAGGAATTTGCAATTCAGACCCCCATGCTCCAGGCATCATATCCCGCCTCTATTGTCATCTAACTTCACCTCCAGCTAACCTGCCATCTTACTCTACACAGTGGTCCACGGACTTGGCAATAGAACTTGATGCAGAAGACTGGTCAAATATATGGACTAATACAAAAATCTCATCCCACAATATAATCGCCCTGGAAGCGAACTATAAGGGCCTTATGTGGTGGTATCTAGTCGCGGCTAGTACTGTATCTCCAAATTTCTGCCAAACTACCCCTTAGTATGCTTCCGAGATTGTGGTGAGAAGGGCACACATGCCCATATATGGTGGTCATACCAGATAGTACAGCAATTTTTGGGTGACAGTATTCCGCATGGCCTCCACTTTACTTAAAAAAAACATAGACCCTGACCCATTTCTAGCATTACTGAATCATGTCTCAATATAATGCACTAAATCCCAGTTACATCTCGTCCTTCAACGCACTGCAGCAGCCAAACAGACAATAGCTAGGGCCTGGAAAACCCAGAAGTTAAACCTCACCAAAGTAAAGAATAGGACTACCCAAGCCATGATATAGAGCAAAATGGAGGCTACAATTTTACACAGAATTCCTCAACACCTCAAAATATGGCATGCCTGGGTGGAACATTTTCTGCCCCCAGACTTTGACAAACCTCTACTGGAGCCCATCTTCCCCGTTGAGGCCCCAGATTCCGAATTACAGTATTTTAGTGTCCTGTGCGTCCCCTCCCCCCTCGACCACCTTTCTCCAACATTCTCTCACTTCTCTTTTTTCATCTCCCCTTTCTTCTCTATGTGATCTGTCTTTCTCTCCCCAACTACCTGCCTTACTCATAACCTCACTACTGGTAATGTTAACTACTGATTACACAAGTTTTACTAATTTCTGACCCTCAAGTTACTGAGGAACGTTCTCAACCCAAACACACAATTGGGGTTACCCTCTCTTTCTTCAGCTTTTGTAAGGAACCCGAAGTTTGTACACTTATTGATAAAACGATTATCCCCTGTACCATCACACATAGCAAATGTTTATTTTTTATTGTTTTACTATACAAAGTGATGTTGTATAAGTTGCATTGTCAGCTGTCACGCCAAGATTACCTGTTGATGTTTATATCTTCTTTTCAATATAAAAGTTTGAACAGAAACATAAGTTGAATGGGTTTGGGCCTCTGATATACACAGGGCCGGGACGGGGGGGGGGGGGGGTTCAGGGGGTAGCTGCTATGATTTAGTGCGTGAAGAGGGGGCAGTCTGTCAGGTGCTACCTTGCCCAGCACAGAATAATCGTATTGTAGCACCCACCCCCTGCCTGCACAGGTATCATTGCCAGGCATGATATCGGTTAAAGCTGTGGAGACAACTATTCTTTCACATTCTGTATTTATTAAGGACCTGTTGACATGAGGTGCAGTCATGTGGCACCCATGCAGGGCTGTCTTTTATTAGCATGGGTATGCATGGGCATTGTGTGCATCCCTGTGCCAGAACCCTATTAATTTCTTCTGGGACATGAGGCTTCCTGGATACAGCCACTGTATCCTAATATGATATGCAGGTGCTGGTCCCAATAGAAATCAATGGGACATTGGCATGGAGATGCACACAATGCACAAGGGAGCCCTGCACAGGACACACATGTATGTGCCACATATGAATGTGCCCTAAAGAACTCATGTACATGGAGGCTTAGTGACTTCCCCAGTTCTCCAGGCAATAGGGATTTTACACAGAAACTAATAAGGCTGGCCATATATGGATGGAAATCCAGCTGGTTCAGCAAGGACCAGATGAGTTACAATCCATCTATGGTCATTGCTGCTAAAGAGAAGTTGATGTAATAGGATTCTTTGTTGGAAATGTTTCCTTTTGAAGATTTTGGCATCTTCGCTCTTGGTACTGAATTGTCTTGTTCCGCCACTGGGTATAAATATAGTTGAAGCTGATCCGCCTGCAATGTCTTACTGGTTAATGGTCTAGAGTTGTGTGTGGGGGGGGGGGGGGGCATGTATCCTGCATGTGCCTTAATTACGGATGTTCTGTGTTAGTGACAGGCAAACTGTGTATGTTGAAAATTGCAAACTTTAATAAAGAGAATAAAAAAAAAAAATCACAATTTTATTACACAATGGGATTGATTTACTAAAACAGGAGAGTGCAAAATCTGGTGCAGCTCGGCAGAGAAACCAATCAGTTTCCAGGTTTTATTGCCAAAGCTTAATTGAGCAAGCTGAAGTTAGAAGCTGATTGGCTACCATGCACAGCTGCATTAGATTCTCAGTTTTAGTAAATCTCCCCCAATCTGTGTAAAATCTACCAACCAAGGCTTAACAGCATACAGTAGTGATAAACAAATGTTCGGATAAGATGCCGAGATACTCAGATTATACACAGATAAAACAACATACATAAGTAGTACCTGTTTTTCTAAAGTCCAGAAATTATACAGCTTGTCTGATCTCTCAGAAAAAAAGGGGACAAAGAACTGTAGTTACACTATGTGAGGCTCAGTGAGGAGAGCTCTGAGAGCTGATTGATTGGACACACACACGGACACACACACGGACACACACACGGACACACACACGGACACACACACGGACACACACACGGACACGGACACACACACGGACACACACACACACACACACATCCCCTTTACCCAGCACACAGGAACAGAGCTGATGCTGTCAAACAATTGGAGCTCCCTTCCTTGTCACCTTTTTGGAAGGGAGTCCACCTAGAAAAAAATTCTTAAAAGCCAGCAGCTACAAATACTTGGGTCCTAGTCCAACCCACCTGAGTGAGCCCTCCAGGAACTATCACTATTCGGGGGCCAATCATAAGCTGCCAAAAAAATTCCATGTCCATTGTATGGGATGGGGAATGCCCCAATCACAGATGGTTGGCTCAGTATAGCTTTTTTTTTTTTTTGTGGGCTTGCTCGGGTATTTTCACACTAGGATCCAAACACGTCCTCATCAATAGTGCTAATATCAAACATGCTGGCACATGAAGACCGTCATAGGCTGGGGGCAGGGAGGTGACTTTGCAGCGCTGGCTAGAGTTGTCATCTCATCCCTTTAAACCCGAACACATATGAATTACACAGGTTCTGAGGCTAATTAAATGCAGATAATGCACCAAGTGAGTTTAACCAGTTCCCGACCAGCGCACGCCGATGTACATCGGCAGAATAGCACGGGCAGGCATATTGGCGTACAGGTACGTCCAATCTTTAATGCTGCCCTGCCACCGCGAGCGCGCCCCCAGAGGCGCACTCGCATGCTGGTCGAGACCCCCGTGAGTCTGGTCGCGGGTCCCGCGGACTCGATCGCTGCAGGCATACCCGCGATCGTCTCACGGGGTCGCTGAATGGAGAGTTGCCATTGTAAACAGCATCTCCCCATTCTGCCTAGCAACTAGTGACGCTGATCTCTGCTCCATGTGATTGGAGCAGAGAGCAGTGTTCACTAAATGAAAGCCCAGCCCCCAACAGTAACACACCCCTAGGAACACTTAACCCCTACACTGCCAGTGTCATTTACACAGGAATCACTGCATTTATATAGCAGTGATTTCTGTATAAAGGACAATGGTCCCAACAATGTGTCAAAAATGTCCGATGTGTCCGCCATAATGTCGCAGTCACAATAAAAATCGCTGATTGCTGCCATTACTAGTAAAAAAAAATGATTAATAAAAATGTCATAAAACTATCCCCTATTTTGTAAACGCTATAACTTTTGCGCAAACCAATAAATAATCGCTTATTGTGATTTTTTTTAAATCAAAAATATGTAGAAGAATACGTATCGCCCTTATATATTTTTGGGGGATATTTATTATACCAAAAAGTAAAAAATAATGCGTTTTTTTTTTTTCAAAATTGTCGCTCTATTTCTGTTTATAGCGCAAAAAATAAAAACCGCAGGGGTGATCAAATACCACCAAAAGAAAGCTCTATTTGTGGGGAAAAAAGGACATCAATTTTGTTTGGGAGCCACGTCGTACGACCGCGCAATTGTCAGTTAAAGCGACGCAGTGCCGAAACGCAAAAAGTGGTCTGGTCTTTGGCCAGCAAAATGGTCCGGGCTGATGTGGTTAATTACCACCTTAATCGGCCACAGAACCTGTGTAATTAATATGTGTTCGGGTTTAAAGGGTTGAGGTGGCAACCATAGTGCTGGCTTATCTACAGCAGAAAATGTGAGGTCACCAGGTTTGCTGTGCCATGTGGTAAGGTTGCATAAATGTCAGGAATGTAAAGATGGAAATAAAACCTTGCTCCCTTTTATATAAATTTCAACTATTTATTTGGCTGTGAGGCTGTGAGTCACACAGGGGTCTTACAATTTGCAAAATTAAAACAAAGCGGAGAGCCATGGCCTTTTTTTTTGTTTTTGTTTTTTTTTTTAATGGTGTTTTAAGCAATGAACTCATTTTGGTTTTTTTTTCTGGGCTTTACACTACAGTAAAATATAAGAAGTATACTTTGCCACGCTACCAATTACATTATGGAACAGTGTCCATTCTTATTGTTACTGCTGGTGGTGCTGTAGGCAGGTGCAGGCTACTTTTTCCACTGTGGGTGGCACTCCTCCACAGTCACGCTTTCTTTATAGATGCTGTCAACCCGGCTGATGTCTGTCATCTTTACCTCGTTGAGAACTATGAGTGTACCCGGTTGGGCAGGCGTCCCTCAGGGTTGTTGTGAACTGTTGTTGCATTACTTCAATACAAGGTTTCTTTTGCACTTGGCAGTGTAAGTTACTGCCGCCACACACGCTGCACCCCATCTACAGTCTTCTGGATTATAAGGAGTGTTCTGGACAGTGGGAAAGGGGAAGAAAGGGGCTTGTCAATGTCTCAGCAAATAAATCACTAAGACCGCTGCCTCAAGCAAACCAGCTATATCTGCCTTTGGCTAATGAGGAATGGGTTATTCATTTCCAATGAAGTTAAAATTAGTAATCCTCAAAGGTACTAATGGGATTTTTAAGGCAACAAAGATAAGGGAAATGTTGGTATAAAATATATAGCTTTTTATTTATACATCATAAAATAGTATAGTACAACATCAATATGAATGATAAAAAATCAACAGTGAATCTGCTGACTTAAAGGGGTATATACAAAACTGGTGACACTCTCCTCTTTGATGCCAGACACATTTCAGGAAGAGATCAATCCTTTCTTCAGAGGTGTTTAGGAGGAGATTACAAACCTAGAATTCATCCGTATAAATGCAACACATGTGGATCATCCCAGATATGTGAAGGAATCTCACTGTGCCACAGCTTAAGGCATCTAAGAGGTCCCCAATACGGTAGCCAGAGCCCCGCATGTTCCACACAAGGATCCCCCTTGAAAACCACTAGGCATGGCCATAAGTAGCCAGGTATGTACTGCTAATACACTGGAAATCATAGGATCTTAAAAACTCAAGAGTGTAGCCCATACAGGCAGCCTCATATGTTCTTCAAGGCTATCCAATAGCTTATGGGATAGTTAGTGAAAGAGGCTCAATGTGAAGATGTGTTGATCCCAGCAACAAGGCAGCAGTGCAATGGTAGCTTGAGAATTGTTCAAGTAGTTGTGTGTGCTGATTGTGAGTGTCCCAGGCAGTGTAAGTCCTCCAATTTTGTACCTAAAGGGCAAAGGCTCTTCAACTATCACTATAGCGTGCGTGCCATGTGCCTTCTGTGGAACTCAGCATTACAAAGGGCTGACAAGGCAATTCTGTTCAAATCTTTGATTGCTTCTTATAAGTTTTCTTTTGTATCTTTAAACCAACTTTTGTCTAAACCCAAGAACATAAATTATATATATATATATATATATATGTGTGTGTATATATATATATATATATATATATATATATATATATATATATATATATATATATATATATATATATTATGTATATGTATGTTTGTGTGTGTATATATAATATGTATACAGCTTACCCGTCCTTGACTGTAGGGCTGCATTAGTTCCTTTTTAAGGTTTCTTTCCCTTTCAGGACTATAAACCTCTTATTCTCCATAACAAAATGCAAGGTGGTCTGTAGTTTAGAGTTCTCATGGGCAGGGAGATAAGACTGCTTGAGATAACATTGCAGGGTGCATAGGAATAGGATTTAGGACAGCAATGGAGTTCTGTCACAATATACAGGTATTGTTTTACATGTATCATATCGACATAATGACAATTGCTATATTTAACTAAATGAAAGGGAACAAATAAATTACATTCATTGTTGGGGTTTATATACACTTTTTAGTATTTCTTTCTTTTTTTTTTTTTTGGTGGTTCAGCTCAAGGTGGGCACTGGTACTGCAACAATCCAATGCACAACACGTGTTACTACAACGCATGGATGTGAATGGAGCCTAAAAGTATAGACCTAGAGTCATTAGTTAGTGCAACATTAGGTATGTTGATCCATTCACATATGATGGAATGACGGATGCGTGTCATGGTCCCTCTCCCTTATCTAAAGGGTATTTTGGTGTCTTCTATTTTTGACATACTGTAGTCAGTGAGTACTGTGGATATGCAGCCTGCACCCAGTGGTGATTTCTGATTTTAGAGCTTCTAAGAGGATTTTCATGGATTGTGTCCTATTAACCTTCACCCACATATTTACCTGCAATTAGGTGGGCACTCGTACATGTTGATCTTTCTGCATCTGATCAATTTTAAACTTGTAAACCTTATGAAACTGCACCTAGTTATCAAGTGAGCCACACTAACTCTGTTTTTTGATGCTTGCTCAGATCAGGTGGACCAAAACAGCAGGAAGTGCATCAGATCGATTCCAAGACTCCAGCGTTTTCAATGAGACCCTTCAGATTACAAATATCCAGAGACACCAGGGAGGCAGATATTATTGCAAAGCAGAAAACGGGCTTGGTTCCCCTGCAATAAAATCTATACGAGTGGATGTATACTGTAAGTAAATAAGAATTCTTTCCTGCTTATACAAAATTATTAATTCACATCGAAAAACAATTCAGATTGGTGAAAGAAGCCAAAAAAGTGGGTTCTCTTAAATACACAAGAGTTTTTAATGGTTTGTCCCATATGTTACATAGTGAAATGCATTGTTATAGCTTGATAAAAGGGTATTATTTTCTGAAAACATTAGTGTAGCACTGACCCTCGAAGGAGCGGCTGATTATTTTTTGGGCTTACCGTTACCTTCTTCACCTCGTGTGCATCTAGGGGTTTCCCGAGGTAGATGGACCAATGAACTGCAGAGACTGACACTGGATCCACTTTAGGGATTTTTATTTGCAAAACGTTGAACAAAACACAGTCTCTCAGTAGGGAATAGAGGATATGGGTAGGAAAGCGCAGGTACTCTTGGCACTGCTGACACTTGAATGTCTTTCTCTATACAGTCCAGGGAATAGCCATTCACAACTGGATATTACAACTATTGGATAAATCCCCTTTTGGTGAATTTGGCAACTGACAGGTGATTCAGATAAAGCCAAGTCTCTGCCACAGACTTGGTGGTAGAACTTTAGAATGAAAAGCCTCTCTCACAGACTTGGTTGTAACTGAAGGATGAAATTCTCATACGGTACCAGTATCTTGCAGCCGTTCCAGCGATACCGTACGAGTGTGGATTCACCTGGTGTCCTTTCCAGCTTAGCATCCAGGCTCTTGCTGAGCAGCCAGCCTTGCGCGTGGCCCTCTTCTAAAGAGTCCTCCCCTGGTTGCGTTTTCATTTGCTGGGCCTCTCCAAATCAGAGACGGCACCGGACTACCTTGGAACCCTCCTTCCAGTTACTGTGCCTCGGGCTAGCCAGCCCTGAGACTCAGACATGGATGGAACTGCACTCCAGGCAATGAGGGCCTCTGGGGGCTGGTCAGGAGGACCAGGACCATGGAGTCAGAACATACTTCTGGACCGGAACCTCAAACCACGTGACCTCAGTACCTTCCGGAATACACAGCAAGACAATGCACCCACTGATTGGCTTCGAGAAAGACTGGCACCCAGTGTGTCCAACTGGACTGCATTCCAATGCCTGCCAAAGGTGACACCCACACCTATTGCCAGGCAGAACATAATACAGTCCAGCTAAACTGATACTGAGACCATAATGTACTACAATTAACTCTAAAACCCAACTATGGTCTTAGGAACATTTCAATTGACAAAAACATAGCGCATGCTCTTCAGGAGCCCAACGCTACATTGGCAAGAACCATAAAAAAAATGGGTGCTTTCTGAACAGGCATGATTGTGTTGGTGGTGAATACCTGAGTGATTTTCTATATTGCATTGTGACTATAAAAGAGGCTTAAGTTTGTTAGCTGAAAGTTCGGTCAAAGAATTTAGAACAAATACAATTCTTTTATGAATATACAATTGAACTTTTCAATATGAAACTCAAAAGGGCCGAAAGGTCACAGGCACAAGAGAAGGATAGCACTGTGGAAACTACTGTATGCATATTTTAGTTCTCTAAAAGGTTGTGCTACATCAGTCCTGTTTGGTTCACAACCCCAAAGTCCCATTCAGTTGACAAAGAATGCAAGTTAAGTTCCTACCAAGTAAATCCAGTTCTGTTCTTCAGATCCCACTTGAATGGTTGCCTTTAGAATACCCTAAAAGGAAGCCTTCAGACAAAACGTTATTTTGGTTTTATACAGAGCTAGGAAGGTTTAGAACTGCTATTACGTTTCTATTGCTTGTTGTGTCCCTGTAGGGGACAGGAAAACAAGGGCACTGATGGGACCGGGGCCTACTGCCACCACTCTTTATAGATTTAAGGTGTTCTTATAATGTTCTTCTAATGAAAACTTTTATCACAGTGAAGTGATGTTCCACTTCCCACCAGCATGTCCTGGGGCTAGGTATTTCACCTCCAACCAGCATGTCCTGGGGCTAAGTATTTCACCTCCAACCAGCATGTCCTGGGGCTAAGTATTTCACCTCCAACCAGCATGTCCTGGGGCTAGGTATTTCACCTCCAACCAGCATGTCCTGGGGCTAGGTATTTCACCTCCAACCAGCATGTCCTGGGGCTAGGTATTTCACCTCCAACCAGCATGTCCTGGGGCTAGGTATTTCACCTCCCACCAGCATGTTCTGGGGTTGTGTGTTCCATTTCTTACCAGTATGCCTTGGGGTTATGTGTTTGACCTCTCGCCAGCACATCCTGGGGTTGTTCCACTTCCTACCAGCATGTCCTAGGGAAGTGATTCTTAACTCCTGTCCTCAGGACACACTAACAGGCCAGGTTTTCAAGATAACTGAAATACATAATTGATCAGTGATATTTGCTGCTCAGTGATTTCAGTATTCTAGTCTGCATCTCCCCAAGGTAATACTTAAAATCTGGCCTGTTAGTGCGTCCTGAGTACAGGAGTTGAGAATGAGAACCACTGTCCTAGGGCTATGTCTGCTCAGTTAATGAGTAAAGTGTTTGGTTTCTGTTGGCATACTCCTGCATCATGCAGCATTGTGTTTTCAACTCATCTCTTCAGTCCCCATCCATATTTTGAAGAAAAGATGGGTTAAAAAAAATAAAAATACTCTCTAAACCTAAAACCCATTGCTTTGGTTAACACATACACTTTGGTGTCCATGATTATGCACCATTTTATTAAGAAGCAAATTGTCAAATGTGAAAAAAGAGACAGGTTTTAATAGCACTTTATTTCCTGAAGTCTCGAGTTTGCCAACAGTTCAACCCCATGATGCTGGAGGAACTGCAAAAAATATAATGAAACTAAAAATGAGCAGCAAGCCCTTGGAGCAATACCTGGTTATTTCTAACCACAATAGTCGTCTACTAGTACACTTGCCTAATTTAAAGGTAGGTTTCGCTATAACATTTTTTCTTACTCTTCCTTTGAACTCTTTCATGCTGTGGCACATGAGCCTTTGATAGATAAAAGGGTACATGCAGACTTCTGGGAACTGAAGAAAAATCACAGGAGACCAGTACATGCTGTCAAATACACCTTACAGTGGACCTAATGAGATCATCACATTCAGTTCAAAAAAAGGAGACTTTATTAAAATTTCCATCATCCCAAGTGTGTCAGTTCACCGCAATATTGTTACCCTATGGTAGAGGGAACTCCTCTACATGAAAAGGTTATCCCATACACTTGATGATTGTACTACACTTTTAGTTTTTCTGTATCATCCAAGTAGGTTACCAAAGTGAACTACTTTAATAAAATCCATAACGTAAGATTACAAAGGGAAGTTTCAAACTATGTTTCCATTTTATGGCAGCTGAACATTTAAGCAAAACATTATGGATTCAGCAAGATAAATAGTGCAGTTTGGAAAGTCCAACTCAAGGCAACCAAATTTCCTGCTCCCCTAGTTTTTTCCTCCATCCCACTTGGAACACTCTTCATTTTGCTTTCATACCTTTTTTCCATGGGTCTTCAGTCCAGTCATGTGATGCCCCATGTCATCTTCTGTGGTGGTGGGCCTAAATGCTGCAGAGAACAGTGCCATATAATGACTTAACTCAATCCTTTTCAGCATTTATTTGCAAACTCACATTCTCCTATTACGGGAGTATCACAAGGTTTCATGTGGAATTAGATGTGTTTAGACACTGGGCAGGCAGCTCGTGATTAAGGCTCTATCAGAATAAGGCTTATAACCAGAGAAAAGAAAAGTAAAGCATACTACATATATTCCGTTAAAAGGGATGATGCATGTATATTGCGAATATGGAGCCAACGTGCTTCAGGGGTCAGAACAATCTGCCATTCATCAGGGTATTTATTGAAAATAGGCACACCCCAGGAGATGGTTGTAGCTTTAAAAAAAAAAAAAAAAAACTTAACAATTGCAGGGCAATTTTTTGTACTAAACATTTGATGGGTTGTAAAGATATGATTTAAGAAGACAAAGTCTTTATTTAAAAAGACCCTTTTTTTGTAATCGATAAAAGGAACGTGATTTATTCCAGGATTGCTGTATGGCCAAGCATGAATTTTAAAAAGTTTCCATTAAGTTCAACCAACTCCCCCCCCCCCCCCCCCCCCAAAAAAAAAAAGTTTGCAGCCTCTGAACCCTTAGACATGGTGGCTGCATGTGTTTTCTTTTTTTAAGCTTTATTTCCTCTATTTGCAATTGGTGATCTGGCCAAGAACACACAGTCTTAGCCTATCTCCATTCTACTAGAGCAGCAACATGATGGACACATTTGGACAGGAGAATTGTCGATATAGGGAGTGGGCAGTATTGGAGACTGGCAGATTTAGATGGACTTGACTAACAAATTAAAGTTGAACTCCAGCTAACTTTTTAAGCAGTTACAACAACAGTTTTTTTTTCTCTTTCTGGATTAAAAGTTTCACTTAAATGAATAAAAGCTGAGTATTGTAAGCCATACTCGCCTTCACTCCAGTACTATTATGGTGCCTTGTCTTGGTATTAGCAACGTTTAATCCCCTGCCAGACTAAACACTCGTACACATGGGCCGAATGTTGGATGGCATTGTCTGGTTAAGTAGATACTGGCTGACATTCCGCCCGTGTTTACTGCAGCCAGTCAGACAGAAGCTGGCTGCACAGGGCATGCCTGAAGGGGCATGGCTGAAAAAAGTCGGCCAATCGGGATTAAAGCGGAGACTGTGAGCCAGGTCTTCTCTCCAACATCAGTGCCTGACCTCACAAATGTGCTTCTGGAAGAACGGTCAAACATTCCAATAGACACACTCCTAAACCTTGTGGACAGCCTTCCTAGAAGAATTGAAGTTGTTATAGCTGCAAAGGGTGGGCCAACTCAATAGTGAACCCTGCGGACTAAGACTGGGATGCCATTATACGTTCACCATAAGTTCATGTGCGTGTAAAGGCAGGAGTCCTAATACTTTTGTGTTTTACATACAATACATTTTTACTTGCCTTGGCTTTCAAAATGCAAAGAAGTGCAACTATATCACTAAAGTATAGTCTGCCTTAAAAAAAACATCGTATTTACTTCTCATGTAAACAAGCCTGCCAATCACCCTGCCAGTTAACACAGAGAACACAATTTTCCCATCCTAAAAGAGGAAGAGTCTCTTTGGTTAGTCCTCCTTAGAAGTGACATGACTGTAGTTAATGAGTGACAAGCACCTCAACTTGCTAATGCAAATAAATAATGTGCTTCAGCTTCAAATCTAGAATGTCAGGCTATAGATTGCTTTTGTAAGGTTTCACTTCCCTGCCAATTCACATCATTCAGCTCATGTATATTATTCTGCAGAATCTAGAAATGGCTAAATTTGCTCAGTAAACAGTTTTTAGTCTTTTGAAGACTTGTTTTCCATGGAGGTCGCTGATCTGTTGATGGATATAGGCAAAAAAATATACGGAGCTTACATTCTTAGGCTGGAAAACATACCCAAGTTCACTCTACATTTCCCTTTAGCGACCAGTGAGCACGAGATGTTGCTTGTACCGAGTCAGTCAAGCTAGATGTTTATGGAATCTTTATTGCTGGACATTATTTGTTTGCATACTTTTTATAACTCCTAAAGTCCCCCATGCTTTTTTACTGCCATCATATGCAGTAGACATGTGCGATTTGTTTTGTATGACTCTCAAATTCGTACGAATTTCCCTAAATTCGTACGTTCGGGAGGATCCAAAATACGAATTGCCATGCGTCCAAATTTTGTACGAAATACAAACTTTTGTTTACGAATCCGAAGAACGAATTTAGTACAGCACAGGGATGGTGGGAGCCCCTCATCTAACAACAATTTGTATTTCAGATAGAAAATTCTTCAACGAAATTTCGGATAAAAAGCAAACTTCCATCAGCATCGACTGTCATATTGAGGTATATTTTTGCCTTTAAATTAATCGTAACGAACGTTTGTACAAGTTAACGAACCTAACGACAATTCGTATTTCGTACAAATTTAAATTGAATTTTGGACACAAAATATGAAGTACAAATTAATTTTAATACGAACCGTAATGGAACAGAACAAAACAAATTTATTGACAGCGCCCATGTCTAATATGCAGTGGGAAATTATTTTAACACTTCTCATGTATTGCAAAATAAATAAAATAAAATGACTCTAAAACATGTGATGGAATAAATAATAAATACAGTATATAAACCCTTCACCAGCTGGGAATATTCTTATCCCACTGGACAAGTAAACATATGATAAGAAAATACCAGTTCCAAAAACTCCCTCGCTCTTTAATGCTCTCCAAACATCAGATATGGTGACAGTAACCACTTTAGCCCCTGGACCATTTGGCACTTTTTTTTTGCGATTCGGCACTGCTTCGCTTTCACGGACAATTGCGCGGTAGTACGACGTTGTACCCAAACAAAATTGATGTCCTTTTTTTTCCCCCACAAATAGCGCTTGCTTTTGGTGGTATTTGATCACCTCTGTTTTTTTATTTTTTGCGCTATAAACAAAATAATAGTGACAATTTTGAAAAAAACTCATTATTTTTTACTTTTTGCCATAATAAATATCCCCCAAAAATATATAAAAATATTTTTTTTTCCCTCAGTTTAGGCCGATACGTATTTTTTTACATACTTTTGGTAAAAAAAATCGCAATAAGCGATTATTTATTGGTTTGCACAAAAGTTATAGCGTCTACAAAATGGGGGATAGGTTTATGGCATTTTTATTGATGATTTTTTTTTTTTTTAGCAGTAATGGCAGTGAGCAGTGATTTTTAGCATGACTGCAACATTATGGCAGACACATCGGACACTTTTGGCTCGAATTTGGGACCATTCACATTTATACAGTGATCAGTGCAATTAAAAATGCATTAAGTACTGTGTAAATGTGACTGCCAGTGAAGGGGTTAACCACTAGGTGGCGCTATAGAGGTTAAGTGTGTCCTAGGGAGTGATTCTAACTGTGGGTGGAGGGGTTGTGTGTGACAGGTCACTGATCACCGCTCCCGATTACAGGGAGCGGCGATCAGTGATAGTGTCATTAGGCAGAACGGAGAGATGCTTGTTTACATTAGCATCTCCCCGTTCCTCCTCACCGTGAGATAATCGCGGGTATCCCCCTGGACATCAAGTCCGCGGGTCCCGGGATCACGGTCACGGAGCTCCCATCGGGCGCACCCGCAAGCCGCCTCTTAAAGGGCCACGTACAAGTACGTTAATCTGCCTGTACATGCCCTTCTGCCACAGTATATCTGCGTGAGGCAGTCGCTAAGTCGTTAAAATTGTGCTCTCCATCAATAAAATTAAAATATATACAACAAAAGGGCAGTGGTGTAGTGGGTAGCACATTCACCTAGCAGCAATAGGGTCGCTGGTTCAAATCCCAACGACGACACCATCTGCCTGGAGTTTGCATGTTCTCCCTGTGCCTGCTTGGGTTTTCTTCGGGTACTCCGGTTTCCTACCACACTCCAAAGACATGCTGGTAGGTTAATCAGATCCTGTCTATAAATTGGCCCCAGTATCTTTGTATGTGTTTGTAAGTGCGTCGGGACCCTACGGGGCAAGACCGTGCTATATCGAGATGCAACTCAACTCAAAAATCTGTGATTTAAAAAAACTATTTTGCATGCTCACACATTTCCCCAAAACCACAGTTTTCATGAAATCAGACCTGCGAGATATTCAAAATTACAATTCGACTGGTATGCACAGCTGAGTGATGTTATCCTCTACCCCTCTATACTCACCACTGTGCAGCAAAACATAATGATAATAGATTGACTCCCCTAACAAGTATATGACCCCTTGATGTTAAATCATTTGTTACCCCAACATTTCATATTCCTAATATGTGCCTGCTGTACCATGTACTTGTATGAAAAAGCATCCTGTTCTCTTTGTAGTGCTTTCTTTATGTGAAATCTGGTGTTCCTGTCAGTCCCTCTGCTTTCCTATTAAAAACTGACCACACTAAGCATGAGAGCACACCTCGGTCAGTTATGTAGCTATGCTGGGAACCCAGTGTACTCTCCTTCACTGGGAAGCTTGGTGTGCTGCTGCTTCTCCTCCCCCATCTCATATAGAGCTGAGAACCGAGGGAATGTGATCACTTATAGAAATGAGGAAAAAAAGTATGTGTGTGTGTATGTATGTATGTATGTATGTATGTATGTATGTATATATATATATATATATATATATATATATATATATATATATATATATATATATATATAAAATAGTGTTATAAAAAAGTATTTTCCCCTCCCCAATTTTTTATTTGTTTTTGCATATTTCTCATACTTAAATGATTCAGATCATAATTTTTTTTTTACTACACAAAGATAACCAGAGTAAATCCAAGATGCAGTTTTTAAATTATTATTTCAATTTTTAAGCGAAAAGAACTGTTCAAACCTGCCCGACCCTATGTGAAAAAGTAATTTCTCCCTTCCATGCTGAATCATGAATGAACTGGGATTAACCACAATTTTTTGGAAAGCTGAGTTACATTTCACTTGCCACACCCAGACCTGATTACTGCCAGACCTGTTGAATCAAGGAATCACAGAAATAGAAGCTGTCTGACAAAGTGAAGCATGCTAACAGATCACAAGAAGCCACACATCATGCCACAAGCTAAAAAAAAATCAAAAGCATATTAGAAACAAAGTAATGTACAGGTATCGGTCTAGGCCGGGTTTCAAAGCCATTTCTAAGGCTTTGGAACTCCGGTAAACCACGGGGAGAGCCATTATCCACTAATGGAGATAACTTGGAACAGTGGCAAAACTTCCCAGGAGTGGCCGACCTACAAAAATTACTCCAAGACTGACGACGACTCATCCAGGAGGTCATAAAAGAATCCAGTAGAACATCTAAAGAACTGCAGGCCTCATTTGCCTCAGGTAAGATCAGTGTTCATGATTCAACAATAAGAAAGAGACTTAGCCAATAAATGGTATCCATGGAAGAGTTCCAAGGCCAAAGCCACTGCTGACCAAAAAGAAGACAAGGGCTCATCTTACATTTACCAAACAATCTTCATTATCCCCAAGAAAAATATTCTGTGGACTGATGAGACAAAAAAATTAAATTTGGAAGGTGTGCGTCCCGTTACGTCTGGCATAAAACTATTACAGCATTTCATAACAAGAACATCTTACCAACAGTCAGACATGGTGGTGGTAGTGTGATGGACCTTGCAGCTTCAGGACCCAGACTATTTACTATAATTGATGGAACCATGAATTCTGAGCTCTACCAGAAAATCCTAAAGGAGAATGTCGGCCAACAGTTTGTGACGTCAAGCTCAAGTGCACTTGGGTTATGCAGCAGGACAATGACCTGAAATACAACAGCAAATCCACCTCCGAATGGTTCAAATAAAGCAAAATTTTGGTTTTGGAGTGGCCTAATCAAAGCCCGTACTTAAATCCAATTGGCATGCTGTATCATGACCTTATACAGGCCATTCATGCTGGATAATCCTCCAATGTAACCAAATTAAAACAATTCTCCACAGCAATCTGAAAGACTTATTGGCAGTTATCGCAAATGCTTGATTGCAGTTGTTGCCGCCAAGGGTGGCACAACCAGTTATTGGGTTTAGGGGGCAATTACTTTTTCACATAAAGCCAGACAGGTTTGGACAGCTTTTTTGCCTCAATAAATTAAACCATCATTTAAAAACTGCATTTTTATATTTACTTGGGTTATCTTTCTGTAATAATAAAATGTGTTTTTTAAGTGTGACAAATATACAAATATATCAGAAAGGGGGCAAATAATTTTTTACAGCATTGTGTGTATATATATATATATATATATATATATATATATATATATATATATATATATATATATATATATATTTATATATATTTATTTATTTATTTTTTATACACAAATAATTTGCCTTTGATTTCCATTTCAAACCGAGTGAGTTGTTTTAGAAGGTGATCGTTTACTACTAACTTTAAGTGGGTTAGATAAGGCAGGGTTAATACTATAAGTGGCCACTAGATGTCCCTGTCTTTCCTGGGGTCCAATGTTTAAACTTCCTCCAGCCCTTTAGACAAGGGGTCTCTAAACATTTTACCTCGGTGGCCACATTGTATATTTTACACACTGATTTTATAAATGAATCAGCAGCAGCAGAAACTAATGGAATTCTCCAGGCTGCCAGTAGCGCAGTTGATGGTGCACCTGTATCCTCCAAGCGCACCTAAACACCCCAGCCTTATGCACTGGGGCTATACTTCCAGTGTTCATGGGGCCTTACATCTTTGTTCCCACCAGAGTCTCCTCATACATCTGTCCCCTTCAGTGCCCTCCAATCATCTGTGTCCCCATCAGAGTTTCCACACACATTTGTTTCCCCATGATCTATCAGAACGTTCCCCCACATATGTGTTCCTATCAGAGCCCCCCCCCACACACATTTGTGTCTGCATCAGAGCCTCCCCACTTATTTGCCCCCCAACTCAAAGCCCCCTGCACATTTGTGTCCCTCACAGAGACCCCCACTCGTGTGTCCCCCTCATAGACCCCCCACATACATGTGTGTTCCCATCACAGCCCCCACCTTGTACATTTGTATCCCTCTGAGCCCCCCACTCACTTCAGAGCCCATTATGCACATTAATGCCACCCTCAGAGCCCCCCACTCACATTAAGAGTTTTCAAAGCATCTTTCTGTCCCTATCTCAGCCCTCCCCTCACACACACACGATGATGTCCCCTCAGAGCCTTCCTACACACATTTATGTGCCCCTCAGAGTCCCCCCTCAGGGCTCCTCCATGCACATTTGTGTCCCCCTCTGAGCTCCCCCTTGCACATATGTTCCCATCAGTCTCCCCCACATTTGTGTCCATCTCACGGTATCCCATTACATCAGTGTACCTCTGAAACAACTAGCAGCCACCAACTAACTTTGCAGATCTACTGCCCCTTCTGGCTCTTGCCCTGCTATTACCAATCACACTTTGTAAAAGCCACTTATGTTAACAGTGGGCAGGAGCCAGGAGGTGCAGTGAGTCTGCACTGAAGTACTTCATTAGTTGATAGGACTGTGGTGGTCCTAGCAACCAGTAAGATGGGTCAGTGCTGGGAGAGGCGGGGTTTGTTTAGTTGCAGGACCTGCACTGCAACCTGACAAAGCTAGGGCAGAGACTGTCCCTGCAGTGCGTCTTGGTTACTCAAGCTGCTGGCCGGAAAAAACATCTTAGCGGGCTGATGTGACCCACATGCCATACTTTGGAGACCCCTGCTCTAGACAGCTCCATCATACCACATGGAAGAAAATGAAACTCAGTCTATAGTGTAGTAAATCCAAATAAAGCACTTTATTAAGGATACAATTGATAAAATTCCACTCACATGAGGAGAGCTCAGAGTGTATAGCAAATACAAAATGAAGTCTCTAATGTATAACTTTGAGCGAGGCTCACTTGCTCAATTTCCAACCACTTCACTGAACAGAAAGGCCAGTATACAATACACCAGAGAATACCCACTTCCAGTTTCCGGTCCCAGCATCTAATCACTCTTCCGCCTCAGCGCATTTTGTCACTAGGACTACTTCTCACCGCGTCCTGTGTTCTGGTGACAACACTTTATTCTGCAACACACGTCATCATTTTGGATGGAGCTTTGACACTAGACCTTCCCAGGCACTAGTATACACTCCATGGATCTGAATTGTTAAAAATTGGTGAAAGAAAAGGATCAGAAAAGAGGAATAGTTGCCCATAGTGACCAATTAGAATTGTTTAACTTTTCCATAAAATTAAAAGTGAAAATTGTTTAGTTGTTGAGGGCCACAGCTTCACTTCTGTGCTCAATTTCTTTTCTCCAGTTTTACAAAATCAGCCCCCTGGAGGCGGCTCATACTGTCCTTGCTTTTCATACAATTGCTGAGCAATGATGCAGATTACATTGTCAGACATGCACGGAAAAAAATATAAATTTGTATATGAAATCTAATGGTGGAAGTATGGAACCATATGAAAGTAGAAATGTAAAAACTGAAAAATATTGATACATTTTATTTACATTGATGATGCAACATGAGAACTCAATGAAAATATTCTATAGTTTCCATTTAATCACTGAACCTGGTCTAGTGGAAGTATATTATATAATGCGTGGAAGCCCTAAGCAAACCAAATTCCCCTGCTGGGATGTAAAATGGCATTATATAATATTCACTGAAGGAGAATATTGACTGGTGTAATGAACCACAGGCAGCTTTTGTTACATTTCCTTCCATTGTATTAGCTCAGTGAAAATTGAGAGGTAATATTCCTTAGATATTGGAAATGTACACCAAAAAGAGACCACATATTAACTTGAGAAAGTGTGAAATTAAAGATTACACTAAGCTTTGAAGAACTAATCTTTAATGTAGACAATTGGTGTAGCGTGACTGTAAATGACCTGTGCAACTACAATTTTTTAAACTGCCCTTGAAGTAAACCTGTCACCTTATCAATTCAAATGGACCCTATGATGGTAAAAATGAATAAGAAAAGGTTACCCTTTGGCGAGACTACTTTCAAAATGTTTAGCAAATTAAGAGATATAGGCATGTCTCCATCCTTTCCCACCTTCCAAGCCTGCCCAGTAAGGTAACTCATGGATTTAAAGGGCCAGTCGCAAGAAATGTACAGTTACGGTGACACACTTGACTTTTATAGAAAAAGTTAGGATTTGCATATTAACCACTTCAATACAGGGCACTTTCACCCCCTTCCTTCCCAGCCCAATTTTCAGCTTTCAGCGCTCTAGCGCTTTCAGTGACAATTGCGCGGTCATGCTACACTGTACCCAAATGAAATTGTTATCATTTTGTTCGCACAAATAGAGCTTTATTTTGGTGTTATTTATTCACGACTCCGTTTTTTTTTTTTTTGCGATATAAGCGCAAAAAAAGCGGAAATTTGGGAAAAAAACAATATTTTCTTTTTTCTATTTGAAAAGAAATCCAATAAAATCAAATTTTGTCATAAATTTAAGCCAAAATTTATTCTGCTACATGTTTTTGGTAAAAAAAATTCCGTTAAGTGTATAATAATTGGTTTGTGTGATCACGGACATATGTACGCAAATGATCATGTACATATGTGTGCAGGTGATCACGTACATATGTGTGCAGATAATCATTGGGACATGTGATTTTAGTGGGACATATGTGGGGGACATGTTTTTATTATTAGGGACATGTGTTTTTATTATTTGGGGACATGTATGTTTTGGGGACATGTGTGTTTTGGGGACATATGTGGGGACTGTGTGGTGTGTTGTGTGTTTACACTACACTGATGATCAGTGAGTAAAAAGCAGCCCATACTCACTGATCATCAGCCGGCTGCAGCGTTCTGCTCTCCTCTTCTCAGCGGTGACTTCCGTGTGAGGAGAGGAGAGCCGATTGCCTAGCAACCGGCTGTTTGTTTACATCACATGACGGCCGTGATTGGACACGGCCGTCATGTGATCAGGAGGGCCAATCACAGAGCCCTCCTGCCGATCTGAGATGTGCCGTGTCCGGGTGACACGAGCACATCGGGATCGCGCCGCTGCGCGGGCGCGCGCGCGCGCGATCCCGCTGCTCCTGAATGACGTTCCTGAACGTCCTATCAGGAGCAGGCGGCTCCCACCCGCCGTATATATACATTGGCCGGGTGGGAAGTGGTTAAAGTTCCAGCCTGTAAAAAAAAAACGGTAGTTGCTGACTTATAATAATATAAGGACACTTACCTGTCCAGGAATCCTGTGATGTCGGCACCCCTAGCCGATTCGTCATTTGGATTTGGGTGCAGGCACTGACATTTTCACTAAGGGAGACAGGAAGTGAAGCCTTGCGGCTTCACGTGAGTCACGCTGCACTTTCTAAATTGTCCCGTTGTCTTCGGAGACCTGCGTGACTCCCAAAAGGCAGCATGGGGGGGGAGTCCGAAGGGCCATCAATTTTGTAGATCGCAGTGTGGCAATGTTACCTGGAAGTGGGAGCGGGTACTTGGTTTTGACAGGTATCTGCTCCTCCCTCCCCCCCCAAAAGTGCCAAGTGTGTGAACAAGTGGAGCTTCCCCTTTTGGGTGGAGCTCCGCTTTAAGAGGCCAATATTTCTGTGGTATTCATAGTTCTAGTCAGGTTGAAAAGAGACACAAGTCTATTTAGTTCAACCAGTAAAATAAATAAATCGTCAAATCCCATATACACAATCCTATACCCACAGTTGATCCAGAGGAAGGCAAAAACCCAGCAAAGTATGATCCAATTTCCTACAGCAGTGGAAAAAAATTCCTTCATGATCCTCCGAGAGGCAACTACTGAGCTGGCCAGAACCACCTCTGAAGGTAGTCCATTCCACATTTCCACAGCTCTTACTAGAAACCTAGAAAGAAACCTTTCTGTATTTGGAGAGTCAATCTTTTTTCCTATGGACATAGAGAGTGTCCCCTTGTCTTCTGTTATGACCGTAAAGTGAATAACAACACCAAGTTTACTATATGGACACCTTATATATTTGTACATGGTGATCGTATCCCCCCTTAATCTCCTCTTCTCAAGCGAAAATATATTCAGTTCCTCTAACCTTTCCCCATAGCTGAGCTCCTCCATGCTCTTATCAGTTTGGTTGCCCTTCTTTGCACTTTCTCCAGTTCCCCGATATCCTTTTTGTGAAATAGTGCCCAAAACTGAACAGTATATTCCAGATGAGGACTTACTAATGATTTGTACAGGGGCACAATTATATATCTCTCTCTCTCTCTGGAGTCCATACCTCTCTTACTACAAGAAAGGACTTTGCACGCTTTGGAAACTGCAGCTTGGCATTGCATGTTATTAGGCTTATAATCTACCAGAACCCCCAGATCCTGCTCCACTATGGATCCCCCCAGTTGCACTCCCCCCAGTATGTATGACCTATACATACATTTTCATTGGAATTAACCTCTGCTTATACATGTTTTGTATTTGAATTGACCAGATCAAAAGCGCTCAACTATTTTGATTCAAAGTCCATCTGTGTAAATACAGGCAGGCGTTTAATAAAGCCACTTTTCTTGTGTTAATGCCTCTTGTTAATGTAGTGCGCCAAGTTCATGAAGTACTTGCAACACTTTTGGTTCTGACAGTGACTCGTGCAACAAAGTTAGGTAGTTCTAAAATGTGCCACTTTTACATTGTGTCACAATGAATGTGCCAAATGTAAAAGTGGAGCTAATTAAAGGAGAAGAACTGCCAAAACTCATTTGGCTGTGCTTCTCCTGCAGACCACAGGAGAGCAGTTTGTTCTGCACTTCTGTGACCCGTTTTCAGCAGACAGTGGGCTGAAGCCTGCTGTTGGCTGACGTCACAAAGCCCATCCAGGCTCGGGCAAGATCCTGACAATGGAGTCTGGATCCACCCACATTCCTGGACCAGCACCTGACTTAGCCTCTCAGCGAGCTGTTGAGAGCCTGAGCCAGCCACTCCCACCCCCTGCACAGCCCAGAGCTCTAGTGAGCGTGGGGGGGGGGGGCACAGCACAGAGCTGCTGACTGACAGACAGAAGCTCTCTGCTCAGGGAGCTGTGAAAACCAAGCGATCGAACGCTGTGTTAGAGGCACCAGAGGACAGATGCAGCATCAGTCCAATGCTGCATCCACCTAGGCAACTATGATCCTAAAAAAAACAAAAAAAAAGATATTTCTCTTTTAAGACAGACTTTCTTGACATACAGAGAGGAAAACTTTCTCAGAGTTTTAGAAAGTGTCTCTCGTGCATTCTAAAAGTGGTGAAGCATGAGCTAAATTCAAGTACAAATTCTAGATGGGTATATGAATTTGGCACATTCTTCACTATTTTTAGAATGCATAAGAAACACTTTTGCTTAATTTGACTGCACCAGTCTTTATGAATACAAGCACATCGCTCTGCCCTGCTCCCTCACAGTAGTCAGCTTGTAGTTTGTAAGTCTTCTGCCAAACAGTGGCTTGAAGAAGTCTTAATACCCCTTGAAATTTTCCACATTTTGTCATGTTACAACCAAGAACGTAAATGTATTTTATTGGGATTTTATGTGATAGACCAACACAACGTAAATAAAAGTGAAGTGGAAGGAAAATGATAAATGGTTTTCATTTTTTTTACAAATAAATATTTAAAAAATGTGGCATGCATTTGTATTCAGGCCCCCTTTGCTCTGATACCCCTAACTAAAATCTAGTGGAACCAATTGCCTTCAGAAGACACCTAATTAGTAAATAGAGTCCACCTGTGTGTAATGTAATCTCAGTATAAATGCTATTCTGTGAAGCCCTCAGAGGTTTGTTAGAGAACCTTAGTGAACAAACAGCATCGTGAAGGCCAAGGAACGAACCAGACAGGTCAGGGATGAAGTTGTAGAGAAGGGTTAGGTTATAACAAAAATATCTCAAGCTTTAAACATTACACAAAGCACTGTTCAATCCATCATCTGAAAATGGAAAGAGTATGGCACAACTGCAAACCCACCAAGGCAGTGGTGTCCACCTAAACTGACAGGCTGGGCAAGTAGAACATTAATCAGAGAAGCAGCCAAGAGGCCCATGGTAACTCTGGAGGAGCTGCAGAGATCCACAGCTCAGGTGGTAACATATCTGTGCAAAGGACAACTATTAGTCGTGTCCACCACAAATCTGTCCTTTATGGAAGAGTGGCAAAAAAAAAGCCATTGTTGAAAGGAAGCCATAAGAAGTCTCGGTTTGCAGTTTGCGAGAAGCCATGTGGGGGACACAGCAAACATGTGGAAGAAGGTTCTCTGGTCAGATGAGACCAAATTTTTACTTTTTAGCCTAAAAGCAAAACTCTGTACATGGCGGAAAACTAACTACACATCACCCTGAACACACCACCTTGAAACATGATGTGAGGCTGCATTTGATGGGAGCTGGTGAGGCTGCATTTGATGGGTGCTGGTGAGGCTGCATTTGATGGGTGCTGGTGAGGCTGCATTTGATGGGCGGTGGTGAGGCTGCATTTGATGGGCGGTGGTGAGGCTGCTTTGATGGGTGCTGGTGGGCTGCATTTGATGGGCGCTTCATTAAAAAGGTGGCGTATACATGGGCAAGGCAAATGGGTGGAGTTAGGGGTGGAGCCAATGGTGGGGGAGGCAAAATGAGGTTTCACCTAGGGTGTCAAAAATCCTTGCACCAGCCCTGAACTCAATACATTGTTACTTCTCACACTAACGTTTGGAGTCAACTCAGCAGCAACAGGCAGAAATAATTAATGGCCTGAGCTTAGGAGAAACCCAATAAATAAAGAGAAAATAAACAATTCTTAGGCTGGTTACAGTCTAGCATTAAACAACGCTACATGTTGCTAGGGACATTCTAGCTACATGTAGTGTTGTGTAGGGCCTCTAAATTAGTCAGCAGAGAGGACAACAGCGTAAGCTACCAATGTATGTCTATTACTGCAAAATCTCTAGATCCAGCATCACCAGGAGCCCTTCCAAAACTGCTATGCAAATATCAACATTCTCAAAGTCACTATTTACTATGCATAGACAACCTTCCTGCTCCCCGTGTTAAAAACATGGGCCTACTGTGTTGTTACTTAGACACTGATCATTGCATTGTGGGATGGGGACAGGACAGCCCATGGAGAAACTGTCGGGGGGAGGAGAGCACACTAGCCGGTATTGCGTTGGGAGATTCTGGCAGCTTATGCTATCAGCTGCCTGCTGCTGCAGTAAGTTTTTTCTGGTTCTAATTTTCCCACAGGTTTGTTTTAATTATTTTCTCTCATCTCTATTGCTTAGCATGAATATACATTATACATATTTAATTTTCTTTTAAACCTTTTGAGTTCTTCTGTATAATTTCATGTATTTTCGCAGAATCGTAATGTTCCAAAACAATAATTTGCATACACTGTTACATATAGTTCTCCATTAGCAGTACTGGAAAAAATGCATTATCAGAACAATCTGCAATAATGATGGAACATTTCTTTTTTTCTTTTTTTTTTTTTAAATAAGCATTTTCTTTTTAAACTGAAATTAAAAGTTGACATAAACAGCAGTTACATCACAATGTTTTATTTAATAGGCAACTTAGGTTGACATTTTCGTATTTGTAAGAAAAAAACAAAAAAAAACAAAAAACCCTCCAAGAGGGTAATGAATGTAAGATTTGTGTTTTGATGTTATTTTTTCCCCCAAAGAGAAACCCTTGAAGGGAAGGAGGCATGCTAAATTTAGAAGGTAGTCTGATTCTCAAATATAAATATACATAATTTTCAGAAGTATTTTGGAACCCTGACTGAATGAAGCAATCAAGCTTTTTTTTGAAAGCTTGAACACATTCATTTTACGTGGAAGAAAATAAATTATCGTATTAAGCACTGGTACAACGTGGCCCACGTCTTCCTGCCATTAGGGTAAAAGAAATGCACTCCTAACATATTCTTTAAAGTGATTGTAAAAGGAAAACATAAAAAACAATAAAAAATAACAAACATACTTACCTCCCCTTTGCAGCTCGTTTTGCACAGTGGCCCCCGAACCTGCTCTTCTGGGATCCCCCGGCGGCTCTCGCGGCTCCCCCCCATCTGATGACCCCCTCGGAGAAGCACTTCCCCAAGGGGGTTACTTTGCGGGCGCACTCCCGAGTCCTAGATATTAAAGGGGTTGTAAAGGCAGAAGGTTTTTTATCTTAATGCATTCTATGCATTAAGATAAAAAGCCTTCTGTGTGCAGCAGCCCCCCTTAGCCCCCCTAATACTTACCTGAGGTCCATCTCGATCCAGTGATATCTATGAATGTCTCAGCCATCCGAGATTCTCCTTCCTGATTTGGCTGAGACACAGCTATTGGCTCCCACTGCTGTCAATCAAAGTTAGGTAGCCAATCAGAGGAGTAAGGGGACAGGGCTGGGTCAGGGCTCCATGTCTGAATGGACACGGGGACCTGTGACTTGGCTCGGGTGCCCCCATAGCAAGCTGCTTGCTGTGGGGGCACTGAACAGGAGGGAGGGGCCCAGAGCACCAGTAAGAGACTCCAGAAGAGGAGGATCTGGGCTTCTCTGTGCAAATCCACTGCAACAAAGCAGGTAAGTAGAACATGTTTTTTTTTTTATTGTTTTCAGGGGAAACAAAACGAGCCTTTACAATCACTTCAACATTTATTGGTAATAACTAGGGTTGCACCGATACCAATATTTTCAGACCGAGTTTGAGTACCAATACTTTTCCTCAAGTACTCTCCAATACCAATTTACCAATACCCATATTTTTTTTTTTTTTTTTTACTACTGTACCTTTTTAACTTTTTTTTTTGATGGAGAGGTGTTTTATCGTTTAGGGTGGAGAGGGGTGTTATTGTTTAGGGTGGAGAGGTGGGTAGGAGTGTTATTTAGGATGGGGCGGGGAAGGGTATTGTGGTTTGGGTGGAGAGGTGGGGAGGTAAGTTATTGTTTATGCAGGAAAGGGGGGGGGGGAGAGGGCCAATCACTGCACTACAACACCCAGCTGACCTGCCCTCCCTCTCCAAGAAGTTTTGCAGTAGCTGAGATACTTGGGGAAAGTCATCAGAGGTGGGGGAGAAGCAAAGCCTTGCTCAGTGCAGGACACACTACTCACCAGGCAGATCAGTCACCTGGCAGCCACCCGCAGAGGAGCCCAGGGAGGAGAAGCACATTGCCTGGAGGACACAAAAACTGAACTGAGGGGGAGGGGCCATGACCAGCACAGGGGGGGCGGGGCTGAGGTGGGAGGGGGCATGCAAATGCTCAGTATCGGAACCGATACCGGTATTGGTGCAACCCTAGTAATAACATTTTTGAATATGGCTTCCTGGGGGATCCGGAAGGATTCTTTTCCCTGCTGGAGCAAATTGGATCATGCTTTTACTGGGGTCTTTCTATGGCTCAAAATTGGGTATAGGATTTTGTATATGAAGGTTTTTCATTTGTTTTTGTTTTTTTCCTTTTTGTTGAATTAAATGGTATTTTTTGCAAGCTGAATAACCATGTAATTAACTATGTAGTGCCAAGGTATAAATAAAAAGCCTAATACTTTTCAAGGTACTCTGCAGTCTCAGAGTTGTGCTCGTGCCGCCCAGTGTTAAGCACCATACAAACATTCAGAAATTTTGCCAGCAAAAGTCGGATGAGAGCTTTTAGTGAGAAATTCCGACCGGGTGTACGCTCCATCGGACTTTTGCTGGCAGAATTCCAGCCAGCAAAAGATTGAGAGCATGTTCTCTATTTTTCGATTGGAAGTTCCGATTGGAAATTCCGATCGTCTGTATAAATTCCGACACGCAAAATTCCTACGCATGCTCGGAATCAATTTGACGCATGCTCGGAAGCACTGAACTTCATTTTCTCGGCTCGTCCTAGTGTTGTACGTCACTGTGTTCTTGTTGGTCGAAAGCTCAGAGAACTTTTGTGTGACTGTGTGTATGCAAGCCAAGCTTGAGCGGAGTTTTTCCGATGGAAAATACACTTGTGTGTATGGGGCATAAGAGGACCTTCTAGAGAGCTGAAACCAATTGGTGTCCATCTGCTGATATAATGGGTTGATTTGCTAAAGGCTGTCCAAGGGAAATTAACCTTCCATCTAATAATGTGCAAGCACTTTTTTTTTTCATCATCTTTGCAAATGATCAGGCATTCTTTGTAAAGGGAATCTTCACCAGATTCACTGATCTAAAGGAAAATTCCCTTGCAAAGTGAACAACATATTTTGCCCTAATAAATCAACTCTAATGAGTCCTGTCTCGTGTACATCTCCTCAGTTCCCCAATAATTGTGTATTGGTATACATTTACCTGTCCGTCAAAACCATATTGTAGAACACTTGTGGATGTTTTAAAATCATTTTGCTCCCTGGAATGTTGGCATATATGATGGTCTCTTCAGAAACTGACTTTGCTTAATGAAAATCCCACCAATGATGTGTAAATAACAGACCTACTGAGAATTTTTTCCCCCTCACGTTACTACTGTACAACATCAAATATCCATTGCTCTTCAATTATTTAGACATAAAATGCTGCATATCTGTTTCTCGTATAACAAGAGCTCAGTCTTTTTTTCATTTAACACAATTCTCTCATGTAAGCACATAAACTTATTGACAGTGATATATGTATTTACTGCAGTGCCGTCAATTACAGTATACATGTTCATCTTTCAACTTACCCTTCAATTTTTTTGTTTGCTTCAAAACAATAATAGACAGCCGCCACCAAAGATAAAAATCAGGTTATGCATGCCCAAAACTGAAAATAAATGTTGCACAATGTGATTGTTGCTTTTGCAATGATGTAAAAAATGGAAAATTGTTTTCATCAGTGGTCTTTCAATATGGGTAGGGGGGGTCGCCACTTGGAGGGTGTCCCAATACGGCTGCCTGGCATCATGGAGAATTGCTATGGTGTGGTTTCTGCTGAGACGTTTACTGCATTCCAGCACCAGGGACTGAGAGAAGCCAAAATGGTGTGGAGTGATATTCACCTAACACTAGTCCTAGGAATAGTTCTGGCCAGTGGGTAAAAGCAGCGATGCGTGAGCATGTGCTCAGCAAATAAACCACTAAACACAAATGCAGGCGGGGGAGTTCCTAATAAAACCTGAACCTTCCACCAACCACCAATGCTGGGGGATGTTAATATGGCCTGAGATGACCACTGACCACCAATGCTATGGGGGGGGGGGGTGCACATTATTACAGCATGCCACTGATCACCAATGCTGCAGTGCTGAGGGGTTTAACATTACTTCCATTATTTAAGGTAATTTTTACGCAGCGCTCCACACATACATCGCACACTCGCATCAGTCCCTACCCTCAAGGAGCCCACAATCCAAGGTCATCAACTCCCATACACTAGGGCCAATTTTGGACAGAAGCCAATTAACCTACCAGCATGTCTTTGGAGTGAAATACTTTCACATGTTGACAATTATGCAGGAGATGGCTTGTCTGGGTTCCATCAAGTCAGACAACTCAACGTGCTACGTTCAGTATTGCCACAAAAAGTTGCAGCTGTACTTACAGCTGCTGTTGTCCACCCTCCACCTACCAATTCTACTTCCACCTCAGCACGGCAATGACGAAGGAGAAAGCCGGGCTCCTTTGCTATCAAAAGAGCAGAAGATAGCGGAGGAGCCCGGTGAGAAGACCCCCGGAGCTGCCCAATAAACTACTTTAAAAATCTGTCTAGTGTGTTTTTGTTTTATTGACACTTTTTCCCACTTTTTCCCTCGGGCGAACCCCATACTCGTTCACATAGGGCCCACAGATCCCGACAACCAACACCCAGGGTTGTTGGGAAGAGGCATGGGGACAAGGTGCTTTGGGGTGGGGGGGCCGCAGGGCGCCCCCCTTCCCCAAAGCACCCACCCCCCATGTTGAGGGCATGCGGCCTGCTACGGTTCAGGAGGGGGCGCTCGCTCTTCTGAGGGAGCACTGACACCATCACCGAGATAGGGAGCACTGACACCATCACCGAGATAGGGAGCACTGACACCATCACCGAGATAGGGAGCACTGACACCATCACCGAGATGGGGAGCACTGACTCCAGCACCGAGATAGAGAGCACTGACACCACACCAGCAGCGAGATGGAGAGAGAGCACTGACATCAGCAGCGAGATAGAGAGCACTGACACCAGCACCGTGATAGAGAGCACTGAGACCACACCAGCACCGAGATAGAGAGAGCGCACTGACAGCAGCACTGATACCAGCAGCTACACTGATAAAAGACAGCTGCAGAATTGGGCAGCAATCAGCTCAGCAGCACAGCAGTCAAGTATAGGCTTTCTATATTTGAAAGAAAGTATATTATACATGTACAACCCTACATACTGTACACCTATACCAGTCCTTAAAAGGACCTTTGTGGACCTAGTAGCTAGTGATTTGCAGACTGTCCCTCAGTCCCTACACTGATAAAACACAGCTGCAGAATCGGTCAGCACTCAGCTCAGCAGTCAAGTATAATAGGCTTTCTATATTTGAAAGAAAGTGTATTATGCATGTACAACCCTTCAAAGAGAAAGGTGGCGTGCATAGTGTCCCCTCACTCTTCTGTACCAAGCCACATTCTTGTCTGAATATCGTGTCTGGGTTTCAGGCGGACTGAAACTCTGACACATGATTCAAAACCCGAACTATCCAGGCGAATCCCAGACAGATGGCAACGCTAGGACTGTCCCTGATTTGGAGCAATGTCCCTCTGTCCCTCTTCCCTCCTAATTTGTCCCTCATTTTGGTCTGATCTATATAGTTGTATATAAAATGCACTTTTTTTCTCAGTCTTAAACCTTTCATCCAAATTCTAAATTGCTGCATTTGTACATTTTAAAAGCCAATATAAAGGAATAGTAGTGGTAAAATAAAAAGTCTTTGTGAATTTAATTAACCTTTTTATTTGTTTTTTTTTGTTAATCCTCTTTTAAGGTTTCGTGTCGGGTGCGGAGGGGGGGGCGTGTCCTATGCCTACATTCTTTTGTTAGTAGGTGTCCCTCATTCCCATTCTCAAAATGTTGGGAGGTATGCAACCGCCCATTGACATACTGTATTTCTTGGTGGTTCTGGCAAAAGGCAACCTCCAAGTTCTGCTATGTTGCCACCTATGCAGAGAGGTGAGATTAATTCACATCTTCGATAACTGGCCAACAAAGGTCGCTTCTTGTGGACTGAAATTAATACAGCTATTATCGTCTTGGAATAAACCTCTAAATGCTACAGGTACTCTGCTTCTTGTTCTATGTATCTATTTTTCCATACCCAGAGTACTATTTGATACATATGAATATAGCCTAGAGAGATAAAAATACAATAGGAGCTTGTGCAGCTGTCCAGTAAAATTTTGATGTATTCAAACATGGACAAGTATAGTAATGCATGTCTGACAAAGGGTGTGTTCACTAGCTATGTAATTGGCTCATCATAGGTTTATCTACAAAGCAATTATGCACACATAAAGACTTCTTGAATAGATGTGAAGGAAATATTGACCACATGCACATTTAATTAAGGTATTCTGGAGCAATAGCTTTTTAATCAAGAAGACGAACAGAATGGAATAGCTGGATCATTTGTAAGTGCCGACGTGCCTGGCCCGGAAGCCCCCTGGCAGACCTAATTAAATACTAACACTATAGTGCAGAATTTTGGGTGAACAAACAAAATAAAAAAGTAAATGTATATAGAGTACGCATATAAAACCGTAACTTTGATTAAATCACTATTATTATCTGAACCAAAATAACACTGCTATCAAAGTAATTTCAGAAAAAAAAGATGGCAATTTAAAAACGCTGTGGTCTTCCCATAGTTTTAAAGATATATATATATATATATATATATTTTTTTTTTTGTGACAATTTCCACTCTTAAAGGGGACCCACCAGCCCCCTTTCCACCTTCCCCTGTAACCTTTTTCTTTTTTTTTTTCTGCCTCTGTGCTGTCTGTTCCCCCTCTTCTATGGCATCATGCACCTCATCTTGCACATGCTCTGTACAACATTACATGCATCTGTTGAAATGGGGGAAAAAAAATCTTTCTCCAAGATCTTCCAAGTTCACAAGGAGAGGCTTTTTCTTATCCAGCAAATGAGTATAATTACGTAAAATACCAGTGCAGGATTTAAACTTTGGGTGACCCCAGGGAACTTCAAGTTTAGGGGCCCCTCTACTCTCTACCAATTTCTTCCGACAGTCTGCTATGTCATTCTGCCCAAATTGAAATACAAGGCCATGTCCTGAATTTGACCAATCTCATAATTTCAGGTAAAAGTTACTACCATAATTTTACCTTATTTGAGATCATGGAGTGTTGGATTTGCTCCTTGACTCAATTTCCTGTCCAAACCATTTGTCTCAATAAATTCTGCATCAGTCATGTTATTAAAACAAGCATCTTAAATAGTAAAATAATATGAGAAGCTAAAATGTAAAACATCTGCCAGAAGCTCCCATACCTTTCTTTGCCTTCAAAGTCAAGCTTAACTGTTCTGTATCTGGACACCCACACACTTTTTTTTTTTTGTTCTATATCTATATATACAGATAGAGAGATGCATGCTTAGGGCAATTTTAGGGAAAGGTCCACTTTAAGCATGTCCAAGTTCAAAAGGGTGTGAAAAAAGAGGAGGCTGATCTGTGATTGGTGAGCAGGGTCAAGAACCGTTCATGCAAGAGTATTCACATGATTGCGTCATCTCTTAAGCCAGAATCTCAGTGCAGAAGTATATATATATATACAGTGCTTGTGCAGGCATTTTTCTAAGCATTCTTTCATAGTTGAAATGGCAACACATATAAAAGCATATCAAAATATATCACAATGGAGTCACAATGGTTTGGGCATATTATTGCACTGTCCTTCTGGATAAAATTCATTGCTCGGGTGATTAATGTGACTTCTGAGAGGTAATACCTGTAAATCTTTGTCCAACAGTTCTGAGCATCTTTGAGTAGGACATGGGCTTTGAATTTTGTGCTGGTATTTCTTGTTTCGGCACCCTTATTTTATATAATAATTATTATTATTACTATATTTTATAAAAATGTTTTTTAGAAATGATATACTGCTTGAGATTACTGTATATTCAGTTAAATATTGAATGGAGGTTTTTGCCTTCCTGCGATCCGCTGAGGTTTTAAGCTGTAGGGTTGAACTATATAGACACTGTTCATTTCATATTCTGCATATACAGTGCCTTGAAATTATTCATACCCTTGAAATTTTCCACATTTTGTCATGTTACAACCAAAAAGGGTAATATATTTTATTGGTATTTTGTGTGATAGACCAACACAAAGTGGCACATAATTGTGAAGTGGAAGGATAATGATAAATGGTTTTCAATTTTTTTTTTACACATAAATATGTGAAAAGTGTGGCGTGCATTCGTATTCGGCCCCCTTTACTCTGATATCCATTACTAAAATCTTGTGGAACTAATTGCCTTTAGAAGTCACCTAATTCGGGGATCTCCAGCCCCCAGGCCAGGGGTCTCCAACCCCTATCGGGCTGGGAAGTCTGCACAATCTGAGGTGCGGCGGGAGAGCAGAGAGATCACCAACACTGCACTTCTGCCCACACAGCCCTGCCACTACACTGTTGGGGGTGAAGCAGGTGAGCAGAGAGATGATATCCTCTCTCACAGCCCGCCTGCATCACCTCTGTTCTCATGCAGAACCCACCACTCCACTGCACTGCCTCTGTTCTTAGTGACAATTTGCGTAACCATGGTGTTGTGATGATTGAAGTGCTAACACCAGCCTTTTTCTGACACATTGGCCACAAAACAACGTCACCCAGACCCCCCTCCTCGGGCCTTGGCACAATTTTCATCCACAATGCCGGTCCCCAGTACCAAAAAGTTTGGGGACCACTGACCTAATTAGTAAATAGAGTCCACCTATGTATAATTTAATCTCAGTATAAGTGCAGCTGTTCTGTGAAGCCCTCAAACGTTTGTTAGAGAACTTTTGTGAACAGCATTATGAAGGCCAAGGAACACACCAGACAGGTCAGGGATAAAGTTGTTGAGAAGTTTAAGGCAGGCTTAGGTTATATAAAATATTCCAAGCTTTAAACATCTCACGAAGCACTGTTCAATCCATCATCCGAAAATGGAAAGAGTATGGCACAACTGCAAACCTACCAAGACATGGCCGTCCACCTAAACTGACAGGTTGGGCAAGGAAAGCATTAATCAGAGAAGCAGCCAAGAGGCCCATGGTAAATCTGGAGGAGCTGCAGAGATCCACAGCTCAGGTGGGAGAATCTGTCCACAGGACAACTATAGTCGTGCACTCCACAAATCTGGCCTTTTCTGGAAGAGTGGCAAGAAGAAAGCCATTGTTGAAAGAAAGCCAAAAGAAGTCCCATTTGCAGTTTGCGAGAAGCCATGTGGGGGACACAGCAAACATGTGGAAGAAGGTGATCTAATCAAATGAGACCAAATTTGAACTTGTTGGCCTAAAAATAAATTGCTATGTGTGGTGAAAAACTAACACTGCACATCACCCTTAATAAATCATCCACACCGTGAAACATGTTGGTGACAACATCATGTTGTGGGGATGCTTTTCTTTAGCGTGGACAGGGAAGCTGGTCAGAGTTGATATGAAAATGGATGGAGCCAAATACAGGGCAATCTTAGAAGAAAACCTGTTTAAAACTGGGGCGGAGGTTCCCCTTCCAGCAGGACAACAATCCTAAACGTACAGCAAGAGCTACAATGAAATGGTTTAGATCAAAGCATATTCATGTGTTAGAATGGTCCAGTCAAAGTCCAAACCTAAATCCAATTGAGGATATTTGGTAAGAATGGAAATTTTCTGTTCACAGACACTCTCCATCCAATCTGACAGAGCTTGAGCTATTTTGCAAAGAAGAATGGACAAAATATCCCTCTCTAGCTGGTAGAGACATCCCCAAAAAGACTTGCAGCTGTTATTGCAGTGAAAGGAGGTTCTACAAAGTATTGACCCAGGGGGCTGAATACAAATGCAAGCCACACTTTTCACATATTTATATGTAAAACATTTTGAAAACCATTTAACATTTTACTTCCACTTCCCAATTATGTGCCACTTTGTGTTGGTCTATCACATAAAATCTCAATAAAACACATTTGTGTTTTTGGTTGTAACATGACAAAATGGGTATGAATACTATTTCAAGGCACAGAATGTAACTGAGTAATCTGGATTTGACCAAAAGTTTCAAATCTGTCAATTTCCATGTTTGTTTTAGTCATTTTTATCACATAGCCTGCTTGCTTACAAACCAGGATGACATTAGGCAGTTAACCACCTGCCAACCGCTCACAGTAAATATACTGCGAGTGGGTGGCAGGTGCAGGCTCAGCAAGTCACTGATCACCACCATTACAGTATAGCATCTATAGCTGTATAAATTCCAGTATATACATATACCTACATATGTGTATATATACATACACCATAGTTTGTAGACGATAGCCTGTCACACAAACCATTTAATATACACTTAATGGGTTTTTAAGAAAAACATGTAGCAGACATGAAGCAGAATATCTTTTCGCCTAAACTTATGAAAATATTTTTTTCTTTTTTTTGATATGTTATATAACAAAGTAAAAAAAATTCTCATCAGTGCCTGACCTCACAAATGGGCTTCTGGATTCCAACATTAGTGCCTGATCTCACAAATGCGCTTCTGGAAGAATGGTCAAACATTCCCATAGACACACTCCTAAACTTTGTGGACAGCCTTCCCAGAAGAGTTGATATGGTATAGCTGCAAATAGTGGGCCAGCTCAAAATTGAACCCTACGGACTAAGACAGGGATGCCATTAAAGTTAATGTGCGTGAAAAGGCAGGCGTCCCAATACTTTCCACAATATAATGTTACTATTGCATCTACAAAGGAAATTAGATTTCAAAAGAGTTTTGTGTGTTTCTGAAAATGTGTATAACTGCTTTGGTTTTTTTAAATCACCCACACCAGGGCAGTGTGTACCTATTTAACCATCCTGCAATTTAAATTGACCCTGTTGGGCAACAAATAATGTCAACCAAATGTCTCCTGTGAAGGAAAAGCCTATGTACTTACCCTGTCCAGCACCCTGCTTGGGCAATTTTCCATTTGCTTCATTCTATGTTCCCTGCTGCGCTATGTTGTTTATCCTGCCAACCAGTGACATAGAAGCCTGTAGGAGAAACCACAGAGGGCAGCAGAGGAAAGATTTCATTAGCAATATAGTCAGTGTTTATCTTGAGCTTCAAATGGTGTAATCCTTAGGGGTATAGCCTGCGGCTGTAATAGCTGGATGGTGATGTATCCATAGGTTGGGTGGTTGGAAAAAAAGGGGTATTAAGGGTTAAAAAGGAAGGCAGCCATCCTTCAGAGTGTGTCCAGAACTCTGCAAGACATGTAAGGAAAAAACAGGGAGTGGGAGGCGCCGTTCTGAGTATAGTATTAAAATGATGACTTTAACCTACCTGACGGTTTTCCTGAGTCTGGCTCGGGGTTAAATTTCAGTACCATTAGCGATAACCCCGACCCACACTCAGGATTGCATTGCAGAATCCTGGTGCAGTGTTTCCTTACCTTGTCACCAGGATCCTGGGATGTCCCCCCTCTGTGTCTTCGGGCTGTGTCCCCGGCCCGATGTTCTGTGTGCCGGACTCTGTTCCCTGTGAGCTTCACAACGCATGGGGGCAGAGCCTGGCAGCAAATTAAAAAAGTAAACAAAAATAACACATACCGTAGGCTGTAATGTTACGGATTACATTACTGTATCAAATCATTTCACCTCCCTTTTGCCTAGTGCACTTTTATATTATATATACTGTTTTTTTCTGCCTGGAAACTTGAGATTGTCCATGGCAATCAAAAAGTGTCCCTTTACATCAAAAAATGGTTTTAGGCCAGCTATAAAACAGTGATAGTAAATTAGAACACTTGCAGAATTGAGCGATAGTGAACCGTAAGGAAATTTATTTTATTATATTATTATCTTTTTATATTTTTTTATAATTATTTATAGTTATTTATTATATTATAATTTATGATTTAGTATTTCAAACTTTATCATACCAGTGATGTCTACTAGACTCTTGTTTGGACAGATTTAAGTGTGTTATTAATAAGAATTACTGGCCTCTAATATATAAAGGCCAAATACCTATGCAAAACAATGTACCACTTTGAGACACGAAAATCTGACATAATCATACCGCCAGGGAGGTTAATAGGCCCCACCGCTGTTCCGGATAGCTGGAGAAACACTGTGATCCATTTCAGCCCGCTGCCTAATCCTTTCCAGATATCCGGAACAGCGGTGGGACCCGCAGAGCCATGTGGAATGCCAGGACTGCACTTTACTTTGACGAGCATGCATCTTTTATTATCTTATCTTATCCTATTAAAGTCATCATTTTAATACTACACTCAGGTCAGCACCTCCACCTGCTTGTTTTTTTCCTTAGAGGAAAGATTCCATGAAAGGTGCCAAACCATATACATTTTCTATGTCTACCTTTTTTTCTCTTAAAACACTAAAATTGAATCTACAAAATTCAAAAACTGGTCTTTGGACAAAACCTGAATGAGCTTTATGAGCTTAACTAATCTCTCTATATTTCAAAATCAATATCATAGTATAATGTACTGTAATTATATATATTTTTTTCTCTTCACCTTACTGATCAACCTATAAAACAGAATTCACTCATTACTTAATTTTATTAGGGATCATAGAGCAAAACCAATATGAGGATTTAAACCCAGGATATTTATTAAAATTATGGTAAAGCCACACTTGATTCTTCTGCAGCAGTGTAAATTTGTGTTAAGCAAATTACATACCAAGACAAAAAAAAAATGTAATATTGTTTTTTTTTTTTTTCCACTCTCTCGTGAGATTACACAATAAATTGTTCATATTCTTTATAAGAATGTATTTTTAGTTAAGGAACTTAACCTTAAACAATACGGCTGCAGCATAATACACGTTAATAAACATTCATCTTCTGGTATTCCTTTGGCACAGTGGGAATGCTACCACTGTGTTACCTTGGAAACTGTAAAAAGTAATTGATAAAAGTATTCTAGTGCTATTGGTGTAACCTTAGCTACCATTTTGTACAATTATCTCCCATTTGTATCTTGAGGAGATCAACAAAAAGTCTCCAGGTATTCTCAATATTACCATATGGTCTTTAAAATTCATACCTTTTCCAATTACATAGTTAGTTTGAAAAAAGACACAAGTCCATCTAGGTCAACCAAAAAAAAAAAAAAAGAAATAAAAAACAACCCAAAAATCCCATATACACAATCCTTCCACAGTTGATCCAGGGGAAGGCAAAAAACCCCAGCGAGGCATGATCCAATTTGCTACACCGAGGGGAAAAAAAATCTTCCTGATCCCCAGAGAGACAATCGGATATTCCCTGGATCAACTTTAGCTATAAATGTTAGTATCCAGTTATATTATGTACATTTAGGAAAGAATCCTTTTTTTAAAGCAATCTACTGAGCTGGCCAGAACCAAATAATTTTCGCAGCTCTTACTGTGAAGACATTTTTCTGTATTTGGGAGATGAAATCTCTTTTCCTCTAAACGTAAAGCGTGCCCCCTTGTCCTTTGTGATGACCGTAAAGCGAATAACTCAATACCAAGTTCACTATATGGATCCTTTATGTATTTGTACTTGGTGATCCTATCCTCTAATCTCCACTTCTCGAGAGAATAAATTCAGTTCCTCTAATCTTTCCTCATAGCTGAGCTCCTCCGTGCCTCTCATCAGTTTGGTTGCCCTTCTCTGCACTTTCTCCAGTTCTCCGATATACTGTTTAATGAAATGGTGGCCAAAACTGAACTACATATTCCAGATGAGGTCTTAGGGCTCCTTCACACGGATGTGTCTGTGTACAGAGTCGGCTCTGTTCAGCGGGGGATCACTCCGTCGATCCCCGCTGAGCAGGCAGATGACAGGTCTGTCTCTGCACACTGTGCAGGGACCGACCTGTCAGAGCGCTGCTCTCCCCTATGGGGTATCGGATGAAGACAGACTGAAGAGTCCGTCGTCACCTGATCCAATCCGCAGACAGATGGAAAAATAGGCCGCCTAAAAAACTGACAGGTGGACCTGAATGGTCCGTCTGTGTGAAAGGGGCCTGACTAATGATTTGTACAGGGGCAATATTATATCTCTCTCTGGAGTCCATACCTCTCTTAATACAAGAAAGGACTTTACTCGCTTAGTCCTTCACATCAATATGGTTTACTTTTATTGTGTATATAATACAACACATTTTATGTCTCAAGTCTTAAACCGGAGTTCCACCCAAAAGTGGAAATTTCGCTTTAACCACTTCAGGACCGCCGTATTGCCAATGTACGTCAACACAATGGCACAGGCAGGCACAATCACGTAGATGTACGTGATTGCCTTCCAGCGGGTGGGGGGTCCGATCGGACCCCCTCCCGCTGGTTACGGCGGTCCGGTTCGCTCCAGGAGCGCTCCGTGATGAGGGGATGGCCGTTGGTTTTCGGCCACCCCCTCTGGATCGCTCCTGGCCAATGAGAAGCTTCCTCCCACTGTGTATTGTTTACACAGGAAGGAGGAAGTGATGTCATTCTCCTCTGGGCGGTCTTTTTGACCGGACTACGAGGAGAAGACTAATAGTAAGTGTGCACCAACACTACACTGACATGTAAGTACACACAGGCACACAACCCCCCCCCCCGATCCCCCCCCCGATCCCCCCCCCGATCGCCCCCCGATCCCCCCCCCGCCCACCCTCCCCCCCCAGTCACAGTGTCACTGATTGCATTGATCATTTCTTTACTGATCAATGCATTCAGTGTCAGTTGTGACAGTAAAAACTGTCAGGACAGTTAGTGTTAGGTCCAGGGTAGCCCCCTATCACCCCCCAATAAAGATTTAACCCCGATATACTACCCAATAATGGTTTTAACCCCCTGATTGCCGCTAGTTAACCCTTTCACCCCCTTTTGCCAGTGTCACTAAGCGATCGTTTTTCTGATCGCTGCATTAGTGTCGCTACAGTCGCTAGGTAGCTAGTTATTTTTTTAGGTTCACCGCCAGGTTTTTATAGCGCTAGGTACCCCGATATACTACCCAATAATGGTTTTAACCCCCTGATTTCCGCTAGTTAACCCTTTCACCCCCTTTTGCCAGTGTCACTAAGCGATAATTTTTCTGAACGCTGCATCAGTGTCGCTAGTGTCGCTAGGTAGCTAGTTATTTTTTTAGGTTCACCGCCAGGTTTTTATAGCGCTAGGTACCCCGATATACTACCCAATAATGGTTTTAACCCCCTGATTGCTGCTAGTTAACCCTTTCACCCCCTTTCACCAGCGATCACAGTATAAGTGTCACTGGTGACGCTGGTTAGCCAGTTAGTTATTTAGGTTCCCCGTCAGGTTTTTATATAGCGCCAGGGACCCCCATATACTACCTAATAAAAATTTGAACCCCCTGATTGCCCCTAGTTAACCCTTTCACCACTGATCACCGTATAAGTGTTACGGGTGACTCTGGTTAGTTTGTTTTTTATAGCATCAGGGCACCCACCATTTATTACCCAATAAAGGTTTAACCCCCTGATCACCCGGCGGGTGATATCAATTAGGTTTTAGGGTCAGGGTCTGCGTCGCCCCAGGCAGCGCTAGGTTAGTGCCAGTACCGCTAACACCCACACGCAAAGCATACACCTCCCGTAGTGGTATAGAATCTGAACAGATGAATATCTGATCTGATCAGATCTATACTAGCGTCCCCAGCAGTTTAGGGTTCCAAAAAAACGCATTGTTAGCGGGATCAGCCCAAATACCTGCTAGCACCTGCGTTTTGCCCCTCTGCCCAGCCCACCCCAGTGCAGTATCGATCGATCACTGTCACTTACAAAACACTAAACACATAACTGCAGCGATCGCAGAGTCAGGCCTGATCCCTGCCATCGCTAACAGGTTTTTTTGGTAGCATTTTATATTCAAATCCGGAAGGCAGTGCTTGGTTTTCGGGGTCCCGTACGTGGCTAGGCTCCCAAAAAGTCCCCCACATGTGGTATCCCCGTACTCGGGAGAAGCAGCAGAATTTATTTTGGGGTGTAATTTGACTTCTGCCCATAGCATGTGTGAGCAATATATCATTTAGTGACAACTTTGTGCAAAAAAAAAAAAAGTTTGTAATATTCCCGCAACTTTTGGCAAAATATAAAATATTCCATGGACTCAACATGCCTCTCAGTAAATAGCTTGGGGTGTCTACTTTCCAAAATGGGGTCATTTGGGGGGGTTTTGTGCTATTTTGGCATTTTATGGCCTTCGAAACTGTGATAGGTAGTGAGGAGTTAAATCAAAAATTTGCACCCTTAGAAATCCTGAAGGTGGTGATTGGTTTTCGGGGTGCCGTGCGCGACTAGACTCCCAAAAAGTCCCACACATGTGCTATCCCCATACTCGGGAGAAGTAGCGGAATATATTTTGGGGTGCAATTCCACATATAACCATGGCATGTGTGAGCAATATATCATTTTTTTTTTTGTCATTATTCAATCCCTTAGGACAAAAAAAATAAATATTCAATGGGCTCAACATACCCATCAGCAATTTCCTTGGGGTGTCTACTTTCCAAAATGGGGTCATTTGGGGGGGATTTGTACTGCCCTGCCATTTTAGCACCTCAAGAAATGAGATCGGCAGTCATAAATTAAAAGCTGTGTAAATTCCAGAAAATGTACTCTAGTTTGTAGACGCTATAACTTTTGCGCAAACCAAAAAATATACGCTTATTGACATTTTTTTTACTAAAGACATGTGGCTGAATAAATTTTGCACTCAATGTATGACTAAAATTTAGTTTATTCGATTTTTCTTATAACAAAAAGAAGAAAATATCTTTTTTTTTCAAAATTTTCGCTCTTTTTCCATTTATATCGCAAAAATTTTTTTTCGTTTGGGTGCAATATTGCATGACCGCGCAATTACCAGTTAAAGCAGCGCAGTGCGAAATTGCAAAAAGACCTCTGGTCCTTAAGGTGTTTATTGGTCCGGAGCTGAAGTGGTTAAGCACCCCTTGCCAACTTGCATGCCACATTTGGCATGTCATTTTTTTGGGGGGGGGGAGTGGGTAACTTCCTGTCCCACTTCCCTCTTCCTCTTTTTCGGCCACCTAGGTGACTCCTCCTTTCGCCCCTCCCTGCCAGCAATCTTCTGGGACATGTCACAGGTCCCAGAAGATTGACTGGCCAATAGCAGAGAGTAGAACCGGCTCGTGCATGCGCAGTGAAGCCGTAAGCTGTCACAGCTGGGTGCCCTCGGTTAATATGATGGCACTACAGAGAAGAGGGGGAGAGGAGCGAGGCTCCGGGCGCCCACATTACTGGACCGTGGGGTGGGTAAGTGTCGGTTTATTAAAAATGAGCAGCTACACTTTGTGTAGCTGCTGACTTTTAGTATATTCAAAAAAAGTGTGGAACTCAGTTTTAAGTAATTTTATCAAAGTGTTCGTAATTTTTGGGCAAAACTTTCATTTCTGCTTTATTGGATAATTGGAGATGTAAGGTATATGAATGAGGAATAGGTATAAGTGACTCGTCCCTACTGTTCGAGAGGGGTTTATCAAACCTCGATTGCAGTGGTTAACCTTGCAGAAGTCAATGGGAGGCAAAAAAATACTTTTTCCTGCCATTTTCAAGGTTAATAGGAAAACCATTGTTAAAAAGGGGATATGGGAAGCCAGGCATTACCATGAAGACATGTACCACGTATGGTAAGTAACAAGCGATAGTGTGAACCCAGCACAATCATAAATATGATCTCATTGTGACACCATTCCAGACATGTCAAAAAATACAAAAATGTTTATCCCTGTAGAGTGGAGGACCATACCAAAAGGAGAGGTAACCTTCAATCCAACAGGGGAAAGGGACTTTAAGTGTGCCACACAAATGAGAAAAAGTCACCAAAAAAATCAACTAAAATTTGTTATTTAGCATTAAAATTGCTATTGATTTACAATCACACTATAAATGGAAGGTACGACAGACACACTTCATAGATGGTACTAGCATGTGAATCACCATGTAACGATAAAAATTGCTTCTTCAGGATTCACGCTTAAAATTGGCCGCTGGGAAGAAAAAAAAATGGCACAATACATGAATTAAAAAACAACAAAAAACAACAATATATATATATAAAACACTGAACAAACATATTAACCAAAGAGGACTAGGGGGAGAGACCCCCCCCCCCACAGAGAGTCATCCAAGGGGGGGTCATCAAATATACAAAGGGGTCAGAATTTACCTGGTTGAAATGTATTGCATGCAAAAAAAAAGAACAAAAAGAAGAAATGATACCTTATGCACATATTGTGTATAAGATTTTTTTTTCTTTTACTTTTTTTTTTGCATTCAATGCAGTTCAGTAGGGTAAATTGTGACCCCTTGTATTTTTGATGTCCCCCCATGAATGACTCTTTGTGGAATTTTTTTTTCTCACTCCCCCGGTCCTCCTTGGTTAATATGATTGCTCCACGTTATATATTGCTGCTTTTTTTTGTGTTGTCATGGTTTCCTTTTTTTCTTCCCAGGAGCCATTTTCAAGCGTGAGTCCTGAAGAAACAATTATAGAGAAACATGTTGATTCGCATGCTTGTACCATCTGTGAAGTGTCTGTTGTACCTTTCATTTACAGTGCCTTGCAAAAGTATTCACGCCCCGTTGGCATTTTTCGTGTTTTATTGCATTTTTCGTGTATTATACAGGTATCTGCACCCCCCTCCCCCCTAAAAGGTGCAAAATGTGACACCGGAGGGATGTTCCGAAAAGTGGAGGTTCCATTTTTATGTGAACCTCCGATTTAAGTCTGGCGACACATTTTCTATTGGATTGAGGTCTGGGCTTTGACTAGGCCATTCCAACACATTTACATATTTCCCATAAACCATTCAAGTGTTTCTTTAGCAGTGTGTTTGGGGTCATTGTCCTGCTGAAGGTGAACCTCTGTTCTAGCCTCAAATCACACACAGAGTGGTACAGGTTTTGCTCAAGAATATCCCTGTATTTAGCACCATCCATCTTTCACTCAACTCTGACCAGTTTCCCAGTCCCGACTGCTGAAAAACATCCCCACAGAATGATGCTGCCACCACCATGTTTTACTGTGGGGATGGTGTTCTTTGGGTGATGTGTTGGGTTTGCGCCAAACATAGTGTTTATTTTGATGCCTAAAAAGTTACATTTTAGAAGTCTCCCACATGCCTTTTTGCAAACTCAAAATGTGCCATTTTGTTTTTTGGTGAAAATAATGGCTTTCTTCTGGCCACTCTGCCATAATGTCCAACTCTATGGAGCGTACAGCTTATCATCCTATGTACACATACTCCAGTCTCTGCTGTGCAGCTCCTCCAGGGTTACCTTAGGTCTCTGTGCTGCCTCTATCATTAATGCCCTCCTTGCCCAGTCCATGAGTTTTGATGTGTGGCCGTCTCTTGGCAGATTTGCTGTTGTGCCATGTTCTTTCCATTTGGTTATGATAGATTTGATGGTGCTCCTAGGAATCATCAACGATTGGATATTTTTTTTATAATCTAACCCTGACTTGTACTTCTCAACAACATTGTCCCTTACTTGTTTGGAGGGTTTCTTGGTCTTCATGGCAGTGTTTGCTTAGGTGTTGTAGCCTCTGGGGCCTTTCAAAAAGGTGTGTATATGTAATGATCATATGACACGTAGATTGCACATAGGAGGAAAATGTTATCTTCCTAAGATCCAAGATCACGGCAGACGTTATTGTAACCAATAAATTAAGAGACCTTTGCTTTTTGTGAGGAAAGAAATAGCAAACCTCAACAACATTATAAAAAGCAGAGACATCACCCTACCTTGCGAAGTGCCTTATAGCCAAAGCTATTGTATTCCCAGTAGTAACCTGTTGCTGGGAAAGTTGGACCATAAGGAAGGCTGAATGTCAAAAAAATATGCTTTTGAACTATGGTATTGGAGAAGACTCTTAAAAGTCCCCTGGGTAGCAAGATCATCAGACCAGTCAATCTTGAAGGAAATCAACCCTGAATATTCACTGGAAGGACAGATCCTGAAGCTCAAATATTTTGGTCACTTAATGTGAAGAGAGGACTCATTGGAAAAGACCTCGAGGCTGGGAAACCCATAAGTAAAAGGGAGAATAGGACGACAGAAAACAAGATGGATAGATGGCATCATCGAAGTAATGAACATAAAGTTAAGCAAGCTCCAGGAGGCAGTGGAGGACAGAAAAGCCTGGTGTGCTATGGTCCATGAGGTCACGAAGAGTCGGACATGATTAAACAACTGAACATCAACAAAAGTGGAGTTACTCTTTAAACATCTTGCATTGTCACCAAAACAGGAATAGCGGGGGAATCTACCAATGTATTGACAGGAACATTTTCCAATGGGACACACAACAGCAAAAAGAAAATGCAAAATGGCTTGACCATTCCTTACTCTATCCAAAAAGTTTTTACTTTAGGTATACCTTAAGCAACTTTTCTACTTTACTTGCAATAACTTTATATGTACTTCCTGTGGTACAATTTATTCAATGAATAAATGTAGTTTTAAGATCTGAAACCTCTAGTGTTCTATAAATTGCTTTAATCACAGAACTTTTCATTTTTATTCTTATTTAAAAATGCTTTTTTTGCAACTTGGAAGCTCAAAGAAAGCTGATTAGTTGTCTCACATCCCCGTTTATGACTCAGCAATAGCTGGAAGCTTTTAAAGTATATTTCTATTTTTGCAGCCAATTTGGGATAACACCTTCTTTTACATATGTTATATGTTCTCTCTTACATAGTATAACCTAATTTTGGGGCTGCAGAGTGAAGCCCAACACCGGACACTACAAAAAAAAAAAGCACCCTTACATTGGAGCCCACAAATGGCAAAGGTTATATGCTTGTTAAGTCTATGGGTTGCAGAATACACTGCATTACTTGACTCTCTGCTCCAGCAGGCTCCCTTGATCTGTGCAATTGCTCCGCCACAGCTTCCTCTGTAAGCTAATCTGAGGCGCTGTTGCTTTCCCACTCCGATTACTTACAATTACAGGGTTAACAGCCGTGCACTGTATGTGATGTGTGCCTAGACTCCACCTACAGACTGGAGCTTCAAGAAAAGGAGGAGCTCACTGCAGCCTGCTGGAGCAAGGCGTCAGGTAAGCAATACACCCTCTTCTGCAACCATCTAGACTTAAGACTATATAAACACAACATTTCATATTCCTGATTTGTGCCTGCTGTACCGTGTATTGTATGAGAAAGTATCAGGTTCTTTATATTTATTTATTTATGTGAATTCCCTATTGTTCCTGTCAGTCCCTCTGCTTTCCTATTGAAAACTGACCACACTAAGCAGGAAAACACACCACGGTCAGTTCTCTAGCTATGCTGGGAACTTGGTATGTTCTCCTCCATTGATCAAACTTATTTTGACCCCCCCCCCCCCCCCCTGCACAGACTATCACTGGGAAGATCAGTGTACTACTGTTCCTCCATCCCCAGCTCTTATGCAGATGAGATTAGAGGGAATGTGACCACTTATAAAAAAAAAAGAGTTTATAATGTCTCTGTTTTTGTATATATCTATACACAGATGTTTTACAAAGTGATGGTTTACATATACTTTTAAAGCGGTCTTAACCACTTAAGGACCAGGTCTCTTTTTCAGATTTGGCGTTTACATGTTTAAAACATTTTTTTTTTGCTAGAAAATTACTTAGAACCCCCAAACATTATATTTTGTTTTTTTCTAACACCCTAGAGAATAAAATGGCGGTCATTGCAATACTTTTTTTCACACCATATTTGCGCAGTGATCTTACAAGCGCACTTTTTTTGGAAAAAATTCACTTTTTTGAATAAAAAAAATAGGCTTGTGAAAGATAATGTTACGCTGAGTAAATTGATACCCAACATGTCACGCTTCAAAATTGTGCCCACTCGTGGAATGGCGTCAAACTTTTACCCTCAAAAATCTCCATAAGCGACATTTAAAAAATTCTACAGGTTGCATGTTTTGCATTACAGAGGAGGTCTAGGGCTATTATTATTTCTCTTGCTCTACTGATCGCGGCAATACCTCACATGTGTGGTTTGCCCGCCGTTTTCATATGCGGGCGCTGCTCAGTATGCGTTCGCTTCTGTGCGCGAGCTCGTCGGGACGGGAGGGGGTTTAACATTTTTATTTTTTTTCTTATTTATTTTACTTGTTTTTATTTATTTTTACACTTTAACAAAAAAATAAAAAATGTATGTGTCACCTTTATTCCTATTACAAGGAATGTAAACATCCCTTGTAATAGAAAAAAGCATGACAGGTCCTCTTAAATATGAGATCTGGGGTCAAAATTCCTCAGATCTCATATATGGACTTAAATGCAATATAAAAAAAAATAAAAAAAAATGTAATTTTAAAAAATGACATTGAAAAAATATACCTTTTAAGAGGTATGGGTGGAAGTGAAGTTTTGACGTCGCTTCTGCCCTCCTATGGTATAGAGACAAGTGGGGGCCATCTTAGCCTCACTTGTCTCCATACCCAGCTAGGAAGAGGACCCGATCGCCTCCGCCGCGGCGGAGTGCGCGGGAGAGTGGTGGGAGGGGGGTGGCACCTCTCCTGCTGCCGATAACGGTGATCTCGCAGCGTACCCGCCACAGAGACCACCGTTATCGTACATAGGACCGCCTCCTGTAAAGAGGGATACCTCGGTTGTGGCAGCAGCTGCTGCTGTTACCGAGATATCCCTCTTCAAAAAAATTATGTATATTTACATGAGGCGGTCCTTAAGTAGTTAAACTCCAAAACAATAATGTAGTATGCAGCTTACCAATCCTTAGATATGATGGCTGCATTTGTTTTCTTTGTTAGGCTTTTTTTTTCTTTCACAAGGTGATCCTGCCAGAAATATACTTCCTGTTTCAAGCAGGCCTTAGATGGTGTGATTTTCTTTCCTGCAACCAGGTTTCACAGGAAATAAAATCACTTGATTCTTCCATCAACACTGGCTGTGAATCCATCCCGCAAAGCTATTGTTTTCCCGGCGAGTTGGTGCAACTTTGGAGTCGTGCAATTGTGAATGGAGCCTTAAGCCAGGTACACACAGGCCGAATGTCAGGAGACAATGACTGGTTAAGAAAAAAACAAAACAAAAAAAAAAAACATCCGGCCCGTGTGTGTGTGGGTATGTCTGACAGAAGCTCGCCGTTCGGCTGACAGGAAAGACGGCGGTAGCAACCTGCAGAAGTGATCAAACGTTCAGGCACTCAAATCACTTCTGCAGTACAGGGGATTGCCGGCTGAAAATTTGCAGGTGCAAGCATTATTCTGGTATAACCACTGCAACCCGTGGACGTTGTATGGTCAGAAAGCGGTTAACTTCTGGTTTCATTTAAGAAAATTTACTCTTATTTCCTCTAAATTGCAGGTAACTATAATCCATAAAGGTGAAAGTAGACCTCTTATCTGATCTTCTCATTTGGCGATCTTTTGTCCTAAAATGGTCCCAAGTATCAAGGGCTGACCAAGCATGCTTCTGACCATATCACTAAAGTCTTCATTTGTGTAATGTCATTCTATCATAAGCCATAATATGAAAATCTTCCCTCTTGACTTCTTCTTTTAATGGATTCAAGTTCTTCAATATTAAAAACAGATCATTGTTCCACATCATCTTTTCCTGTTCTTTGTTTCTCAAATAATATGCATTTTAGCCTCATCTACAGTATGTTCTTGACATAACCTGATCAAACAATCTTTTATGGTATGTAATCCGATAATACATTATATAGATGAAACCGTTGTGTCATTAAGGTCACACTAGGGGTGAGTATTATGTGTAACCAAAGAAAACCAGACATGAAAGGTTTTTGCTCTATAGTCCATGGCCATTGATAGTTTCACAGAACATGTCATGTTTGAACATTAAGGTCACGTTATCTACAGGGACATCATAGACTGATGTGAGCTTTTTACCATACCGGATTCTGATGAAGGTAAATCCATGATACTGCATGTCTTCAATGTTCTTTATCAAATGTCTTGAAATATAACTAAATACAAAACTTTTTTTTTTTTTTTTTTTTATATGGATAGAATGGTGAGGGATTAGAACAACTGTCAGGTTTTTGTTGCTGTGTTTCTATTTTCTATGTCCATATCAGGGAGATTCACAGATTGCCCTGATCACCAATGCCACCAAGAATAAAGGTGAGGGCAAATCCAAATCTTTTTATTTCCACCACAAAAGGAAGTAACACAGAGAACTCAGGGGTCATAATTATGTAATGCAGACAGTTCAAGGGGCAGAATTAAGTAACACAGAGTCCACGGGTCAGTATTAAATAACCCACAGAGTGCAGGGATCAAGTGTAGATAAAGCAGAGAGTTCCGGGGTCAGGAGTAAGTAATGCATAGAATTGAGAGGTATGAATTAAGTAACCCCAAGAGTGCAGGGGTCATAATTAAGTAATGCCCAGAGTGCAGTGGTCAAGATTAAGTTGAGGAGCCAGGATTAACTAACTCACAGATTGTACTTTCCTTTGACTTCATCCCCCCCCCCCCCCCAGCATTATCCTTTAAAGCAAGGTAAGTGTAAACATTGCAGTGCACATCCTCTAACTCAAGTCATACTGCACAAGCATCAATCCAAAATGGATCACTGCACCCGTGGAGGCCATTTTTGGATTAACGCTTGCGCAATATGACTTGGGTTGGGACTTACAGGGATGCCCATATCCCTGGGACAGACCTCTCACATTGGAGACTGTTCCTGGGAAATGATAAGGAATGGTAACCTCATGTTAAAAGTACTACACTAGCCCTAATGCAGAAACAACATTTAGTAAGAGTGCTGCTAAATCTCAGTGACCTCTACAGACACTGGCAGTCACCTACCAGCTCAGGTACTTTCCCATAACTAATATTTTTTTGTGTGGCTCCTACATGTAGCACCCTCCTAGTTGGGTGGCATAACATTTAGATAAGTATTAGGGTCCTTTCACACGGGGCGGATCAGTTCTGATCTGCCCCGTGGATATCCGTTTGCTCAGCGGGGATCACTCCGCCGATCCCCGCTGAGCAGGGAGATGACAGGTCAGTCTCTGCATACTGCGCAGGGACGGACCTGTCACAGCGCCGCTCTCCCCTATGGGAGATCGGATGACGACGGACCGCAGTGCCCGTCGTCACCCGATCCGATCCGCAGACGGATGGAAAAATTTTTTTTTGCTCCGTCACACTTTTTTGGATCGGAGCGGGTCGGATGTCAGCGGACATGTCACCGCTGACATCCGACGCTCCATAGAGCTCTATGGAGCACCCGTTCAGGTCCGCCTGAAAAACTGACAGGCGGGCCTGAACGGGACGTCAGTGTGAAAGGGGCCTTAGTGTTTTATTTTTTGTAAATTTAGTTGACACACTGTAGGCAGTGTGGCTATAAATGTTGGGTAAGGTAAAAGCACAGTCTGGCTCAATGTACCCAGTGAGATTTAATTGTTAGGCCTGACCTGTGTGCTCTGCTGCTGCTAGTCCACTGGACAGCTCCCTCTGTATCTAGGTAACTTGAGAAGTTTCTGGATGATAGGTGTGAAGCTATGCCGACAGCAGAATGGATATTGATACAGCCCCAGCCTATTCAAGAGAGGTAGGCTCTGGAGGCAGGCTGGAGGACGGTATTTATTCTGAGAGCCCACCGAGCTCTGGGTCTTTTACCAGAGTGGACAAGTCCAGCCTGAGGGGGGCACGCTGCCCTCTCAGGCACAGGCTGCAGTGAGGAGGCCTCAGAAGGGTGACCTAAGGGAAGAATGCTCAGTCCCAGTTACTTGGAAGAAACTGACTGAGGGGAGCTGTCTGCCATAGATTTGTCTGGTATCACTGGAGGACATTGCATGCATGCTCTACTTCTAGCTGAAGTCTACTGTTTGTTACAGGCCCAGGGCTTCAACATAGCTTGTCCTAAGGGAAAATAAAGTCCTCAGTTGTACATCATTCTTATCTTTGGAGTACCCCACCATTTCCCTCATCCCTATCCAAGTTCTCCAAAAATAAAAACCACAAAAACAATCTCTCTTAGACTGGTCTTTGGAGAAAGAGTGAATGAACATGTTGTGTGGCTGACTGCATGGTAAAAGTTGGAAAGACCTGGACAGTAATCCCTGTTGCTCCTATGTGAGTAGTGCTACCTTCATGTGGCCTGATCTACCGATGAGAGATGCAAAAAAGTTATTAGTGACGAGAGACTTCATGTGCACAGTGGCAAGAGCTAATCTCTCCAAAGCAAGGGCATCTCCCCTTTTAGAAACTTTTCAGCAAAACAGGTAATCCTATTAGAAGATTTTGGATCACAAAGCATCAATGGCAGAGTGACAAATTCCAAGAATAAACACATAGGGGCAGATTTACTAAAAGTGGTGCAACTGTGCATGGTAGCCAGTCAGCTTCTAACTTCAGCTTTTTCAATTAAGCTTGGACAATAAAACCTGGAAACTGATTGGTTTCCATGCAGACCAGATTTTGCACTCTCCAGTTTTTAGTTTAGTTATCCCTCCCCCCCCCCCCCCCCCCCAGTTTTTAGATGGTATCTGTTACATCACAGTAATCATTATCTCAGGCACATATCCAATGGGAATTCTGATTATCTGAGATAACATTATAAGTGTCACATAAAATCATCAATTACATTTTTGTGTTAATTAAAGCCTCATATATCAGCCTATATGAGCCTACATTTATAGACATCATTGACATCCTTTCTTTTCTGCATTGTCTAGACAGAACTGTAAAAAAAAAGGTGAAAGCACATAGAACACAAGAAGATGTAGGCCATAGTTGAATCTAATTTCATTTTTTTTTCAAGCCTTAATTATTGTGTTGCTCTGAACACTCTAAACACTTTATAAAAACTACAGATTTAAAGGATATAAATTGAGCAAGGGAGAAACAAAGCAGTAAAAGTCATTTTCTAGAAATCTAGAAAACTAAACATAATTTGCAGTATTTTTCTTTGGAGTATCAAAGATATAAACAGCTGTTCCATACAATGCTTGTGAAAATGTAAGTTTCATATTTTCCTCAATTGATCTGCTTTCCTTTTCAGCAGAAGTGATTTGTCTTACAGTATATTAAAAGGGTCAAAAGGTATATACAAAGGATTTCATTCTCTAGAATTCTAACAAGGCTTCAAGACTGTCTAGGCTTGAGGTAATTCCGTGGCTACATTTGTATGGAGCTTATCTATGCTATGGACTTTCATTGAAACTCCAGTTCTTACCTTTGCCCCAAATGTATATTGTAGCATTGAAGCCCCTTGAAAACATTCTTCTGGAGGAAACCAGGTGGCAGAGCCTGTGCCAACGTTGTCACTCGTGGTGCAGGTGCCGGAGGTGCTGGTTTTATCACATGCGATTGCTTTACATCTAAATACGAGTAGATACACATATATCATATATATATATATATGTGTGTATGTGTGTATCTATATCAGATGAAAACTACAGGTTACACTATGGCATATCTGTTTCTTTCTTTCCTGGAAATGCATGCATGATGGAGGTGGAGAGCTGGTAGTAAATTCCTGTTGATGTGCCCTGTGGTTCTCAAATGCCTGTGGAGTATCCTACGGCTGTGATCCTCATTGATGGTCTCTGATCAGTGGTTGGATGATCCTTGATTCAAACATTCTGTTTTAGACCACATATAACTTGGGGTCTACTTAATTGGTAAGAGGTTGCACGTGGTGGTGGTTAAAATAACCAAAGGCATTGCTACTCTTCACAAGTGGAGGAAACAGTTGGCATTTGTGGTGTGGTGTTGGAACTCAGCTGAATTCAACAATCTTTTCTGTTTTGGACTCTATTTGTTTTATGTCAGTAGTAGTGGTGGAACTCAGATTGTTCATATATTTCCTGATGTTATATTTATTGTACTATTGAAATTGTGGTGTTGCTTAATGGATTATACAAATTGTTTTAACCTGATATTGGGTTTAATAACTAGAGTGTTGGCCCCACTATAAATAGTGGCCCCAATGACTTGGATGAGCTCTGAGGAAACGATCTTGCCTCCTGGAACGCGTTGGCTTGCCAACCACAGCACTCCACAACACTGGAGTTGTGTATGAAATGCATTTTGTCCTCTCATGTTTGTGAGTATGTCTTTGGCATTTTCTTAATAAATATTTAATATTAATGCACTAGGTGTTTGTACCCTCCTTTTCTTTCTTTATAGCTAGAGTGTTGGCACTTATTCACTTTTAAGACACAGCGCAACATTTATTTAGCTTTTTACTTATACTGTAGCAAGGCCTACATTTATGTCCACACTATAACATTTCAGAGGAAGGTTGTTGACTGTGTGGGTAGCCGGTTGGTCTTGCATGTCCTTAGGAGATGTGCATTATGAAATATTATATTTTACAATAGTGGAAGGAGAAGTTTAAACCAATAGATTATGGGACTCTCAAATTTAGGTCTGGCTCTCCATTGTGTTGTAGTCACTTGTATCTCATTTGACGTTCTTCCCATAGTCTTTTGTGTAAGCAGCCCATACAGGCTCTCTGTACTCTGTTTCCAGCTTTGTACTACAAAAGCATATCTACTTTGGATCTTTCCTACTCTATGCTATCTGTTTTTAATCAAAGAAGAAAGGAAGATTCAAGTTCATGACAAAACAAAATATTTTTCACAAAAGTTAAAAAAATGAAAGGCATGGCCTGTGTATATGTGTGAACATGCTTTAAACTGTACTTTATCACTAGAAGACCAACAATAAAACTTTCAACTTTAAATCGACAATCACCCTCTCCCCCACTTACATAGCAATTATTGTATTTTTAAAAAAAGAACAGCAACCATAAGTCAATGTTCAGTTCTTTTTTGTTCCTTATTTGAGCTCTAAGACTGCTTGATCTGGCTGTATATAATCTTGAAGAGGTCTCTAATTGTTGGAGAATTACAATTGTGATAAACAACAATTATGTGAGTAGGGCGGTAATTGAAAAAGTAATAGTTCTTTTTTATTTTTCTGTGTTTCTATGTACGGTATATTAGACACACCTGAGCAGAGGCTGTATCAATTCAAGAGAGAAGGAGTGCGCTTTTTTTTTAGTTGAAAAACACTATTGTGTTTGTGTTGTAATACAACACATTACTAAAAATATCACAAGACAAGGTGGAAAATATCTGCTTGCAAACACTTTTTGGACACACAAGTTATATACTCAGCAAGCAGCAAGCAATTTACACACCCTTTGTGGTATCATATGAATATTCTTTTATGTTATCATAGACATTTGCAATTGAATAGTTATTTGTTGCCTGCTTTATGCAACAGTTTTTAACACTAGGTGTTATTTTTTTATTTTACAAGTATAATTGTGAGTAAAAGGCGACAAATTGCTTGGCTATGGGGGATGAATTCATTTTATGTCCCGATGTATCTGTCAAGGAGTGTATCGTGGAGGCAGCTCTCTTAGCTTGTAGGGCTCTAGCTAATAATTTTCCAGCTTTATTACCGTATTCATAGTAACATTTTAGAGTGAGATAGGATGTATTTGCATTTAAGTTGTTTGCCAAGGATTACCAGACGTTTGGTCCTGGTTCATACCAGAGTGTGTGCAGCTTGTGTGCGTTTGTGCAAACTCCAACTTTTGAATTTGGGTGGTAAGTTCCAGGAAATGTTTTTCTCCTGTTTTCTTTGGCGGCTGCTGCAATAAGGATGTCCCGTATTACACATTTGTGGTCTTCCCATTTAATGACTGGGGAGGTGTCAGGTTAATTTTCCGTGACGTATTGTTTAATGTGGAGCTTAACCTCTTCTGCAATAGAAGGGTCTGTGAGCAGAGAGGGGTCTAATCTCCAGGACTATGGGTGATTGTGTAACTCTGCGAATGAGATAGTCATGGAGATGGGGTGGTGGTCTGATAGGAACATGTGGTCGATGAATGCACTCTTAAGGAAGGGTAGGTCATTCTGTGAGGTAACTAGGTAATCAATCCTGGAGTACCTATTGTGTGGGGCTGAGAAGTAGGTAAAGTCTCTGCCATTAGGGTTTAATGAGTGCCAGGAATCATGGAGCAACAGGTCTTGTAAATTGAGGTTTAATGGATTGTAGAGCAGCATAGGGGAGAGAGGCTATACTGGTAGAGGTGTCTTGGAGAGGGTTCAGTGAAACCTTAAAATCGCCTCCTAGGATAAGGGTGCCGCCTTGAAATACGGTCAATGCTCTAGTTATGCTGTGAAAGAAGGTAACCTGGCAGCTATTTGGTGCGTAGACATTTGCTAAGGTGATCTTTCTGCCAAGGTATGACCCTTTCAGAAAGGGAAGTCTACTGTCTTCATCAGCTAGCATGTCAGCGAGTTGAAAGGGGCAGTGTTTTGCAATGGAGAGTATGGAGACTCCTTTTGATTTGGACGTTTGGTTGGATGCATGTTATGTAGTTGAATAGTATGGATTCATTTGTTTCGGGGTGGAGTCAGTGCGGAAGTGCATTTCCTGCAAAAATATTACGTCAGCTTTTTTTCTGTTGCATTGTGAGGAGGACCTGGGGGCGTCTTTCTTATATTTTTAGTCCTCTTGCGTTAAGTGAAATAATTTTGACAAGGCGTTTCACTGTTAGGGGAGAGAAGGAACCATGAGTGGTGCAGTTTCGGAGAGTGTCTCGAATGGTCAAAGTGAGCCTTTGAAAACCGTAGTTGGTTGGGCCTTGAGAGCTGTGTTAGGGGGGCAGACTGGGACCAGCTTGGGGTTTAAGCTTGGGTGGTTACTAGGATGGGGGGTGGGGTGAGGGGTATGAAGGGAATAGGTCTGGAGGTGGGAGCGTGGAGTCTAGGTGTAAAAGGAAAAGTGCAAGAGAAGGTAGTCTGGCGACAGGGGTGAGCTTGCTCGAGTGTGCGATATACCACCTGTGCGGTATTGCTGGAGGCGATCAGTGGTATGCAGGGTGTAGAACTATCTAGGAAGATGTAGTACAGGAAGCTACCACTGTGTGGGAGGTGGTCTGTCAAGGGAGAAGGATTCATCTAGGTACTCCATCAGACCGTTGGCGATATAGGGTTGTTTTATAGGCTGGTGAGGAAGAGGTTGCTTTTAGAGGTATGTGTATGTGGGTTTGGAGCTCGGTGTTGTGAGATTGGTGTGAGTGCTGTGGAAGAATTGCTGCCATAGGGGCTGAAATAGATATTTTATAGATAGGCAACTCCTATCCTCATATTGATTAGTGGTTCCAAATTAATAACTACTGCAGTAGGGAACAGACGCAAAAGATACGCTCAGCATCTTTCCAAATAACTGTTCTCCTTTATTATGACGAATTTGAAGGTTTATATACACATGATTATGTAGGTATCACATTAATATTACAATTGTACGTTTATGGTAACAAGGGGCGTTACATAAGCAGGCTAATTCTAATCAGGGCTCGAAAGAATGCAAAACATATACTGAAATTATTATTAGTGCCGTGTGCACAGTGAGGGCATTGTGCAATACAAATAATTAAAACATAAACAGAGAAATTCATAGACATTTTAACAGGATAGCAGGTAAGGATTATAAATTACCCTGGTGAGGCCTGTAGTTGGTATGGTTCGCATTTTCAGAACATAGCTGGGGAGAGTTCATAGCAAAGGACTCTGGTTCATGGTAGATTGGTAAGGCCGCGTACACACGCGCGGACTGTTCGCCCAACCTTGTTCGGCAAACAGTTTGTCAAACAGTCGGCTCAAAATTTGCATGAGCGGACTTGCCCACACACGAGCGGACTGTTTGACGAACAAGGTTGGGCAAACAGTTCGCTCAACTTTTGAAATGAACGGACTCGCCCACGTAAGGAGGAGGCAAATCCGCCCATTTCGAGCGCGTGTACAGGTAGGCGGGGCCCGCGAAGGAGACGTCGCGGGCTCCGCCGCCTGGAATGGGCTTAAAGGGGAACCCCAACGCCGAAAAAAATCGGCGTGGGGGTTCCCCCCAAGTCCACACCAGACCCTTGTCCGAGCACGCTACCCGGCCGGCCAGGAAAGGGGGGCGAGCGAGCGCGCCCCCCCTCCTGAGCCGTACCAGGCCGCGTGCCCTCAACATGGGGGGTGCCTTGGGGAAGGGGGGCCGCGCGGCCCCCCCACCCCAAAGCACCTTGTCCCCATGTTGATGAGGACAAGGGCCTCTTCCCGACAACCCTGGCCGTTGGTTGTCGGGGTCTGCGGGCGGGGGGCTTATCGGAATCCGGGAGCCCCCTTTAAGAAGGGGGCCCCCGGATACCGGCCCCCCACCCTATGTGAATGAGTATGGGGTACAATGTACCCCTACCCATTCACCTGTGAAATAAAGTACAAATAAAAACACAACACAGGGGGAAAAAAATATTTTATTGCACAGCCGGGGGTCTTCCGTCTTCGGGGGTCTTCTCGCCGGACTCCTCCGCTATGTGTGTGTAGCTCTTTTGCCAGCGGAGGAGTCCGGCTTTCTTCCTCCCCGCCGCCGGCCTCTTCTCCCGACTTCGGGGGTCTTGTCCCCCTCTTCGGTTCTTCTGCCGGGCCACCGCGCCTGGTCCGGTGGCCCGGTCTTCTGTCGCCGTCTTCCGTTCTTCTGTCGCCGCCTTCGGTTCTTCTGCCGGGCCACCGCGCCTTCTTGTAGCTCTTTTACAGGCGGTGGCCCGGTCTTCTGTCGCCGCCTTCCGTTCGTGTTCTTCTTCTTGTTCTTCTTGTTCTTCTCCTGGAGATGTTGACTCGACGAGCTCTCCGGCCGGAATGCCGGGGACGCGCTGTGCGGTCACTTATATAGTGACAATGGGGCGGGGTCACATGGTATATGTCACATGGGTTGGTCACATGGGTTGATGTCACATGGGGACTATGACATCGTAAGGGGGCGGGGGTCACCATGTGACATCAACCCATGTGACATATACCATGTGACCCCGCCCCATTGTCACTATATAAGTCACAGCGCAGGGCGGCTCTGGCATTCCGGCCGGAGGGAGCGACGTGTCAACATCGCCTGGAGAAGAACAAGAAGAACAAGAAGAAGAACACGAACGGAAGGCGGCGACGGCGACAGAAGACCGGGCCACCGCCTGTAAAAGAGCTACAAGAAGGCGCGGTGGCCCGGCAGAAGAACCGAAGGCGGCGACAGAAGAACGGAAGACGGCGACTGAAGACCGGGCCACCGGACCAGGCGCGGTGGCCCGGCAGAAGAACCGAAGAGGGGGACAAGACCCCCGAAGTCGGGAGAAGAGGCCGGCGGCGGGGAGGAAGAAAGCCGGACTCCTCCGCTGGCAAAAGAGCTACACACACATAGCGGAGGAGTCCGGCGAGAAGACCCCCGAAGACGGAAGACCCCCGGCTGTGCAATAAAATATTTTTTCCCCCTGTGTTGTGTTTTTATTTGTACTTTATTTCACAGGTGAATGGGTAGGGGTACATTGTACCCCATACTCATTCACATAGGGTGGGGGGCCGGTATCCGGGGGCCCCCTTCTTAAAGGGGGCTCCCGGATTCCGATAAGCCCCCCGCCCGCAGACCCCGACAACCAACGGCCAGGGTTGTCGGGAAGAGGCCCTTGTCCTCATCAACATGGGGACAAGGTGCTTTGGGGTGGGGGGGCCGCGCGGCCCCCCCTTCCCCAAGGCACCCCCCATGTTGAGGGCACGCGGCCTGGTACGGCTCAGGAGGGGGGGCGCGCTCGCTCGCCCCCCTTTCCTGGCCGGCCGGGTAGCGTGCTCGGACAAGGGTCTGGTGTGGACTTGGGGGGAACCCCCACGCCGATTTTTTTCGGCGTTGGGGTTCCCCTTTAAGCCCATTCCAGGCGGCGGAGCCCGCGACGTCTCCTTCGCGGGCCCCGCCTACCTGTACACGCGCTCGAAATGGGCGGACTTTCCGAGCGGGAACAGTCCGCTCATTTCGAAAGTACAGCGGACAAGCCCACACACGGGCGGACTGTTCGCTCAAACACAGTTTCAGCGGACAGTTTTTCGGAATTTCCGAAAGACATTGTCCGTCCAACTGTCCGCTGAAACTGTCCGCTGAAAGCCCACACACGAGCGGACTGTCCGCCCAAACACTGTTCAGCGGACAAGGTTGGGCGAACAGTCCGCCCGTGTGTACGCGGCCTTAGTGGTCATATGTTTGTGGCGATCGGTCATTACGTATGGGGAAGGTGGTGTAGGGTGGGTTCCTTCATCTTCTGGAAGAGATGTTTTATTGGTGGACTACTGCAATTGGGTAGTCTAAGGATCTTAGAGAGTGTGATCAGTCATACGTGTAGCGAGAGTATCTATTTATAGAATTATTGGTGACCTAGTATGGCTGATCCCCTTGTCTTGAGGTTACCGCTACTGGGGGGTGTGGGTTGGCTGATGTTCTGACCATGCAATGCCATACAGTGTGGGTCTTTCGGAATGCCCTTGAGGATGCCAGGTTAGCTAGTCTGAGGGCAAGGAGTATTAGATTTGTTCACGTGAAGGCACTGTGGTGTTGCATCTAAAAAATGCTATGAGTCTTAACATTCTTAGATGAGGACAGGTGGAGGTGGAGTTTTAGGAAGCTTAAGATCCGTTAGGTGGAGGCAGGCATGGCTCAATGGTAGGAGGGATCCCGATTAATGGCAGATGATCATACATGGTCTCTCCGTGAGGGTATAATGGAGAATAGCTGAAAGGGCGGGGAGGAGCTAAGCTCTTAGGGGTAGAGTGCAAATGATATCTGGGGTATGGGGGAACTGAATGGAGCCTATGCTGGGAATGGATACCAACTTGCTGCTGTTATAGCTCTGTATGGTGTGCTGCAGCATAGGAGGTTGTGGGTGAAAGTCAGTCTCATCCCAGCAGGCAATACTGTGTTCGTAAGTTTTGCAGCTATTAGGCTTAGCAGGGTAGCAAACTGGGAAAGGGTAAAAAATGAATAGGGTCTATGTACTTATCTGTCCTGGGTGCATTTAGCAGAGGTCAGTTCAGTAGTCTGGGTGTGCTCTGCGAGGAAGGGGATTCCCTTGGAGCGGAGGATGTCTAGAAGGGGATGCAGATCTTTGCGATGCTGAGAGATCCTGATAGATGTGTACTTCATGCCCCTCATGCAACAGTTGTATTCTGTTGTATTCAGGCTTTCCGGAGGATTTCTTCCTTCAGCTTGTAGTCAGTCAGGCAGCATACGATGTCCCGTGGTGGGTCGGGTGTCCTTGCCTTGTGGTCTGAGGGCCCTGTATATGCACTCCATGTTGATGGGTGCCTGTGGGGGCTTGTTAAGGAGGTGGTTGAATAGGCCGGTTACTGTGGGGAGAACCCATTCGGGCTCCACTGTTTCAGGGAGGCCTCTCACCCTCAAGTTGTTTTGCCTCCCTCGGTTGTCCAAGTCCTCTACTTGTCATTGGAGGTCTCTGAGTTGCAGGGTGTGTGCCCACGTTGTGGTGAATCCTCCGTATCCATGCATGTTGATGTACAATGGTGTCTTCCACTTCATGTACTCTGCCCGCTATTGTTTTTCATGGCAGAGATCAGTTATGGCCATGTACAGCGTGTCTTTTATGTCAGCTGCTATCTTGCGGAGATCATGAAGGCTCGGCTGTTCGCTCGATGGAGGGTTTCCCTTGTCAGAAGCGGAAGGTGGCTCAGTGAGGGTGAGGTTGATTTCACTGTGTTGCAGCGTGGGAGCCGAGGCAGAAGGCGGTGCCGCCATGTTGGCCGCTTGTGTCGGGAAAATCTCTGGGATGGTCTGGCTAATGTGCCCACTGAGGTCCCGTGGAAAGCGTGGGCTGGTCGCTGAGTTTCCACGGGATGAGGTCCCCATTGTGGGTTGTTGTCTAGTTGCAGCATTCCTCAGTGTAGCTCAGTTATGGCTATCATCTTGTGGAGCTCAGGGTTTAGAAAGCCATCTTTCTCAAAGGCAAACCACGCCCCAACCTCAGATCTTTTACCTTTAAAAGCAAAAGATCAGACTAGAAGTGACATCATGATATCGCTCCAGTCCTCCAAGGCCATAGAGGTGATCAGAGACAATCTGGTCTCTGTTCGCCTCTGTGACCAGCCGGCCACACCACCAGATCATTTCTTGGGCACACCAGTAAAAACAGTAAGCCTGAGAAACAACTACGAGCAGCAGGGGGGGGGGGGGGAGGGATGTCCTCCCTCCCGCTGCTTCTGAGCCAATTGGATCGCTTTCATGAGTTTAATGGAAAAAAAAGAACTGGGATTCAGCCATAACTCATGGTAAACCGGAGTATATATAATATATATTGTGTGTGTGTGTGTCTGTGTGTGTGTATATATATATATATATATATATATATATACAGTGGTGTGAAAAAGTGTTTGCCCCCTTCCTCATTTCCTGTTCCTTTGCATGTTTGTCACACTTAAGTGTTTCGGAACATCAAACCAATTTAAACAATAGTCAAGGACAACACAAGTAAACACAAAATGCAATTTGTAAATGAAGGTGTTTATTATTAAAGGTGAAAAAAAATCCAAACCATCATGGCCCTGTGTGAAAAAGTGATTGCCCCCTAAACCTAATAACTGGTTGGGCCACCCTTAGCAGCAACAACTGCAACCAAGCGTTTGCGATAACGTGCAATGAGGCTTTTACAGCATCCTGGAGGAATTTTGGCCCACTCATCTTTGCAGAATTGTCCTAATTCAGTTACATTAGAGGGTTTTCGAGCATGAACGGCCTTTTTAAGGTCATACCACAACATCTCAATAGGATTCAGGTCAGGACTTTGGCTAGGCCACTCCAAAGTCTTCATTTTGTTTTTCTTCAGCCTTTCGGTGGTGGACTTGCTGGTGTGTTTAGGATCATTGTCCTGCTGCAGAATCCAAGTTCGTTTCAGCTTGAGTACACGAACAGATGGTCGGACATTCTCCTTCAGGATCTCTTGGTAGACAGCAGAATTCATAGTTCCTTTTATCATGGCAAGTCTTCCAGGTCCTGAAGCAGCAAAACAGCCCCAGACCATCACACTACCACCACCATATTTTACTGTTGGTATAATGTTCTTTTTATGAAATGCAGTGTTCCTTCTACGCCAGATATACTTGGACACACACCTTCCAAAGAGTTCCACTTTTGTCTCATCGGTCCACAGAATGTTGTCCCAAAAGTCTTGGGGATCATCAAGATGTGTTGTGGAGAAATTGAGACGAGCTTTGATGTTCTTTTTGCTCAGCAGTGGTTTTCTCCTTGGAACTCTGCCATGCAGGCCATTTTTGCCCAGTCTTTTCCTGATGGTGGAGGCATGAACGCTGACCTTAACTGAGGCAAGTGAGGCCTGCAGTTCCTTGGACGTTGTTGTGGGGTCTTTTGTGACCTCTTGGATGAGTCGTCGCTGCGCTCTTGGGGTAATTTTGGGCGGCCGGCCACTCCTGGGAAGGTTCACCACTGTTCCATGTCTTCGCCATTTGTGGATAATTCCAAAGCTTTGGAAATGGCTTTATAACCCTTTCCAGACTGATAGATCTCAATTACTTTCTTTCTCAATTGTTCCTGAATTTCTTTGGGTCTCGGCATGATGTGTAGCTTTTAAGGATCTTCTGGTGGACCTTACTGTGTCAAGCAGCTCCTATTTAAGTGATGCCTTGATTGTGAACAGGTGTGGCAATAATCAGGCCTGGGTGTGGCTATAGAAATTGAACTCAGGTGTGGACAACCACAGTTATAGTATGTTTTAACAAGGGGGGCAATCATTTTTTCACACAGGGCCATGATGGTTTGGATTTTTTTTCACCTTTAATAATAAACACCTTCATTTACAAATTGCATTTTGTGTTTACTTGTGTTGTCCTTGACTATTGTTTAAATTGGTTTGATGTTCCGAAACACTTAAGTGTGACAAACATGCAAAGGAACAGGAAATGAGGAAGGGGGCAAACACTTTTTCACACCACTGTGTGTGTGTGTATATATATATATATATATATATATATATATATATATATATATATATATATATAGTGGTCGGCAAGTAGATAATTCTTGACCCTCAGTATGACCTTACTGATGTGCAACCATGGCAGTGACAACAACCCATTATCATCACCGACTGAGAAGAATTACTAATATCTAGTAATGACACTTAGTAAATGACTGTCTGAGATTGTAATGATTAATGTTTACAACACATGCTACAGAACATTGTCCTTTAATTATAGGGGTGCTAGGGATATGTTTTCCTGTTCAGGTTGTGAATCTGCCATACATTGAGGACCCTGATCACACCAGTGTACTTTGATTCCAGTGGTACAGGATATTTTTTTAATGCAAACAAACTGCAGTCAATTTTTATTTCCAGCCAATGAATCTATTCATGTGTGCTTATGCGGATTGCATAGTAATTCAGAAGCTGAAGTGAAATGACACCTAAAGTACAGAAACGTGAGATAATTGGCTTCCTATTCACCTTTGAAAGAATTAGGAATGAAAAATTTCCTGGCTGTGAACTTTTGACATCAGGTGTCCTTGGAAGAGATACAAATGCATTGCAGTGCATCCAAAAACAAAACACATAAAATATGTGCATTACTTGGCAATTTGCAATAACCTGGAGAAATTTTAATAAAAAGCGGTGTATATTTGCTGCCTGCCTTTGTTGGTAGCATGTTGAGCAGAGGGGAAGCAGCAGCTGCCTGTTCTTTTCCTGCCAGTAAACAGGGCTTTTGCAAATATCCGTAACCTTTTCTGCAAATCACAGGAGCACAAACACCTTGTCTCGGTTTTGATCTTTGAAAATATTGTTAAGATGATGGAATGAACAGTAACCTTAATGCTGAACCATTCTAAAGTTCAAGATAGTGTGATAGTAGGATTTTGAACTGGCAGCCCTGCTGTACTGCGCATCCTTTCATTTTTCTTTCCCAGTGGGCAAGCAGAGGAGAGTGGTGTTCCAGTTTCATCACTGGTGGGGCCATCCATATGGTAGGCCAGCCTTTTTCAACCGGGGTGCCTTCAGGTCTCTTCTGGGTTGTCTTGGCAGAATTCCTAAAAAATGGCCAAACATTGTATACAAACCAAAGGATGGATTAAGCCTGACTTTTAGTTAGTAATAGTTACAGAAATCCACAGGTTTTCATTGTGCACTGTTACAACCTTTTATGTGCTAGCCTCCTAACAACCAATGACATCGTCGATTGATAAGGAGGACATCAGGCGCCTGCATGGCATCCTTGTTTGCTCCTCGTTTGCTCCTCCCCTGCCCCTTTCTGTCAGCACTGGGGTCACATCAGCTGAGCAAGAAGAGAAACATCGGAATACTAGTCAGTAACTGTGTGCAAAGGTGTTTTACTTTGGAAGAATACATCAACTCGAATGTTGGGTGTCCTACATGTGTGAATGTTGCTGCAATATGAAAAACGGTTTGTTTTGTTTTTCACATTTTAGAATGAGGTGCCTTCAAAATTGTGCAAAATTTTAAAGGGTGCCTTGACTAATAAAAAGGTTGAGAAACACTGCAGTAGGCTATGTGTAGACATATCTGTCAATTATTAGGGACCTCCATTCCTTCTGAAGTTGTAGTAGTGTGGTTGGACAAATCTTAGGGGCAAAAAATACTACTTACAGTAGTACCTTGTATTAAGAGCATAATCTGTTCCAGAAGCATGCTTGTAATCGTAAGCACTCGTATATCAAAACGAGTTTCCCCATAAGAATTAATGGAAACTCAGATAATTTGTTCCAGTGTCACTGCTAGTGTATGCAGTACTGCATGCAGCCAGAGGTGAGGGGGTGCAGGAGACATTGGGGAAACACTTGGAGTCGATCGGAGACAACTCGGAGACATTCAGGAATGAAGTGTTTTCAAGCATTTCTGAGCAACTTCCAGTGGCTCAGTGTGTCTGAGCATCACCAGTGCCCTGCACCTCTGGCCACATGCAGTACTGCACACCCCAGAGGCCTGAATCCTGCTGGTCTTGCAAGACAATGCTCGCAAATAGAGTCGGGGCTTGTTTTGTGAAACGCTTGTAAACTGCATTACTCGCAATCCAAGGTTTTACTGTATAGGAGACTTATCTACTGTGACTCCATTACTGGCCATATGTATATTAGGTAAAGCCCCCAAGCTTCCTATTATGGTTTACCTTAGATCTGGAAACTGGAATTGAAGATAAGACATCAGGGTTGGTTTACTAAAGGCAAGAGCAGTTGCTCCAGAGCTTAGTAAGTGAGCAGATCCTCTGATGACTTCCATCATCCAATCATGTGCAAGCAAAAATGCAGTTGTTTTATTTTCCTTGCATGTGATTGGGTACTCTTTGCAAAGTGAAGCCTTACCTCATTTACTAACCTCTGGAGAAACTGCACTTTGCAAAGAGTACAGTATATTTGCCTTTATTAAATCCACCCCATTGTTATCTCCAACCATGGCACTGCTGAGGCTATGAGGGCAAAGCGGGATCTGTTTTTCAACCAACTAACATAAAGGCCTTTTCTCACGCAGCACACTAATGGGGATTTATGGCTCTGCTTCTGGTGTGAAGTTTAATGGAGGATAAGTACTCTGTGAGATATCTGCCTATATAGGGAATGAAAGACCCAAAAATGGCAATTTTGTTTTGAGTTCCTTTTAAGACCATCAGCCTCGGTGAACAAACAGTAAATGTGCAGCAACCTATGGCATCCAATAATGATTTGCTTTACTAATGCTAGACAGGACACAGTAGATTGTTAATTGGTATTTCAGGATACTGCACATTGGAGATATGCTTTGCTACCTGCATATTGGATAAACATGCACATGTTCTCAGATACTGTAGGTGCTTAAAGCGTAACTAAACTGTATCTGAGCACCACAAAATGCTATTTAATTCATGTTTAATACTTACAGGAAATTCTCTTATCCATCCATATCTCCATAATTTAGTTTGTTGAGAAATCATTTTGCGAAAAACACCCCCTAGCATCTCTAGCTGCAACCATCTTGAGTAAGGGCAGATGAATCATGTAGCATTTACTTGGTTGTGGTATCTCAGCTAAATAACCACCTGACCATAAATAACCTATTTGAAACCCCTCCAATTTGGTTTTCAGGAACTGCACAGCACAGAAATTGGCTTGGTCAAAGTCACTAACGATTTTCTTTTTAGCGTCTGATACCTGCTGGCTAACTATTCTTATTACACTGCATCTTAGTTCTGCCTTTGATACTGTAGACCACAATCTTTTACTTTCTCGCCTTGAAATCATATTCTGAGTCTCAGGTTTTTCTATGAAATGGATTAAGTCATATCTTACTGATTGTTGTCACTTTGTTGCTCTTAGCGAGTTTAAGTCTGAAGTTGGTCCAGTTACGTTCGGTGTTCCTCCGGGCTCAATCTTGGGTCCCTCCCTAGTTTTTAGCATTTACATGTTTCCACTTGGCAAACTGCTTAGATCAAATGGGCACAATTATCACTTCTATGTTGATGACACTCAGATGTACACCCACACTAAACTGGATTCTACATTGGCTGATTCTCTTCTATCTAACTGGCCCATGATTTCATTCAATTAAACTGTAACAAGACTAAAGTCATGTGTATTGCCTATCAATTATGTAAGGCCAATCATGATAACTTATCTATAGATGGCGCTGTACTTGAGCATCAGTCTAAATTGATAAATATAGGGGTGATATTTGATGCTAGCTTAACCTTTGATCCGTACAAAATGTTGTCAGAACATCTTTTTTTTTTTTTTCACTTGAGAAACTTTGCTCGGCTGCGTCCTATGCTATCATATATACTGTAGATGAAAAGCTGAACCATACATTTGTGTTCTCCCGACTCGACTACAGCAATGCTCTACTCACTGGTGTATCTAAATCCACTATTAATCGACTACAATATGTACAAAATTTTGCAGCCAGAATGCTGACTAGGTCTGGTACAAGTGAACATATTCCCCCTATCCTGGAGTCCTTGCACTAGCTACCTATTAAGTTTCGCATAGACTTTAAGCTCTTCATGGCTTGGCTCCCATTATCTCTCTGAACTTTTATCAACTTACTCCCCCTCTCGTAACCTTGGCTCCTCAAATTCTGGTTAGGCTTGTGCAATTCGTTTCGTAACGAATCTAAATTCGGCCGAATTTTGCATCTTTCGGACATTCGGATGCATCCGAATGTCCGAATAAAAAAATAACGAATTACAACGAATACGAAAGAAATATAACAAATGAATTTGAATGAATTAGACATGATTTGGTAATTCTTTAAAGATCTAATGAAACAAAAGTTCAGCTCAAAGTAAATCTTATAGTCCAATCAGCTAATTAATTTTGTGATGGAGGTTGGATTACTGGCAAAGTGCATTCCTGAGAACTGAGTTAGAAGGGTGTTGTATTGTATTTGAGCCAAGGAGAAGAGACGTTGTCATTGTGTGTGTTAAAAGATTCATTAAACAAACAACTTTCCAAACTACGAATCATTATCACGAATGTCTATACATACATAAATAGCGAATTTCAATGAATACGAACGAATGAATTTGACACTCTACAAATAATAACAAATGATCCGAAAACGTATTAATGTAACATAACGCATATAACAGAACGAAATGATGTATTTTACGAATGGCAACGAACCAAAACTAAACAAAATTTTCCGTTGTGCACAAGTCTAATTCTGGTCTTCTGTGTGTCCCCTCTACTCACCTACACTCTATGGGAGACAGAGCCTTCTCCTGCTATGCTCCAAAACTCTGGAATATATTTCCAAAGAACATCAGAAAGTCATCTTCTCTGAACTCAAATAAAATCTAAAAATGTTTTTCTTTAGACACACTTTCACTTAATTGTCCCCTTTTCCTTTGTTTTATCCTGTGTATTTCTTATGTTTTCTTTGTAAAGTACTTTGATAAGTTCAAAGAAATAGTGATGAGATGGCGCAAAAAAAACAATCACTGTAAAAACTTTTTTTTTTCATAAAAAGAAGGGAAGGGAGGGGAAAGGGGGAGATTAAGAAAACATATATATATATAATAATGTCCAAAAAATTATTATTATAGTCCATAAAAGTTCCAATTCAAAGCACCAGTGGCAGCAGCAATCTTGAGAGGAGAAGCACCACTTTCTAGGAAAATATAATGCAGAAAAAGAAAGAACTGCACCAAACTAAGTGCAGTATATATGAAATTGCATTTAATATAATAAAAACACACAGCCAAATGGCTACTCACAAGGGTAGATAATGGTCAGGCATATCAATATAGTGGAGGGAGAAGTAATCAAAGTCACTCATCCACAGTGGAGTGAGGATGGTTGCTTGCTGATAAACCCATCAGAGGTGGTTAGCAGAAGAAGCTCTATAGTTGTTGATTTTGATTTTAAAAATCGCCGCCTTGTGGATGTCAGAATAACAGAGGCGTATGGGCCGTACAGCATCTGGCAAGCTGAGAGGCCGGTAATAGAAGTGCGCCTCAGCAAGTGCCGTATACCGGAAGTGACGCATCGATTGGTCAATTTGATTACTTCTCCCTCCACTATATTGATATGCCTGACCATTATCTACCTTTGTGAGTAGCCATTTGGCTGTGTGTTTTTATTATATTAAATGCAATTTTATATATACTGCACTTAGTCTGGTGCACTTCTTTCTTTTTCTACTTTGATAAGTTACCTTTTAAAGGCGCTGTATAAAATAAAAATTATTATTTCCTTGAATCCATTTGGTCTTTGCTTTGGCATGCAGGCAGGATGGTGTGCTTAGCCGACATTTTGATCTAAGCCAGAAACCAGAAACCAACTGAAGAAATGTGTAAAACAAAAAGTTAAAACAAGAATATATATACCTTTCTATCTATTTACTAATTCTAGTAGAATAAGGATTCAAAGTAGGTCATGTTGATTGAGAGAGCTTTGTTGAGAACTTGATGCAAACAAAATCAGCACATATGATTGATTTACTAAAGGCAAATAGACTGCGCACCTTGCAAAGTGCAGTTGCACCAGAGCTTAGTAAATGAGCAGAAGCTCTGCTGGTGTCACACATCCAAACATGAGCAAGCAAAAATGCTGTGTTTTTCTTTTCTTTTTTTTTTCCTTGCACGTGCTTGGGTATTCTTTTACTAAGCCCTGGAGCAAAGTGAAGCTTTACCTCATTTACTAAGCTTTGGAGCAATTGCCCTTGCAGAGTGCAACTGCATAGCTCGGGACTGTCCCTGATTTTGAGGATTTTGGAACAAAGTCCCTCTGTCCCGCTTTCGTCCTCATTTGTCCCTTGGTCTGATCTATATAGTTGTATATAAAATGCACTACTCTATCAAAAAGTGTTTCCCAGTGCTAAACCTTTCCTCCAATTTCTAGATTCCATTTGTAAATTCCAAAAGCCAATATTAAGGTAAGGAATAGTAGTGGTATAAAGAAAGCACTTGTGGGTTTAATCATTTTTTTTTTTGCACAATTCTTCGTTTTACTAACAGGTGTCCCTCATTCCCATCAGAATGTTGGGAGGCATGCAAATGCACTTTGCAAAGTGCACAGTCTATTTGCCTTTAGTAGATCAACCCCATAGTGTGCTAGCTGAACTTTGTGCTGCTCACAGTTAAACACATTACGAACCAAGTAATGCTAGAATTTGTTATCTGGTTGTGCTGCTGCTAGAGAAACTTCTGGCAGCTGCAAGATGAAGCCTTTAGTAGACAGCCCAATGTAGAACTCCTATTCTCTCTCTCAAGGCCTCTTGTGATGGTTAAAAGAACTATATTTACTGTAAGTAGTGTAGCAGATTTTTGATAGAAAACTAGAGGCTATAGAGGAGAGAACACCCTACTACCAATCTACTTAAAGTATATATTTTTTTAGTTGTGCACAGACTGCTAAGGATAATGACAGCTGAAGGATCCGCATTGAAATTATATACTGTATATCAGGGATCAGCAACCTGTAGATCTGATCTACCGGTAGATTGCTGACGGTAACTGGTAGATCGAGGTCTGGGCTTGCTGACTCGCCATCCCAGAGCATCAAACAGAGTGCGGTGCAGAGGGACTACTTGTAAAGAGGGAGCTGTAGTAGGGACCATGAGCTGCATAAGCTGATGCCTCCAATGTAGTGCTGGCTCCTGTCCCATGTGGAGTGGCCCCATTTATTTGAATGGGTCGTGGTGGGCAGGTGGTAGCATGCAATAAAAGTAACAGGGGGCTTAATTTCTACTGCAGCATGTGTACACCTTTGGCTGCTGCTTCAGCAGCTAAACTGAGTAGGGTTTGGGGCAGTAAAATCACAACTCAACCGCAGGATTTTACATGTGAACGAGCCCTAATGCTGCGTACACATGATCGGACTTTCCCACAGGAAATGTTGAATGTGAGCTTGGTGTCTGACCGTGTGTATGCTCCATCAACATTTGCTTTCGGAATTTCCGCCCACAAATGTTTGAGAGCAGGTTCTCCAATTTTTAGCCAACTTAACTTTGTTGTCGGAAAGTCCGAGCGTGTGTACACAAGTCCGTCACACAAAAGTTAACGCATTCTCTGAATCAAGCAGAAGGAGCTGCACTGACTATTGAACTTCCTTTTTTTTCAGCCCGTCGTACATCTTGTACATCACCGAGTTCCCACGTTCTTAATTGTTGGCCAACATTTGTGTGACAGTGTGTATGCAAGACAAGTTTGAGCCAACAACCTTCGAACAAAAGTCTGATCGTGTGTACGGGGCATAAGAGTGCCAATGCTGAATGCAACTAAGGGCTCATTTACAAGTGCAGCAAGCACTGCTGCTCCACTAAAAAGTGATCTGACTGTGTTTGACAAGTGGTGAGGAAGAGATATGTTGCCTCCTCACCACTTGCTTTAAACCCATGATTGTGACACAATAGTATGGCAATTACAGGTTAAAATCAGTTGTGAGGAGACGACACGGTGCCCGGTGATCTTTAACGTCTCCCATGTTTGGGTAAATCTCCACCTCTTTAAGGTTGTCTACATCTGCTGTATATCCATAAAAATTTGTATGCGTTCAAAGTATAACCCATATCAGAGGGTTTTTGCCTTCTAATATATATAAACTTTTCTTTTAAGTCTTTTCCAACAACTGTTCCCTATTTCGTTGGGTAACATAGAAAAGTGAACAGAGATAAAAAATAAAAATCTGCACTTGTAATTTTACAAAAGGTTCCTCAGAGAGCCAGGTGGTTTGTTAAAAATTCTGTGCACATACGCACAAATGCTCCCTAAGTTCTGCTAGTCTGCAAAAGATTCTCTGGAATATACATTTATAACCTAGCAGCATTCCTCTAGGAGTTTGCTTGCTGTATATCACAAGGACAGTGTTCTTGTAGAAGGGAATGCATACAGTTAAAGGATGAATTGATTGCAACTTTTTATTTCCGTATTTTTTATTTATTTTTTTGTTCAGTTACAACTTGTTTTATTTCTTTTCCAGATTTGGATGATCCCATTGTGACTGTCCATCAAAGTATAGGAGAAGCAAAAGAACAATTTTATTATGAGCGGACAGTTTTCTTACGATGCATTGCTAACTCCAATCCCCCTGTCCGATACAGCTGGAAACGAGGAGAAGAGATCTTGCTGCAGGGCTCGGACAAAGGAGTGGAGATATATGAACCTTTCTTCACCCAGGTAGGAAATAAGGTATCAATCGTCTCTATTTTATACTTCTTTTGTTAAATGTCTTTTTTGTACTTGTTTGTCCTTAAAAGTGGGCTCCACTTACATGTTCTGAGTCAGGGGTACCAATAAGAATGCATGGGTGTGAGTCTGACACACATCCAAAAATGTTCGTTGTCTGGCCTGGGAACAAAATAAGTAAACTACATAAGAATGAAACCAGGACAAACTTCCAGAAGGCTCTGCCAAGAATACAGGCATTTATGTGGGTAAAAAACACATATTGAATGGTTGGTAACCCTACTGGAAGTTGGAGGAGAGATGGCAAGCAAATTGGTGGTTCGCTTATGATTGCCACCTTTTAGGCAGAGCTTAGCATGTAAATTGTACTGCTGCAGATTATACGATTATCCCTTTTAGTGAACTACAGCCAATGAGGTTTAGCATGTAGGAAAAAGCACAAACTGGGGTGCTGAAGTTAGTAGAGTCATGCAAATACACTTTATTGACATTAAGCACACATACATCTAAAATAAACTGCCTGGGATGAATGGATGATAGATCACAATACAGTAGCCTGGATGCATGCAGACATGGGTATATGGCAAAGTATCACTAGAGGGATTACAAAGTAGATTGGGACCGCAGCATAAAGTGGTGTACCACCAGTGTAAACCAAAAGGCGGGCAGACTGTCGGCTACCATAATCAAAATCGGAATGGCTGTCAAAAACATGCACTGATGTCAGAAATAGGTGGAGTGGGCACACCATACACTATTTAGGGTCCCAAGGTGAAGACCTTCATTGGGTACTTCCATTTATAAATGTTATGCCACGATGTTGCCCGGCGTGATACATATCCAGTAGTATTGGTAGGGTATGTCATAATATGTTAATGACGATGGTGAACATGGGCTTTACCCATTCTTTTTCAGTCTGGTATATTGTGCACCTTGTAATTTGCTTGATCTAAAAAGGAAATATTTTTATTAATGCAGTGAAATAGAGAAGACCCAGATCATCCTCTACCCTTATGTAAATAGTGATGCAACTTAGAAATATTCACTTCAATGTTAAAATGAACCATGTTAGCAAGGGAGTTTGCTTCACAGACTGGGATGTTCCATTTGTAATTTGTTTCGAGGCTTAGAGTGTATACCAAGGCATTAACCAAATTTACAACCAAACCTTCCTATTGCCACCTATATCAGGTCCAACATTATTCATTTTCATTTACCTTGTGATTTTTGTCACCAGGTTTGTAAAGGTCTTACTGGGGGAGCTGCTGGGAACACAGTTCCTATTGGTATAGGCACTTCTGCAGAACTACATCTGCCAAGAGCTAAACACAGAATGTTTAACCAGCTTTTAGGAGTCACGAGATCATAACATTGTTTTGCTGGGAAATAAATCATGTATATATGCATGTGATGTGGGACAGAGAAGGGCCGCAATAGATACAGGCTGGTTAGTACTGGTTGGAATTTCTGTGCAGCAAAGTCTTGTTAGCCCAAACAGGAAGTTAAAAGCTTAGTTGGTTTCTTGAGGATCAACAGGCATTTTTCTCTGTATTGCAGAAAGTTTTTATTTTTTTTATTTTGCCCTGACATACAGTACACTTTGCATGATCTATCCGGGTGTCTTTAGTGAAGTATAGATGTTGTAGAAAAGCCAGAAGACAAAGGAAGAAGTGAGATGGCAGAAGAAAAAAGGAGGGACGAGGAGGAAAAAAGGTGTGAGTAGTAGATGCTGTTGAGTAAAGACCACATTTAATATGTAAGTTGAGTAAAGCCGGGTACACGCTATTATTTTTTTTTTTTCTTTCAACCCTGCTGTGTTTCCAGCTTGCATGTCTGACCGATACATATGAGGGACAGACTAACATACACACGGGCTGAATGTCGTCCTCTTTTATTTTATTTTTAATTGCCCATCTCCTGACATTTGGGCCGGTGTGTACCCGGCTTTAACCTAAGTCTTTGGTGGACCAGACAAAAGTCAAACCTAGATCCCTACTATTTTTTTTTCCATACACGTTAACGTGTGCGCTTACATTTCAAGGGAAACACGCCTCTCCCTTCTTCAGAACTTGAGCAGTCATTGTTTATAAAATAATAGAATGTTGGCTGCCTTCAGTACCGTCGGGAGACACTAGTCATCAAGCCTTAATGCATTCTGTAGCATCAACTGCTCAAGCCCTGGAATGAGGGGGGGGGGGGGGCGCTTACCCCGAAATGTGTTAGTAGTATTCTTTGGTCTTAACCGTTAAAGGTTTCAAAAGGTCCTTTAAGTGAGATTAACTTTTTTACCACGCTCTCCTCCCAACATATGTGAGAATTTACTGTCTGTCGAGCGTTCCCACTGTTGACATTAGAGATATAGCAGTCTAGGACAAGAACAGTATCCACCCAGGCTAGTATATAGCTGCCATAACCCCGGTATTTTCGATACCGGCGAGTGACTGGCTTTCAGATAAAAGTGGTCTCAACAGCGCATTCACCACATGATCACTTTTATCGGGGGTGGAAAAGGGCCCCCCTCCTGGCACGTTCCAGTCATCTCTGCTGCTTATCAGAGTGGCGGTGACAATTGCATCCGTCCCCTTAACAGGCATGGAGCCGATGAGGGAAAGATGGCCCCCACTCGGCTCCATAACATTAAACGGTGGAAGTGACATCAAACATCACTTCCGCCCAAAGGTCTTAAAGGGGAAATTTTTTATTTGCAAAAAAAAGATATTTCATTTTTCTTTATTGCATTTCAGTATAAATGTGAGATCTGAGGTCTTTTTGACTCAAGATCTCACATTAAGAGGTCCTGTCATGCTTTTTTTCTATTACAAGGGACGTTTACATTCCTTGTAATAGGAATAAAAGTGACCCTTACGTAAGTCGCACCTACATAAGAAAATGGTGTTCAAATCACACATGAGGTATCGTCACGGTCGTTTGACCAAGAGAAATAATTCTAGCACTAGATCTCCTCTGTAGCTCTAAACATGTAACCTGTAGAAAATTTTAAACGTCGCCTATGGAGATTTTTAAGGGTAAAAGTTTGTCGCCATTCCATGAGCGGGCGCAATTTTGAAGCGTGACATGTTGGGTGTCAATTTACTCATTGCAACATTATCTTTCACAACATAAAAACGGTTAACTTTACTGTTATCTTATTTTTTTATTTTTTTTTTATTTTTTTTTATTTATTATTTATATTTTATTTCTTCCAAAAAAATTTGCTTGTAAGACCGATGCGCAAATACGGTGTGATAGAAAGTTTTGAAACTACCACAATTTTATTCTCTAGGGTGTCTGAAAAAAATACATATAATGTTTGGGAGTTCTAAGTAATTTTCTAGCAAAAAAAATATATATTTTATCCGGTAAACAACAAGTATCAAAAAGAGGCTTGGTCCTTAAGTGGTTAATCATGTGCTTCTTTAAAGGAAAAGAGTACATTATAGTTTATCCACCAGAACTAATTTTCACTTCTATTGTTCCAGCGCTATCTTACGCACATCAGGCATCCAATGTATGGAGGCTCCCAGTAGTGTTTTATACAGATGCTTTGTTTATAGTTGGTTTTCTTTGTTATTTTCATCCTTTTAACCACTTCCGGACCGCCGCACGTCAATATACATCCTAAATTTGAAGAGGAATATCATTGTTACGGCAGCAGCTAGCTGCCATAACCCTGGCATCCTCTTCTTTGGCCGGTGGTCCGGTTTCCAATAATGGTGGTCTCTGTGGTATATTCGCCGCAAGATCACTTTTATCACCGTTGGAAGAGGGCCTTCCGCCGCCCTACAGTGCCCTCCGTTGCTTACCGGAGCCATGGCAGAGGTGACCGGAATCCTTCTGCTGGCTGGGTATGGAGACAAGTGAGGAGAAAATGGCCCCCACCCATTTCCATACCATTGCAGGGCGGAAGCGATGTCAAAACGTCACTTCCATACATTTTTATTTATTTATTTATTGCATTTTAGTGTAAATATGAGATGTGAGGTCTTTTTGACCCCAGATCTCACATTTAAGAGGCCCTGTCATGCTTTTTTTCTTTTACAAGGGATGTTTACATTCCTTGTAATAGGAATAAAAGTGACACAACTTTTTTTTTTTAAAAGAACGGTGTAAAAATAAAAGGTAAAATAAATAAGAAAAAAACTAATAATTTTAAACTCACCCAGCCCCGCTGAGCTCGCGTGCAGAAGTGAACGCATACTTGAGTAGCGCCCGCATATGAAAACAGTGTTCAAACCACACATGTGAGGTATTGCTGCGATCAGTTAGAGCGAGAGCAATAATTTGAGCTCTAGACCTCCTCTGTAACTGAAAAAATGCATCCTATAGAATTTCAAATGTCACCTATGGAGATTTTTAAGGGTAAAAGTTTGTCACCATTCCACGAGCAGGCACATTTTTGAAGTGTGACATGTTGGGTATCAATTTACTCGGTGTAACATTATCTTTAACAATATAAAAGAAAATTGAGACTAACTTTATTGTTGTCTTGTAAGACTGCTGCACAAATGCGGTGTGACAAAGTGTTGCAACGACCGCCATTTTATTCTCTAGGGTGTTAGAAAAAAAAGTATAACGTTTGGGGTTTCTAAGTAATTTTATAGCAAAAAAAAAATGTTTTTAACTTGTAAACAAGAAATCTCAGAGGCTCGGTCCTTAAATGGAGATGTGGTCATTCAGGCTGACAATCGATAATGTGTGAGCCTAGTATGCTTTAAATCATCTTTTCCATTCTAGACGTGTGTTATTTGGCAGATTCTACTCGAGAAATTGCTAAGATGGGCCCCAGCACACCCCACTGCAAATATACTTGCCAGCTACTTACTAAACAATATTTCTTTACTGAAACATGCTGTACAGTGTGTCTGCTATTTATCTTGTGTTCTTACAGTACATGTCCGTGTCAGTATCTTGTATTCCTAGGTGATATCTTAATTTATAGAATGTAAGGTTTTGTCAGACGAAGTGATACGTTGAAATATTAAGTATCTGGGGTGTTAAAATGGATCTCTCTTCAGAGACCTTGTACAGTCTGTCAGGTTTCCATGGTAACCAAAGACACCTGAGGTTACGAAAATCTTTTTTTTTTTTACCTTTAGAAGAAGAAATGGTAGGATCTAACATTACATGGACATGACACACCAGCATTATAAATAAAATAATCGTTGGAATTGTAACTGGACCCCAGCAATATCCATCAGTGTGGGTTATGTATCTTGCATTATCCTTAACAATAACCTTGCATGTGCATCATGCATAGATCTAAATTAAATGTATTTTTGTTTAGCCTAGATTAATAGATAATGTTATACTGACACGGATATTCAATGGTAGGTACTGTTTTTTTTTTTTTTTGTTGTTTTTGTTTTTTTGTGTTTTTTTGCCCATCTTTGCTTGATCATCTTCTAGGACGGCATTAGCATATGTGATTTGTTCCCATCTATCCCTTGGGACAAGAGATGAGCAAGACAAAAGATAGCTGTTGTCGTGGAGGGCTGATTGGCCTTGCTCAGTTCTACATGCCCCTCACAGGCCTCAGATTAAGGCTTATTTAAATTCTGTGGCCTACACCAGGCCAAGTGACATTTCACCTGGCTTCCAGGCAGGGCTGGGAGCTAATATGCATATGCAGCTTTCTATTACAGAGAGTAATGGAGAGTTCGCTCTGATTATAGGTTTATCACATCACATATGCACAGAACACCACGGCCAACTCATGATAAAATAGGGTGCAGCAATAACCGCTTCAGCCCCAGAAGGATTCACCCCCTTCCTGACCAAGTCCTTTTTTGCAATACGGCACTGCGTCGTTTTAACTGACAATTGCGCGGTCATGCGACATTGTACCCAAACAAAATTGACGTCCTTTTCTTCCTACAAATAGAGCTTTATTTTAGTGGTATTTGATCACCTCTGCAGTTTTTATTTTTTGCGCTATTAAACAAAAAAAATAGCTTAAAAAATATATATATTTTTTACTTTTTGCTATAATAAATATCCCACCGATGACGGAGTGACGTACGGGTACGTCGTTTTGCGCATCCGTGCTGTTCTGCCGAAGTATATCGGCAAGTGGTTATGCATATATCCTTATACAGGTTCATTGGCTAACGCTCTTCAGCCAGACACATACCAAGTTTTATCTGCAAGTGAAATTTACCCAGGTTTTTAATTTATGTTATGACTTTTAAAAGCCCTTTGGGAGGAAACCGGAGCCTGGAGGAAATCCACACAAACACAGTTATCATGTAAAAACTTTAATTCAGATAATGTCTCCAGTGGGGATTACAACCACAACCTCAAGGCTGTAACCCAATAGTACTATGATTCTAAAAATACTTTTCATGAACAATATAATAGTTATTTCAAGGATTTTTTTTTTTCTTTTTAATTGCCTTGAACTTTTACCAAAAATGAAATCCGTAGAGTTTTTTATTTTCTGCTGGGTTAATGCTCCTTATGTTCAATAAGATATTTTAATGCAGTTAGCGTACCACATGTCATATTTAAAACCTTTGTATGTAGTTTAATTAGCACCACTGAGAACATTAGTGAAGTCCCTTTGAGTGGCTTCATGCAATTATGTGGTATTAAAACAGCTTTTAAGTAGTGTCCAATATCTGCCAATTAAAAAGGTATGTTGCCAAATGGTTTTTATATTTTCAAGCTGTTAAGGTTTTATTAGACAAAAGAAACAGAAGTAAATGTATTAATGGATTTTTGTTGGTGCTGAAAAATAAAAACAAGATATCTACTTCTTTTGTTTTATGTGTATGTTAAACGCCTAGTGCCCAAAGTCATCCATCCTTGATATTTCTCGAAAAAGTAGCACTTTCAGGTCTTTTGTTCTTGGCTCAAGGTGACTTTGTGTTTGTTGCATGTTCAGTGAACAGTTACTTCTGTTTCTTGTGGAAAAGGAAAGAGAAGAGAACAGTTGTTACTTTCCAGCAGTGATGATTGAATCAAAGGAATCTATGATTTTTATTTTGCCTGGCTACATCTATATAGACCTGCCTGATCTGTAGACTATTAGTATAGGAATATAGATATGGCAAAAATGTCTACATATTTAGAAGAAACAAACAAAATTCGCATTTTGGCAGATTTTGAAGCTGTTTGCTCAACATCGCATTTCATTATGTTTGAAAAATCCTTAGTATTGACCTATGCTCTGCCCACTCTGTCCCTGGCCAGCTTGGGTATTCCGGACCATTCTAGTATACCAATGTTTCTCAACTCCAGTCCTCAAGTACCCCCCTGAGGTAATTTTTTTCAGTCTTTTTCCATTATTTTGCACAGGTGATTTGATCAGTTTCACTGCCTTAGTAATAATTACCACAGCCGTTTCATCTGAGGGAAATCCTGAAAACATAACCCGGTGGGGATACTTGAGGACTGAAGTTGAGAAACATTGTAGTATACCATCTTACCTGCAGGCTTCGCTCTCTTCCTGTCTAAACCTACCTTTTTTCTATTCTTGTCTTGACTATCTCTATCTCTCCCCCGGTTTAGTTCTGCATTTAGATTCTTCCATCTTTATCCTACTCGGCTTTCACTTTTTCCCCACCTTCACCCTACTCTACCCTCTGCCTCCCTGTCCCTCCCTATTCCACCTTTCCCACCCCCCTTTTTTTGTTTTTTATTCCTTTTGTTTTTTCTTTCCTCCCCCCCCCCCCCCTCCACCATGGAATGACAATCCCAACCCCCTTTGTCTCACCATGTCTCGGCCTCCGTGCCCAGTTACTCATTACCACCTCCGACACTAGTGCCGAATTCTTCTACTATTCGCTTTTGAAAAAATGTTTGTTTCTATTTACATGTAGTTTGATGTTTTGTTCCCCTGTGGGGGACCATTTTGCCCCTCTTCTTCCCAGGCCTGTAATTTGGCACTGTTTAATGCAATAAAAACAATTGTTCCAGAAAAAAAAATTGAAAGAGAAAAATACTTAGAATTTCGGTCACAACTTCTTTTATAGATTACCAGATAGCAGCCCCCATATGAAAATTGTTTAGCGTATGTTAAGAGTAATAGGTGCAATTTAGGAATTTAGGCAGGTTTAGATGGCAGACCAATAGTATAGGGACGATTGCAAAAATGTTTCAATGCAGCCCTTTACGTGTAGTTCCCATATTCTGCAGTGGCAACCCACTTATACTAATCTTCCCTGCACTCCCTTACCATTGCTCTGGAAGACCAAACCTGTGTAAGCCCCTTGTCAGGTAGTGTTGGAGCTTGAACAAGGTAAATTATATTGTCATCCTCAACAGGTGTCAGTGTGTAATCTGGTGATTGGCATCTCCAGTCCAAATGTGTGTAAGAGTGAATGGGGGAGGGCTCAAGAGGCTGTAACTTATCCTAGAATGGATGGATCTTGCAGATTCCAGTTACTTTTGATTTATACACTAAATGGAATCTTGGACAACTAATCAAACTTCTGAGAGCTGCTATTGTTTTTTTAATAAGAAAGAATTATTTAAAGCTGCAGGTATTCATGGAGCGAATGGCACCTCTTGATGTACTGTACACTTTATTGTTAAAAGTAATGGGACGCCTGCCTTTGCACGCACGTGATCTTTAACCACTTTCAGACCGGACCAATTTGCTGGTCAAAGACCAGACCACTTTTTGCGATTCGGCACTGCGTCGCTTTAACTCACAATTGCGCGGTCGTGCGACGTGGCTCCCAAACAAAATTGACGTCCTTTTTTCCCCACAAATAGAGCTTTCTTTTGGTGGTATTTGATATTTTTTGCGCTATAAACAAAAATAGAGCGACAATTTTGAAAAAAATGCATTATTTTTAACTTTTTGTTATAATAAATATCCCCCAAAAATATCTAAAAAAATTTTTTTTCCCTCAGTTTAGGCCGATACGTATTCTTCTACATATTTTTGGTAAAAAAAATCGCAATAAGCGATTATTGATTGGTTTGCGCAAAAGTTATAGCGTTTACAAAATAGGGATAGTTTTATAGCATTTTTATTAATAATTATTATTTTTTTTTTTTTTACTAGTAATGGCGGCGATCAGCGATTTTTATTGTGACTGCGACATTGTGGGGGACCCATCGGACATTTTTGACACATTTTTGGGACCATTGTCATTTATACAGTAATCACTGCTATATAAATGCAGTGATTCCTGTGTAAATGACACTGGCAGTGAAGGGGTTAACCAGTGGGTGGCAGTGTAGGGGTTAAGTGTTCCTAGGGGTGTGTTACTAACTGTGGGGGGGTTGGGCTTTCATTTAGTGAACACTGATCTCTGCTCCAATCACATGGAGCAGAGATCAGCGTCACTAGTTGCTAGGCAGAATGGAGAAATGCTGTTTACTCGGGGATACCAGGCAGACCACCTCCACTTTCGTTCCCAGCCACCAGGGAGTCCTCAGCTATAGCCAACTAGGAAGCAGGGATCTCCACACTGGGCCACACTTAGCTCTAGTCTGAACACATGAGGGGAGCTGCACACCCCTTTGGATACCTTCCTCGTAACAACAGTACAGTCTACATGCATTATATGGCCCCCTTGTGGCCCAGTGTGGAGATCACTGCTTCCTAGTTGGCTGTAGCTGATGGCTGGGAACGAAAGTGGAGGTGGTCTGCCTGGTTTGATGTGCCTAATTTTTACACTTGGAGGTGAGAGTTCTGAGAGCCTTTAACCCCTGGATTGTATAATACTGATTTTACCTGCGTTTTCACTACTGGTGCCAGTGAATTATACGTTGATATCCCCATATGGACTTCTGTATTTTGCCGGCTTTCTATATATTTTAAGTTTTGGGTTTATATTCATTTATATTTTATTAGCACTTAGCACTTTATATAGGACTTTTGACAGATTTTCGCAGGACTTACTGTTCACTTTTACTTTCCTTTTTTTTTCTTTAGCAACCAGACAAATTTCGATCCATGTATGGGCACGCTGGTTGTACAGAAGTCTATCTACCAATCCTCTTCTGTACAACCAGCCTGTCATTTTTTTCCCTGACTATAGCTGGCAGCATTGATTAGTGTATGCTGATGGTGGGGAGGCCTTCCCACTCTCAGAATACAAAAACTCTGCAGGAAGGATTCCTCCACATTCCACCTTGAGTGTGTGGATGGGGAACCGAGTCATTTTGGATTTTTTTTTTCAACCCTCTGGTTAAGCAAAAAAATATAAAAAATTGAAGCATCTGTATGGGCTACCTTACTCTTATAATGGGCAGTTTTATCCAGAGTTTTCACATGTTGGGTGAAAAAATTGGCTTAGGAGCTGCCTCGCAGTTAGATCAACACAGCCCACCTTGGTTCAGCTTTACCACCTATATTATTTCATCTAGTTGACCTAGCTGTACCATCTACTCATTTCAATTTGCAGTATAGCCAGGGGAAGAAAGATATTGTTGAAGCTTGCACCATTTTTAAAGCAAATCCACAACAGCCATTCCTACATTTACTGTATATAACTTTTAAATGTAATTAAGATGTTTTGCCCATAAATATTACTTAAAACATTAAAATTATTCAAAAAGTGTCTCGTTTTTACATAATATATTCAACACATAACGTTAAAAGTGACAATGTTCCTTTAATGGGTTTCTGTGAATCGTACAAGAAAATTAGATTTCCAAAGAAATATGCATTCAGCCTTGGAAATTATTTTGAGTCATTTGCATATTTTCTGAAGTGCAATTGCATAAATAATACTTTAGAACTCCATGCATCAAGTACAACACGGTTGCTATATTTCTATACAGAAATTATGCAGATTGTTTATTTACTAAGATGCTTTAATACTGTAAGACTAACTTGGTAGAGATTAGTGTTTTTAGACATTGCCATCACAATGGTATTTCTTTCTTTAATTAATTTTAGTGTCTTTCATCCAGAGATTAATTATTTCTGGAACTTTCTTTTTTAGTGTTGTTTTATAGAACTTATTTAGTAAGTATTTGAGACATAGTACATATTTACCAACAGTTCTAAAATGGGGGGGCTGTAAAATCACCAAAACAAAACCAACTCAGTTTTTTCATGTCCTCAACGAGACAACTCATACCCTCATATTGGAAAACAAATGCCACTTCTCCCTTGTCGCGGTGGGTTTCTAACATGAACGACACCATTAGAATGGAGGAGATGTTAGCCTTTGATAATGATACGTATCTAAAGTATACAATGCTGTGCTCTGTCTGGCTCCGCTTCTCCGCCTCTGACTCCCTAATGAACAGGCTGTAGGGCCCGAAGACAACTTCTTAATGAGAATCTTACCCCTAAGGCTCAATACCCATTGCAATCACTGACCCACCACCCTGGACTAGAACATTTGTTTCCCCCTAGAAGATGTGTCATCAGCAACTTCTCTGCTCTCTTCCAACCCTTCACACCATCCCTCTCCTTTTATGTCTATATGTTCCTCCCTGACTACTTCCTCTCCCCTCCCCTTTGTTTCCTTTTCTTCCCCCATTTTCCTATCCTTTCCCTGCTCTAGTCTTTCCTTTTTTTTTTCTTCTATACAACTTACAAGTATTAAATTTACGTTATGAACACCAAGAATCGTTAACCAAAATAATTTAATGTACCAGAAGATGGCCTTTCTTCCCGGCTTGACCATACTAGTACACAGGAGCCAACCTGGGGGCGATAGCCATTAGGCTGACTCCTTGTATATATTGGTTTGTAACCGTCCATGGATTGTGTTTTTCTCATGTTCACTGTCTTTTATATGAAAACGTAAATAAACATATTTTCAACACTAAAATGGGGGGCTGTATAAGAAAAAAGTAAAACCCACTTAGAAGATTTCGGAGTTGACATTATAGGGAAAGATGCATGTTTCACTCACTAGTGCCCATGTTCAAAAACATATTCCTTCTACAGAAGGTGAAAAAATGATCAACTTCTTTTTTAGCAGGAATGGCCACACACCCTTATCTAAAATTGGCTGGTCCCAACTGAACCGGCTAAATTTTGATCAGTGTTAAGCCTGGAAGTGGGGGGGATTGGGGGTTAAACCAATAAGGGTTGTATTTAAAAAGCCGTGAATGAAAAAGGAGATGAACCGGATGGAGGATCTGGTCTTGACAGCACAGCAGAAACCAGAGAAATGCAGAGAAACTTGGTCCTCATGGAATATGTTTATCTATTCAGAGGAGAGAAGGACTCTCATAGTTGACGGAATGTGTGCTTTCAGTTTCCATACCCTTAAAATTTAGCACTTGAATAAAATTTTCCCTTGACCCCCCCCCCCTTTTTTTTTTATTATTATGTAATCGACATATACTTATGAATAAGTGGGCAGATTTGGTTTAACATTTTTGTTTTGTATGTGCTGACAGTTTTGATATTTTGCCATTATTCATTTTGTTATGTAGGTTTCTCCTTTTTTTTTGTGGAAATTGTTTTTCTCTCTGAAAATAAAATAAAACTTAAATGTGAAGGAAAAAAAAAGCAGTGAATGCTTTCACCAAACATTCATTGGTGGTGAATCAATTACTGTAATTTAAGCCCTGTCCACCTTAAAGATTCGCCTACGGTGAATGATTTGTGAATGTACGATTAACCAATTTATAGCTATGTGTAACTAGTAAAAAAATGAAATAGAACCCACTAATAGGCAATCAAGGTAAATGATGGTTTAAGTGTATTTAACTGATTGAGATCCACGCTATAGCCGAATGGCGGCTACAGCGCGGACCTGCTTTGCTGGGACTACATCTATTGACGTCGTCCCATGCACGAGCGGCCTGCGCGCCCCCTGAGGGGCGAGTGCAGCATGCTCTGTGATCAGCGAGTCTATGAGACTCGCCTGATCACGGATCGAAGCAAGGGGTCGATCCCGACCCCTTACCACGTGATCAGCTGTCATTGGCTGTGATCACAACAGAGCCGGTAATAGGCTATTTTCCTCCTCGCGCTGACAGCGCGAGGAGAAAAAAAAAGCCGATCACCGGCGGCCGTGAGAGGGACTTCAGTACCAATCACGGCCAAGTCATCAGTGCCCACCTGCCCCCTGCCAGTGCAACATACATATAGTAAAAGTGCCACCCCTTAGTGCCCATAGTGCCACCCATTAGTGCCCATAGTGCCACCCATCAGTGCCCATAGTGCTACCCATCAGTGCCCACAGTGCCACCTATCAGTGCCCACAATCTGCCTCAACAACAGTGCTGCACCTCATATGCCACATATCTGTGCCCTTCAGTGTCATCTACCAGTGCCCATCAGTGCCCATCAGTGCCACCTATCAGAGCCACGTATCAGTGCCACCTATCAGTGCCCATCAGTCCCATCTATCAGTGGTACCTATCCGTGCCCATCCGTGCCACCCATCCGTGCCATCTTATCAGTGCCGCCTTATCTGTGCCCATCAGTGCTGCCTTATCTGTGCCTATCAGTACCGCCTTATCTGTGCCTATCGGTGCCACCATAACCATGCCTATCAGTGCCCACCAGTGCAGCCTATCGGTGCCCACCAGTGCCGTCTCATCAGCGCATTTCAATGAAGGAGAAAAATTACCTGTTTGCAAAATTTTATAACAAACTATTAAACATGATTTTTTTTTATTTATTTTTTTTGCATCTTTTTTTGTTGTTTAGCAAAAAATAAAACTCCCAGCTGTAATTAAATACCACCAAAAGAAAGCTCTATTTGTGGGAAAAAAAGATAACTATTTCATTTGGGTACGGTGTTGTATGACCGCGCAATTGTCATTCAAAATGCATCAGCGCTGAAAGCTGAAAATTGGTCTGGGCAGGAGGAGGGTTTAAGTGCCCAATAAGCAAGTGGTTAAACCCAAAAATTGAATATATTGTACCATATCTGTCATTAGATGTAGTGGCCACATTCTTTTTTTTTTTTTTTATCTTTTCTCCCTTAAGGGCCCTTTCACATTGAACGCAGTTGGCTGCATTTTGAACTGTACTCTAACTGCATAGACAGCCCAAAATCAAGGTAATCCTATGGGCATACTTCACATCATTGCAGTGCACATCAATGCAGTTAAAAAAAAAAAGTAGAGCATACTGCATTTTTCTGCACCGCAAATGCAGGTAACGCACTAGAAATGCGCTTCAAATGCACTGCACTGTTCCCCTTTAAGCCAAAACCAAAAACGTATAGAAAGATGTACTGCAAACGCAGCAAAAAATGCACGCAAAGCGCACATCAAGTGTGCATCAAGTGCGCTTAAAACGAGCTTGAAATGCATGTAAACATGTAGTCAAAAACACACAGTTATGTTCAGTTGCTGGTGTGAATGGACTTTTATGTTCGCCTGTTTTTCCTGCGAATAACACACTTTCTACCTCTTCATGGCTAAACTCATGTCTCCACTGTATCAAAGAAGATCTTTAGTCATTTCTGGAATAATGATATAGCTACAAATACTGTAGCTGCTAACTTTTAATAAACGGATGCTTGCCTGTCCAGGAATCCAGCACTGTCTTCGCCCGGACTGGTTCTTCTCCAGTCTTTGGGTCCTTGGCACCACCATCTTGCTTGTGGGAAGTTGGCTGCGAATGCTTCATAGCCAGTTCCCCGCTGCAGTTATGTGAGTTGCGCTGTACATTCTGAATGGACTCAGCCTTCTGGGTCCTGGGACATGTGAAGGCGATCTGAGCAGCAGACACCTGTCATAACTAGATGTTGGTTCCCAGAAACAAAAAAATGCAAAAGTGTTGAAGTTTGGTGGCTCTCGGTGAGAGGAGGAAAAGTAGAACTTACCTTTATAGGTGAAGTTCCGCTTTAATAGAAAGAGCCATGGTTGTCACACAAGCTGGAATTCAAATGTGTTTGCCTTTGTTCCCCTTCCATTACATAGTGGATTGATGGAATTCGTAGTTTACACAAAAAGGATGCGGTTGTTTGAGCTGTCTTGCTGACTCACAGGAAGTGTCAAGGAGTTCCTTTCTCTCCAGTCTCCAAATACTTAGTCAGAAGTCATAATCAGAAGTCATAATCAGAAGTCATAATCAGAAGTCATAATCATACAGTCTCTCAAGTGGTGCCTGAAGGGTTTGAAGTGGATCCTAATCGGCAGCAGTCACCAGTATCTGCTTGTATGAACAACATACTTATGGACAACATACTTGCACATTATTGCAGACTTATCTCCTAGTCTGCTCTCCTCCAAGAATGCCAGGTCCATGCTTCCCCTCTGCTGCCATCTTCTTTCTTCGGAAAGCCACTCATGATGTAACTACAGTAAACGTGCCACTGTTAGTGTACAATTTAAAAAATTGCTAGTAGATAGGGGAAATGTCTTTGGGCGGAAGACACATCCTTGAATCTTTACCTGATTATTTGGCCCATTTATACTTGTCTAGGTGGACGCAGCATCTGTCCCCTGCTGCCTCTCCACTGAGAACCGAGTGATCGAACATCGCCGATGGCACGGTTCTCGCAGATCCCTGAGCGGAGAGCTGCTGACTGTCAATCAGCAGCTCTCCATTCTGCCCCCCTCGTGCTCACTGGAGCGCTGTGCTGTGGAGGGGTGGCGAGCGGCAGTTTCAGTCTCTCAACAGCTCACTGAGAGGCGGAGACAGGCATCAGTCCAGGCACATGGCGGATCCAGACTTTACTGTCGCGGTGCCTGGACTGATTGCAGTGATGTCAGCAAAGAGTGGACTTCAGACTGCTCTCTGCTGGAAACGGGTCACAGGAGTGCAAAACGAATTGCAGTCCTGTGACCCATAGGAGAAGTCCAGCCAAACAAGCTGAGGCTGGACTTCTCCTTTTAAATTTATATTTTAATATCTGGTTGCCTCTTATACTGTAGTGTAGGGATCCCCCCCCCCCCCCCCCCCCCCGCTGGAGAAAATTGGACCATATAAGGTTTTTTTGCCTTCCTCTAAGGGTATAGGGCTGTCTGTGTGGAGTTTTCCATATTTGTCCGTGTGTTTTTTTGTTTTTTTTTCTATTCGGTTTACAAAACAATAGGCCAGAAAGAGGGACTTTGCCACATTAAAACCCCAGGTAAGAGAAGTGAGTACACAAAATGTTAGTATAAAATTACAAAGGTTTATTTTATAACATTTTTCCATGTAAAAACTGTTAATAACATGTATGACCTGTAATCTCCGGAGGGACCATCAGTAACCGGTGTGGTCAGAAATGTGTGGACTAACACAGAGAATACCAGGCACAAGTAGAGAGTAAAATAATATAATTTATTTAAAAGATAAGTGAATAAAATAAGTGTAACCATACCTCCAAAATACTAAACTGTGTAAAACAAACCAGTGAATCAAACAGTGACACACAATGAACAACTGCCTAAATCAAATATATACAAGTGCAGAATGCAAAGCATAATCGTACTGAGCCAGGGTCATGCACAGGAGATCAAGCACAGGGAGCTGGGAGCAAGACAGGACAGGGAGAGGGTAAAAGGAGATGGAGAGAGCAGGTGGGATGGAATCAGGCTCCAGGATAAGGATCAGGGTCCATGAACAGGAAATTGGATACAGGAATACTGAAATGCAGGTCAGGGGCACATGGAGACAACACAAAGACAGGAGGGGAAGAGCATGCACAGGGTTTTAATACACTTCCTTCAAACAGCATGATGTGATGACTGATTGCATGAGATGATGTCAGCTCCTGACTGCTGAGAGACACCCATTAGTGGACACCGTAACTGCAGCCTATAGATCTGGGAGCCAGGCTGCCACCAGCAGGTAAACCCTTTCCTGAGAGGGACTATGGCTTGGTTTATATATATATATATATATATAAAATACACAAATACAGTAATTATAAACATCAGTACACAGATGTAACTGGATTGTATATGGAGTATATTGATCTTGGTCTCTGATCTCTACACATTTCATCAGTTATCGGCTTCTTCAGGAGATCTTAAAAATATTGGGGAGCAGATTACAATCATGTATAATAGACAAAATGTGAATATACAATTTTATACATCAAATGGTCAAATATGAGTACTTGCATACAAACTATAAGCCCTTGTACACACGGTCGGAGATTCCGACGGAATGTTTCCTATCGGACCGTTTTATCGGATATTCTGACTGTGTGTGGTCTGCATTGGACTGTTTCCGTCGGAATATCCGACGGACCAAGTTTTCAAACTTGCCGGTAAAAGTTTCCGACAAAATGATACTATCGGACATACTCCAATCATGTGTAGCCTACTCCGACGGACAAAGTGCCACGCATGCTCAGATCAAATTCCTAGACCAAAGCTATTGGCTACTAGCCTGAACGTAGTCCCATCGTAACGAAATAACGTCATCACGTTATGTACAATCGGATTTTCCGACAACTTAGTCTGACCGTGTGTATGCAACATCACTTCCGGAATTAATCCGTCGGAATTACTCCGATAAATTTGGTGGTCAGAATCTCCGACCGTGTGTACAAGGGCTTAGAGGCACCGAGCATTTAGTCCAAATGATCAGATCCAGGTCCTCTCAGCAACTGGGGGCAACACACCAGAGGTACTATAGCTGTTGGAAAAGCTCAGAAGGGCAGTCCATCACCGATCAATAGTTATGGACATTGTGTGTGTGTGTGTGTGTGTGTGTATGTATGTGTGTGTGTATGTGTGTATATATATATATATATATATATATATATATACACTTCTCATAATAGGTAAGGTATACAAAAATGTATCCATTCAAAACAAAAATCTTACATTAACAATAAAGGTTTTCTTTAAAACTGAGTCAGTGTCAGGGCTGGGCTCAACCTTTCCTTCTCTGAGCAAGCCGCTCAGCTGTCGGCTAATTACCAGCTCCTATCTCTCCACAGTGACTCACATATTTATGATATCATGCTCGTCATTCCTGCCTACTTAAGCCATCCAGCCTAGAGGATCTCTGCCTTTGACCTTGGTCAACATCACAGAGACTATCTGCTGTGTTACTGTTAAAGACTTGCTTGTCTTACATCCCTTCTGGCTCCAAATCCTGCTTGCTGTTCCACTACATGTATCCCTGACTTATTGGCTTGGCTGTCTATCCGTTACGGTTACTGAACTTTGGCTATGTTTTGACTACGTTTGTTCTATTTACTTTTAATATTAAGTATATAATATAAGTATATATAAGTATATATATATGTGTGGTTTAACTGTACTTCTGTCTTGGTCTGATTCATGGTTTCTGACAGTCATAATTTATTATAACACTGAGATCACTACACACAAGAACATGAGCTCTTTATGCATCAGCCATAAAACAGCAGACCACACATCTTTACACCTACTCCTCACTCATTGTTGAATACAATGATGCTTTAAAATCATGTATTCAGTCTTTCATAACCGCTCCATATTTTTAGAAACATTGTTTACTGTGCAATTGTTGTCAAACATGTCTTGCACATCACAAACATTGGCATTGTATGATACAAGGCTACAGAAAAAAAGTTTATCAAATTACTATTTTCTGATCAGTGTTTTCCATACAGTTCTAAGCTGTGCTCAGACCATGCACGTAGTTGCAAAATATACAATTATTTAATGTTATTGGAAAGCGGTGATGCCATTTTGAAGTTAGTAATGTTTAATAACAATGGAAGGACTGACTGGATATATACCCCTTTGGCCACTATTGGTATGACAGAAGCACTATTCACAGTAATATGTCATTTAATACAGCAACTGCCCAGCTACTAAGCTGATCCTTGATACAGGTATTGCAGTTGCTCAAAGAGGGAAAGAGTTACATGTCTGAAAACTGTGCAGGATGAAAAAAATCCCAAACCAACTTCCACTCACTGTGGAAACTAGTGAGAATTGAATGGAACATATAACTATATCCCATCTGTAGTTCAATGGAAGCTTCTACCATATTGTTTGTGGAGATTCTCATTTATCCAGGTCATCTAGTAGCAGTGGTCTGACCATTAGGGGCTCAGGGGCGCCGCCCCACCTATCCATGCCACTGGCCCCACTTATCCACTTACAGGGCACCGGGCTGTGGATACCAATGTGACTGCTGGTGTGGCTTTGTTTTTTGGAAGCATGTGATTAGAGCCAGAGGCTCAATAGGCTTCAAAAAATGATTGGTTTTCACACTAAGTCTCCTGTCTGCCAATCAGTAAGTTGGTCGTGAGACCTGTTTCTCGGTTGGCCAGGCGATGCTATTAAATGCCTAGTGCCTAGGAGTAGGAGAGAAGAGGAGCATGACAAAAGCCGTTGTGCTGGAGATGAGGACACCAAAGCTGCAGCCTGCCACCTAGATCGAGTTTACCATGCTGGAGATGAGGAAACCAGAGCCACAGCCTGTCCCCCACCTAGATCAGGTCCGCTGTGCTGAGCAGATACCAAAAATATGTAGCAGAATACATATTTGCCTACATTTATGAAGAAATTAGATTTTTTATATTGTTTTATTGGATATGTTTTATAGCAGAAAGTAAAAAGTGTTGTTTTTTTTTTTCAAAATTTGCAGTCTTTTTTTTTATAGCACAAAAAACTAAAAACACAGAGGTGATCAATTAAGACCAAAAGAAAGCTCTATTTATGAGGAAAAAGGACATACGTTTTGTTTGGGTACAGCGACGCACCACTGAGCAATTGTCAGTTAAAGTAACGCAAGGCCGCATCCAAAAAATGGCTTGGTCATAAAGGGGGTAAATCTTCTGGAGGTCAAGTGGTTAAAGTGGTAAAGTGGTTAAAGTGGTATTAAAAATAAATGTGTGTGTGTATATATATATATATATATATATATATATATATATATATATATGTATGTGTGTGTGTGTGTGTGTGTGTGTATATATATATATATATATATATATATATATATATATATATATATATATATATATTACACACACATATATTATATATATATATATATATATATATATATATATATATATATATATATATATATATATATATATATATATATATATATATATATATATATATATTGAATATATATGTGTGTATGTATGTATGTATGTATATGTATGTATATATATATATATAGCATGTTTTTATTCAATTTCTCCTTTTGGCCACAAGATGGAGGCAGAGCCTTCCAGGAATTCAGCACTGAGAAGGGCTAATCACAAGCTGCGAGACATTTCACGAGCTCTGCAGCCGCACCTCGGTACAATGTCTCACTGCTTGTGATTAATGCTTCACAGTGCCGACTTCCTGGCGGGCTCTGCACTTGCAGTTTGCGAACACGCCTGAGCTCATCCATACACAGAGCATACTGGGAATAAGGGGAGTTTCAGGAAGTGCTGAGGGGACAAAAGAGAGGGAAGTACCGAGGTAAGAGAGGGAGTGCTGACAGGAGACAGAGGAGAGGAGATTGCTTAAGAGAGGGAGATACCAAGGCTAAAAAGTTCTTTGCTGGGACACAGTGACACTTAACAGTGAGGAGAGGAGGACTGTGTGAGGGGAAAGAACTGAGGTGCCAGAGTGAGGAGAGAGACACACGTTTACACCAGGGATTGTGTGGCCCAACAGAGGAGGAGGGATATCCTGAAGCCCGGAAAAAAGTCTGTGAGGAGAATAAGGTGAGCGGTCTGAGGAGAGAGAGTGTGGTGAGATGACGTGTAAGGAAAACCACGGAGACTGAGAGAGAGACTCTGGCAGCATCAGAGGGGGGAGAAAGCCAAGCTTTTCCAAAGACTGCCAGGAGAGTGTTGCTTGGAGATGGAGGAGTGAGGACACCTGTGGGGAGCCAGGAGCAGCCACAGCCACATGGTCCATTACTATTTAGTCCAGGGGCCCTACTCAACAACCCAGTACCACTCAGCTCAGCAGAGATGACCCACGCCTTTCAGGGATCGAGATACCCATCCTGGTATCGGGTCGGCCACTGCCTGTTCACCTTGCGAGTTTCGCTACCAGTCATTTTGATCGGCCATCAGCAAGAGATCCAGTGCCTTACGACATCGCTAGGAGCATCAGGAGCTTGAACCAGCACCTGGGACTATTGCTGTGTCATCGCAGGACTGGTGAGTGGATGTAAACACAACGCCCTTCTTGTCACCATATTCACACTGCATGCAGACACCAATTTCCCTTTTTAGTGTCATGGGATGCTTGTTTGGAGCTGCCATCTCTAGTAGTTTGCCATTTTAAATCTCTACCTAACATTCTAGAGCATTACTGCTCCATACAAGCTTGTTTAGACCTTCTTGTAAAACAAGGGCCATTTGCTAGCAGAAGACCCTAGTATTCTTCACCTCAGGACCTGCAACATTATAGAACTGTGCTTACTGTACTTGTGTAACCCTTTTCTTTTTGTTGCGTGTTTGCCTCTCACAGGTGTTTGTGGCTCAGAAGGAGCTGAGAAGTTGACAAGTCTTCTCTCCACCCTCTCAGCGCCTGTGTTAAAGGCATATAGAGTACTACCCTTTCTATACCTGCAGTTACTAAATATTGAAGGTTGTCTTTTCTAATGTATTAGTTATTTGTAGCAAGGTTCAACAGTGGTGTAAGTTTCCATATGCTTTAAACCGTGCTAATATATTCAACTTGTTTATCACTACCAGGTATGTGTCTATTTTCGGTGATAATCCACAGCCAGGATAACGGTATTTACCACGTTTCCTTAAATGTGTTTGCAGTAATTTTATTTAACCAGGTGTGTCAGAGGGGCTGATGTCATTCTTGGAGTTTAGGCAGAGATCAGAGAATCCAAATTCACCAAGCGGCTCCTTCGGGGGTGGTGCTACATACTATATTGTCAAAAGTATTTGGACTCCTGCTTTACATGCTCATGGACATTATTGGCATCCCAGTCTTAGGGTTTAATATTGAGTTGGCCCACCCTTTGCAGCTATAACAGCTTTGACTCTTCTGGGAAGGCTGTCCACAAGGTTTAGGAGTGTGTCCATATGAACGTTTGACCATTCTTCCAGAAGTGCATTTGTGAAGTCACGCACTGATGTTAGATAAGAAGGCCTGGCTTGCAGTCTCCACTCTAATTCATCCCAAAGCTGTTCTATCAGGTTGAGGTCAGGACTCTGTGAAGGCCAGTCAAGTTCTTCCACCCCAAACTTGCTCATCCATGTCTTTTGGGTGGGCCAATTCAAAGTTGAACCCTATGAACCAAGACTGGGATGCCATTAAAGTTCATGCGTGTATAAAGGCAATACTTTTGACAATATAGTGTACATGCGAGTCCTTCTGCTGCCTCTGTAGGCCCTGCTATCTTGGGCCATGGTCTGTGCTGGCTATGCAGAAATTCAGCCTTGGTAGCCAATTGTTGTAAGACGACAACATGGTGAACCCAGCTAAGCACGCGTCTTTCTTTTGTTCTCATCAATGTAATGAAATGTCACTGTGTACCTACAGTATGTAAAATGTCAGCTGTTCACAATAACATTTCCTCTGTAGCTATCAAATTCCTTCAAACGACACGTTAAACAACATTTTACTTTAAAATTGGCATTCCTGATGAATGCTCATTGAATACACTCATGCATATGACATTTAAAATACTTCTCAGTGCTAATCCCTTTATATGTGTTCATTCTGCAACTTCACATTTCTTTTGTCAATGTTTAGCATCACTGGAAAATTTGAAGAGTAAAATTGTGCACCTAATTACATGAAAATGATGTTCCTGGTCAATTCATATGAATTTTCTTATTCTGAATAAAAAAGTGCAGTAAACACCTGGAGTGCAAATGTTCTTCCTGTTCTTATGTGTATTTTCTCCAGGTGCTGCTGTTTTAACCACTCTGGAAGGATTTGCCCCCTTAATGACCAGGCCATTTTTTTTGCAATACAGCACTGTTACCTTAACTGACAATTGCACGGCCATGCGTTGTTGTACCCAAACAAAATTGATGTCATTTTTCCCACAAATAGAGCTTTCTTTTGGTGGTATTTGATTGTCTCAATCCAGAGCACTGTGTCATTTCTGTCTGCTGCTTCATTCTTTTGCTATCTGCATGAGTCACTTTCGTGACACCAAGAGGAAAAATGGTGAGAGGGGAGTGAGAACCAGCACACAGCGTGATTGATGGCCTCAGCTCTGTTCATATGCTGTGTGAAGGAGGGTGTGTCTCTTCACTCCAATCAGCTCTCAGAGCTCTCCTCACTCAACTCTGCAGTGTATAAATTCAGCTCCCTTTTACTGACAGCCTAGAAAAGCTTATGTAGCACCAGCCCCCCGAAGAGCTGCTGGTTTTTGTTGGGCTTACCGTTACCTCACCTGTTCACTGTGTCCATCTTAGAGGTCCCGTTGTAGAGTGGATGAAAGAATGTTAGCTCCGACACTTAGTCCTTTTTCCAAAGATTTATTTGAAAGAACATGAAGTTTTGCAATAGAGGGAGAGGGGGTTAAGGGGGTGTCACGTACCTTGTAATTGCAGGTTAGATATATTTCCTTGATCCAGAGGACAAACGGCTTCCACAGGCTGGATCTGGCAACCACCGGATAGGCCTCTCTCACTGACCTAGCAGCCGGTGAGATGCTCGAAGAAAGTCTCTGCCACAGACTTGTCAATTCAATCGTTGTGCAATCCTCTGCCACAGGAAAGCACACCCAGCAACTTGTTGTAAAGTTAAAGAGCTGTCACACAGTACCAGTTTCTTTCAGTCGATCCGGCGATACTGTGTGATAGGTGACCCGGGATGAGTCCTCCAACTGAGTCTCCAGGCTCCTCCAGAGATACCAGCGTTGTTGCTCGGTCCTCTCCTGAAAAGGTCCTCCCTTGGATCCTCTAGTCGCTTAGCTTCTCCCCACAGGCAAGACAGCACAGGAACACCCCATAATCGGTAGTAGGGATGAGCCGAACACCCCCCTGTTCAGTTCGCACCAGAACCTGCGAACAGACCTAAACTTCGTGTGAACTTTAGAACCCTATTAAAGTCTATGGGACTCGAACGTTCACAATCTAAAGTGCTCATTTTAAAGGGTAATATGCAAGTTACTGTCCTAAAAAGTGTTTGGGGACCTGGGTCCTGCCCCAGGGGACATGGATCAATGCAAAAAAAAGTTTTAAAAACGGACGTTTTTTCAGGAGCAGTGATTTTAATAATGATTAAAGTGAAACAATAAAAGTGTAATATTCCTTTAAATTTCGTAGCTGGGGGGTATCTATAGTATGCCTGTGAAGGGGCGCATGTTTCTGGTGCTTAGAACTGTCCCTGCACAAAGTGTCATTTGTGCAGGAAAAAAAGTATTTTAAAATCACTTGCAGCTAAATTGTCGGCTCCCCGTAATACAGAGAACATTCAATGAGTGTTCTCTGTATTAGCCGACAATTCATTCATTCATTGATAAAAAAAAAAAAAAAAAGCATGGGGGTTCCCCTAAATTCAATTACCAGGCCCTTCAGGTCTGACATGGATATTAAGGGGAACCCCGTGTCAAATTAAAAAAAAAAATTGACGTGGGGGGTCCCCCTAAATATCCATACCAGACCCTTCAGGTCTGATATGGATATTAAGGGGAACCCCGCATCAAATTAAAAACAAAAATAGACGTGGGGGTCCCCCTAAAAATCCATACCAGACCCTTTATCCGAGCACGCAACCTGACAGGCCGCAGGAAAAGAGGGGGGGATGAGAGAGCGCCCCCCTCCTGAACCGTACCAGGCCACATACCCTCAACATTGGGAGGATGCTTTGGGGGTCTGTGACACCTCAAAGCACCTTGTCCCCATGTTGATGAGGACAAGGGCCTCATCCTCACAACCCTGGCCGGTGGTTGTGAGGGTCTGCAGGCGGGGGACTTATCAGAATCTGGAAGCCTCCTTTAACAAGGGGACCCCTAGATCCCGCCCCCCCCCTGTTTGAAATGGTAAGGGGGTACAAAAGTACACAAAGAAAGTGTCAAAATGGTTAAATAAGACAAACACACTTTTGAAAAATTCCTTTATTAAAAATAAAAAAATAAAAAAAAAGATTCCAGCGGTGCTAATCCACTCTTGCTATCCAGCGACGAATCTCCGGGGTCCAGCGATGGTTGATCATATCCAGTGACGGGGGATCTCTCAGTCCAGCGCTGTCCATACATCCGTCTTCTGTCTCCAGTACGGAGACACTGACGTTTCTTATATTAGGAGGGCGGGGCCACCCGTCACCTGACCCCGCCCCTCTGACGCTGGAGAGGGAAGCCAGGGGTTCCCCAGTCATGTGTGGGTGACCCCGCCCCCTCTGATGTAACGCAGGTTTCCGTTACATCAGAGGGGGCGGGGTCACCCATACGTCACTGGGGAACCCCTGGCTCCCATCGCTGGACCCCGGAGATTCGTCGCTGGATAGCAAGAGTGAATTAGCACCGCTGGAATCTTTTTTTTTTTTTTTTTTTTTTTTTAATAAAGGAATTTTTCAAAAGTGTGTTTGTCTTATTTAACCATTTTTACACTTTCTTTGTGAAATGGTAGGGGTACCCCCTTACCATTTCAAACGGGGGGCGGGATCTGGGGGTCCCCTTGTTAAAGGGGGCTTCCAGATTCTGATAAGCCCCCCGCCCGCAGACCCTCACAACCACCGGCCAGGGTTGTGAGGATGAGGCCCTTGTCCTCATCAACATGGGGACAAGGTGCTTTGAGGGGTCGCAGACCCCCAAAGCATCCTCCCAATGTTGAGGGTATGTGGCCTAGTACGGTTCAGGAGGGAGGGGGGGCGCTCTCTCGTCCCCCCCTCTTTTCCTGCGGCCTGCCAGGTTGCGTGCTCGGATAAAGGGTCTGGTATGGATTTTTAGGGGGACCCCACGTCAATTTTTTTAAAAAAATTTATGCGGGGTTCCCCTTAATATCCATATCAGACCTGAAGCGTCTGGTATGGATATTTAGGGGGACCCCCACGTTAATTTTTTTTAAATTTGACACGGGGTTCCCCTTAATATCCATGTCAGACCTGAAGGGCCTGGTAATTGAATTTAGGGGAACCCCCACGCTTTTTTTTAATCAATGAATGAATGAATTGTCGGCTAATACAGAGAACACGCATTGAGTGTTCTCTGTATTACGGGGAGCCGACAATTTAGCCGCAAGTGATTTTAAAAGACTTTTTTTCCTGCACAAATGACACTTTGTGCAGGGACAGTTCTAAGAACCAGAAATATGCGCCCCTTCACAGGCATACTATAGATACCCCCCAGCTACGAAATTTAAAGGAATATTACACTTTTATTGTTTCACTTTAATCATTATTAAAATCACTGCTCCTGAAAAAACGGCCGTTTTTAAAACTTTTTTTGCATTGATCCATGTCCCCTGGGGCAGGACCCGGGTCCCCAAACACTTTTTAGGACAGTAACCTGCATATTACCCTTTAAAAGGAGCATTTTAGATTTCTCCCATAGACTTGTATAGGGTGTTCCGGCTTTTCGAATTTGCTGCGAACAGCCCAAATTGTTCACTGTTCGCTGAACAGGCAATGTTCGAGTCGAACATGAGTTTGACTCGAACTCGAAGCTCATCCCTAATCGGTAGCCCCCAAGACTCCTGGGCCCACCCTCTCAGTTGTAAAGCCTTGGGCCAGCCGGCCCCGAGACATAGAGGAAGGCAGCACACACCTCAGGCCAGGAGGGCCATGAGGTCGGGATAATGAACCCCAAAAATATGGCGCTTGTACCTTAAGTACCCTTACCCAGAATGCACAGGTGGGTGAACCACTCCCACCAGACTATTTCTGAGTAAAATGGGTACCCATTGCATTCAGCCTGTTGCATTTACAACACTTACTGGTGGTGACGGCGACACTCGCGGACAAATGGAAACTAGCACAATCCAGCTGAACTGGTACAGAAACCAGAACTTTGACATAATTAGTCTGAGCCAAACTGCAGCTTTAGACAAACTTACATTTACAAAAATAATAGCGTCTGTATTGAAAATACCAGTGCTACACTTAATACATTCTGGACTTTGAGCAGATGTAGAGAAGAGAAGACTGCAGACATGGGCGTAGCTAAAAGGGTTGCAGGGGTCACAATGGCAACCCTGCCCCTTGCTCCAGAGGGCCCCTGCAGCCTCCCTGTCATATCATCATATCCTCTACAAAATCTAGCTCCGATTTACCTTAGTGCCCCACAGCCACGCTCCAGTACTGGGCTTCTACTTTGCCTTCCACAATCCACACCCCTCTGTTCCCATTGGCTGGAGAGAAGCTGTGAGCCATTTCCTGGATGGAGAGGAGCACGAGGTGAGAACAGCTCAGGATGGGGAAGTGTCTGTGCTGTGTGCTGGCAACACAGAATGGTAACCCAGCTCAGCGAGGCAAGAGGAGGAGAGTGCCGTCCTGTAGCCACGATGGGACCGATGTCACTGGTGAGTTATGACACTGCTCAGCGTCTTCTAGTCACCAGCTGGGATTCTCTGTACCCCCCCCCACCTGGGGATGTCTACTTACCCCTCTTCCCTGACAACTGGGGAAAAGACACACACCTCCGGGAGGTGACCTTCCCCCAAACACTGACGGAGAAACCTTCAGAAATAAAACAAATCCCTTAACACATCCTCGGGGGCCCCTGAAGGGCTGCAGGCTCCAGATTTTGTCACCTGGCCTTGCCCTCCCAAATCTAAGTTAGCTTCCTGAAGGCCCCTGACCACCCACTCCACCCTGTCTGCTATGCTCGGCTGCTGAGCTCCTTTCCCAGTACAGCACTCTATACCGTTCCTTCTCCGCAGGGCTGAAATCATATTCCTTTACAACACAGCCAGTTAGCCATGATCTGCACAGGGTGTATCTGCCTACTGTAGCTACACTGCCATTCTGACCATAGAATTTCACAGGTCAGAACAGCAACACAAAAACTAGATGCACCCTGTGAAAACTGACAGACTGTGTGTAAAGGAATGTGATTTCAGCCCTGTGTATGGGGGGGGGGGGGCTGTATACAGTGCTGGGATGGGAAAGGAGCTCCGCCAAGTGACCTGCCAGGGGTCCTTGTCCTCTGACTCTCCAGCAGTAATCCCTGTCCTCTGATGTAAAGAGGATCTCTGGGAACTCAAAACTCTTAAGCCACTTTGAGTATTTTGGCATGCAGTGGATGTATCTGCACACATGTTGGAAGTAGTGGGGGGGGGGGGGGGGGGGGTGGGGCAGGTCAACTTTTGCATCAGGGCTGACAAGCTTCAAGCTACGCCTCGGACTGCAGATAAACAGGTACAACTTGTGCAGGATTTGTGTGATCTGCGTATCACCTGAGGCCCGTCACTTTTGTACCACTTGTTGGAATATGTAAAAGTTTGCAACCACTTTAACGGCTTCTGTCCCAATGGGACATATGATCAGTATTTATATCGTAGTGTACATTAAATTGTAAGCAGGTGCATAATTATAAGTCTTGTGGCCCCATAAGCAAAATTTTGAGCTTGACTGAACTTTTAGTTAAAATCAGCTAAATACATTCCAGGAGCATCAAAACAAAAAGGTAATTTAAGTCATACTGCGCCATAATGAGTAGAGGAACCTGTCAACTACCAGCATCATGCAGAGAAGGACTCTTGCTCTCTGCGTGGAAGAAAGAGTATTTTTGCTGAGGTCCAATATGCCTTCAGCTGAGTCAGACTTATGGTTTTGTGATCAGCAAAGCTCATGCAACTTGCTAATTGGGGAGTTCTAGCTCTGACTCTCAACAGCAGGTGTGTAGGACCTCTACATAGAGACCACTACTTTCACAGCAGTGGTCTTCGAGGAGCCAAAGACTGTATATAATTTTGCAAGGTACACATGCAAATGGGTGAGGTAGGGGGAAAAAGAACCATAAGTGCATTTTATTTAAAAGCCATTTAAATTGGGCCCTTCTTGTTCCCAGCTGTGCTTGGGGCACACACGGTGCTCCAGGGTGAAAATGGCAACTTACATGTAAAGATTCTGCCTTGGAAGACCTACTAAATAGACAGAAGGTGGGACAGTTAATGACAGGAGTGAGTGAGATTGCTACGGATTGTGTGTAAGGCTTCTTTCACACAACTGTTCAAATTAGGGTCTCCTGTCAATGTTTCAGGCAGACCTGATTGGATGGTCTGTTCACCCTTACGAATCAGTGGGTGCGTAGGTGTGTGCAACCTATTGTATTAGGGTGAGCACCCCAAAGCTCAAACACACACACTTTTCTCTGTAGCCTCAGCTGCACTGGACAGTGAATGAATGGGAAGTTCTCTGTGCTGAGCAACTTCCTGTTCATTCACGCATTGAAGCATAGTAAACAGTTTACTATGCTACAGTTATAATTGAACACAGTGAGTGAGTGTGTTCAATGTGTTCATTTGGAAAAGGAATAGACCAGTAAATTACATTAATTAGCCCCTTCCCAGGAGAGAATATGAAATTGCTCACACAGGAGGGATAATCATAACCATTGCTAACATGTCTGAATTATTGGAACCAATTGATATAAAAATGGGCAGATCAGACGACTGTAATCTCAAATAAAGAAACTTTTTAGCAGAAAACACTGGGTGAAAGCATTCGGGCCCTTTCTCATGGGCTTTCCAATCAGGTCTGTCTGTCAGTTTTTCAGGCGGACCTGATCGGACACTCCATTCAGCCATATGGAGCAGATGTCCGCTGACGCCCTCTGCTATCCAATCTGATCCTGTCTGCAAAATCCAGATGGATGGAGACCCGGTTTTCCATCTGCCTGGCGAATTGGATCAAATGAAAATGAACAGGCAGTCCATATGTCATCCAATCTTCCTATATAGGACAGCAGGGCTCTGACAGGTCCATCTCTGCACAGTGAACAGAGATGGACCTGTCATCCACCTGCTCAGCGGGGATCGTCAGATCGATCCCCGCTGAGCAAAGTGGAGTCCACTGGGTGGACTGCCCACGTGAAAGGTCCCAATCTTTTTCAAAGTTGCATGCATCTTCTTTGCAAGTTGCAAGATCCCTTGCTGATTAAAATGGAAAGGTGCCCATGTGGCAGTGTAGCACTTCACAGGAGAGAATATGAAATTGCTTACACAGGAGGAATAATAACAATTGCTAACATGTCTAAGTTTGTGGAACCAATTGATATAAAAATGGGCAGATCAGGCGACTGTGATCTTAAGTTTAGAAACTTTATAGCAGAAAACACTGGGTAAAGCATTCAAGCCCTTTCACATGTGCTTTCCGATCAGGTCCACCTGTCAGTTTTTCAGGCAGACCTTATTGGATGCTTCATTCACCCCTGTGGAGCAGCGGATGTCAGCGGTGACCTGTCTGCTGACACCCGCTGCTATCCAATCCAATCCTGTCTGTGAAATCCAGATGGATGGAAACCCTATTTTCCACCCATCTGGAGGATCAGATAAAAACAGACTGGCGGTATGTTTTCATCTGATCTCCCCATGGAGTGAACACAGAGCTGTCATCCGTCTGCTCAGCGGGGATCAGCAGAGTGATCCCCCACTGAGAAAAGTATAATGTTGATTTAGTAGGTCCAAATAGTTGGAGGCTGGTGTGAAATAGGGAGGGAAGTAAAAAGAGAGGCCTTAACAATACAGGTTCAATGTGCAGAATTACTGCTCAAAATTTCCAAACAGGGGGTATTTCCTCCAGTGGCATCCAGGAATTCAGAGCCAGTGGATTGAAAGTAAGGCTTAGGAGAGGCAATGATCAGCTGCAACCCGGCTATGTAACATATTGGGGTCATGTGCATGGACGGGCGTCTTGAAGGGACCAGACGGCTTCCATTTGGGAAGGAGGAGAAAGGAGGTGGTCTTGGACTTTCCTCAGGGATTATGTGCCAGAGCCTCGGTAGCTGGAGGCCAGCCTGGAGTGTCCGCACAACATGGGTTTTACCCTGAAATGTGATCATCAGCTTGGTGGGAAACCCCCATTTGTATGGTATATGGTGGTTTTTGAGTGCTTTCGTGACCGTTGTTAGTTGCCAACGATTCTTGCCTTAGAGAGATCTGTATATATTGCAATTGCAGTGAAAGGGTCAGGGAGGTTTGGGGCTTGCTTGGTGGCAAACATCACTTTTTCTTTTGCATTGTAGAAGTGTATGCATACCAATACATCTCTTGGTTTCTCTGCTGGTAGGTGAGGTGGTTTTGGTAGCCTATGGGCTCTATCGATTTGCAGGTCCCTGTCAGTCAGGTCAGGTACTAGCGCTCACATTAGAGATTGTAGGAATCATACAAGCTTGGATTGTTGTACCGATTCGGGTATATTGCAGAATTTAATATTGTTCCTGCTAGAACGGTCCTCGAGATCTGCTAGTTTAAGGTTGATTGCCTGCATCTCATCTTCATGCTCTGTGCATATAACCACTATGTCATTATGGGCAGTGAAGAGATCAGATATTTTGTTTTCAACATGAAGACGCTGGTTTTGGTGTTGTACCACGTTAGCCAGCAAGGACACTGCAGCTGAAAAGTCTGAGTACAATGTCTGTTTAAGGGAAATCAGAATGTTCTTCATCGTCTGCTCAGAAATGGTCTGGTCTGAGGGAAGTTTTCTATGGCTGAGGGGTGCTGGATGTCAGGAGGAGGTAAGGTGAAGGGTATACCGGGGTTTTGCCCTGGGATGTCATCCTCTCTCCTGGGCTTGGATTTTACTGGAGAGGCAGAGGTAGGTGAGCAGGGTGGGGAGTACCTAGTTTGCTTGTGAGGGGAAGCCTGGGCGTTGTGGTCCACCGCCGCTAGCATGAGGAGAGAGCTGAGCTGCATGCCTGTGTGTGTTGCCAGCACCATCTTGTCCGCTTCCCACTCCGCTTGGTGAGAAGAAGTTTTTCAGCTTCTGAGGCATGTTTAACTGCTTCCTACATTTAAGCATTGTGCATGGTCATAGTGTGAACTGCTGAGGGATGTGCGGGTGATTTGTATCCCGTTCATCGCACTGTGGAGCCACTATTATCCGGGTGCTGTGCAGAGCATACAGATTAGGCAGCCATCCATGAGGTCGGCAAGCCACGCCCCTCCTCATTGCCTTCTCTTATGTACTGTTTGTATATGATTATCCTTTTGAAAATGAATAAAAACATATTGTTGAAAGTAAAAAAGAAAAAAGGCCTTTTGAAGAAAATACATACATTAACCAGAGGGCTGAAATTACCAGTCTTTGCTGCATGTAAAACCCTCAGAACTCCTGTCTTATCACTTGCCATTTGCACAGAGCATTATGATTAGTATCTCCATGGAGACATTCTACTTTTTCTTTTGTTCTAGCATTGATGCCCAGAAAAATAAAATATCCCCATGCCATCATTTATGACAGTATGGAAAGTGGCAAGCATAAAACCACATGAATGCATTCTTTCTAAAAAGTTATTTAACTGACCAGAAAAGGTGTTATTATTTCAGACTTTAAATTATGCAAATATGTATTGAGAGATTATTTCTCTGCCTAGACACAAACTCTATTAATCTTTTATATTTGCTAAAGTTTTGGTATAGTTTCCATATGTCACATTCATTTTCTCATCAGAAATACTCTGTACAGAACAACCACTAATGACTCCAAGTAATATTCAGTTTTCATATTTGAAGAAAAGGAGAGGTCTGCAATTTTAGAGTAGATTCTGAGATGTTGTGATTTTTGTTTGCGATTTAAAAAGGTCTTTTCAATTTTTTTTAGACATAAACCACAGTACTGTAGCTAAAACGTAAATAATGTTATTAATGATTACTATTATTATTATACTGGATTTATATAGCCCCAACTGCTTGCACAGCGCTTTACATGTTAGGACAAAGAGTACAATTACAATACAATTTAATACAGGAGGAATCAGAGGGGACCTATCTGTGTATACATTTAAAAAAAAAAAAATGAATCTGTATACTTTGTATATATGTACTTGGGGGTCAGTCATATTTGTATATCGGCCATTGGACATACTACACATGCACAGAAAAAAAGGTAATCAAAATACACAGGGTGTATGTAGTATGCCCTCTCTACCTGACCCACTGCCACTCCCCTTTCATACTTGCCAACAATTCAAAATGATACAGTACCTTGAAATCGTATTCACCGATGAAAGAAAAAAGGCGCCTCTAAGTGCAGAATTAAAACTTTTAATATCCCCAAACAAGATTAAAAACACTTACAGAACCAAGGATAAGAAGAGGCATAACATGAATGTATGAAGCAGGTGATCCGGAATCAGGAGGTCCCAATGTATCACCACAGCTTTCCAGGGATAACGATATGAAGCAGCAGAAGGTCCCAGGATAACCAGCAGGTGAACACCCCAGACTCTGGGAACACTGGTGAAGCAATCGTGCCGTCTGAGTCAGCGTGGAGCATGAATCCCGGAAATGACGTCAGTGGGAGGGGACGACAACCAGCATGGACCGCAAACAGGAAATATGTCATCAAAATGGGAAGCGTTTCGGAACTACTGATTGGTTCCTTCTTCAAGCCAATGACCTATCGTATTCATCCGCCTTGGCGTTTTTCGTGTTTTGTTGCCTCAACCTGGAATTAACATGGTTTGAGGTTTTGCATCATTTAATTTACAGAACATGCCCACAACTTTGACGATTTTTTTTTATTGTGAAACAAACGACGAATAGGACAAAATAACAGAAAAAGTCAATGTGCATAACTATTCACCCCCCTAAAGTCAATACTTTGTAGAGCCACCTTTTGCAGCTATCACATCCCAAAGTCGCTTTGGATAAGTCTCTATGAGCTTGCCACATCTTACCACTGAGATTTTTGCCCGTTCCTCCTTGCAAAACTGCTCCAGCTCCTTCAAGTTGGATGATTTGCTCTTGTGTACAGCAATCTTTAAGTATGACCACAGATTTTCTATTAAATTGAGGTCTGGGCTTTGACTAGGCCATTCCAACACATTTTACATGTTTCCACTTAAACCACTCAAGTGTTGCTTTAGCAGTGTGTTTGGGGTCATTGTCTTGCTGGAAGGTGAACCTCCATCCTGGCCTCAAATCACACACAGAGTGGTACAGGTTTTGCTCAAGAATATCCCTGTAATTAGCACCATCCATCTTTCCCTCAACTCTGACCAGTTTCCCAGTCCTAACTGCTGAAAAACATCCCCACAGCATGATGCTGCCACCACCATGTTTGGTGTTCTTTGGGTGAGGTAATGTGTTGGGTTTGCACTAGACATAGTGGTTTCTTTGATGGTCAAAAAGTAAAATTTTTGTCTCATCAGACCAGAGCACCTTCCTCCATACATTTTGGGAGTCTCTTACGTGCCATTTTGTTTCTTACTAAAAGTAATGTCTTTCTTCTGGCCACTCTGCCATATGCCCAACTCTATGGAGCATACGGCTTTATTGTCGTCCTATGTACAGATATTCCATTCTCTGCTGTGGAACTCTGCAGCTTCTCCGGGGTCTCTGTTCTACCGCTCTGATTAATGCCCTCCTTGCCTGGTCCATGAGTTTTGGTTTGCGGCCGTCTCTTGGCAGGTTTACTATTGTGCCATGTTCTTTCCATTTGGTTATGATACATTTGATGGTGCTCCTAGGGATCCTAAAATATTTTTTAACCTATCCCTGACTTGCACCTCTCAACAACATTGTCCCTTACTTGTTTGGAGAGTTCCTTGGTCTTCATGGCAGTGTTTGGTTAGTGTTGCTCTTGCTTAGGTGTTGCAGCCTCTGGGGCCTTTCAAAAAGGTCTGTATATGTAATGACCGATCATGGACACTTAGATTGCACACAAGTGGACACCATTTCACTAATTATGGGACTTCTGAAGGTAATTGGTTGCACCAGAGCTTTTTATGGGCTTCATAACAAAGGGGGGTGAATACATACACACATGCCAATTGTCAGTGTTGTATGTATATATTTTTCTAATTTTACTTCACCAACTTAGACTATTGTGTTCTGATCCATCACATATAATTCAGATTAAAAAAACATTGAACTAAAGGCTGTAATGTGTAATGCTGTAATGTAACAAAATGGGTAAAAAGCCAAGTGAGGGTGAATACTTTTATAAAGCATTGTAGCTAGATGTTTCATGTGTAAATATAGCAGCTGTAGAAGTTGCTGCAGTCATACATAGACCATCTGACACAATGTTTAGACTTCATGCACACTGTGTGCTCTTGATGCTTTTTTTTTTCTCCTACAGGAGTTTAGCAGGCACCAAAAATGCTGTAAGAAGCTGCATTTTGCTGGCGTTAATGCATTCTATTGGCCAGAATCCTGGGCAATAGAATGTATTAACGTGGAATTGTGCCTAACGTTAATGTGCATCAGCGCTCATTAAGAAACTTTTGAGTGTTTTTTATGCTCCTGTCCAAAACGCACAAGTAATGAGTGTTTATTTTCTACCTGTAAACTCCCTTGCCACTAAACTCCTGAAAACACCTATACTGTGGATGGACACATAGTCTAACATGGTGGAGAGTCATTTACAGGCAGAGGAAAAAAAAGCTCAAACTCCTGAAGAAGCAGCGTTTTTGAGCTTCAGTGTGCATGAGGCCTAATAAATGCTGTTAAGGCAGGAAATAACATTGTTACTTCTGTATCTACTCTGTTTCATCCATCTGCAGGTTAAAGGAATGAGCTTCCATCTGCATATAAAAATGTGTTTCTATTTAAAGGGTTTGTTTACTTGTATAGGACTATGCAAGGCCCTATATTAGAGACTGGCAAAGCACACTATGTAAAATATTTTTTTTAAAACAAGCGTTCTAAATGCATCATTTGAGCTGTCTTCAGGCCGGTCACATGACTTGTGGCCGCCTTACAGCTCCGATGGATGTCTTCTGTGGGAGGAGCCGTGATCTCCCCCTGACGTCAGCCGGGGAGATCACATGGCCATACGTCTCCGCAGAACCAATGTCTCGGAGCTGTAAAGCAGCCGCGAGTCACGTGACCGGCCTGAAGACAGTTCCAATGAGGTATTTAGAACGCTTGTTTTTTAAAACGATTTACATAGTGTGGTATGCCAGTCTCTAATAGAGAGGCTGGTAATGACCATTTTAAGGTTTTATTTTTACTAATAGTGGCGGGGGGGGGGGAGGGGCATGGGGACAGAGACACAGCTCACAGGCAGGAAGGATGCGGTGAGGGGGAGAGAAGAGCAAGGCTGCGTATGACAAAGGGACATACTCTGACCACAGTGATCAGGGCTGAGTAGCCCTGATTTTCATGGTCAGTGCAGACAGGGCATACAGGAAGTGGCAGGTTCAAGGAGTTTTTTTTTTTACAGTTTAGAGTGAGGCAGATTACACAGCACAAGCACTGCGCTGTGTGATCTGCTTTAAGGGACCAGAATCAGATTATTTTTTTGGGGGGAGTGGGGGTGTTTAACAAAAACTTTATCACATAAAACATTCCCCTCTGCAAGGATTATAACAACCTTTGTTGCAGATTCCTACCTTTTTGTTCTGAAGAAATCCCTGTTTGTTTCTCTGTGCCTCTTTGCTAAGTAGGTCTAATGGGGGTGGTTTCATAATTACCAGTCAGCTGTGCTGCTGCAGAGCACTAATATGGAAAGTTGCAGGCTCTGCATCCCTTTTAACATGTTGCTATTGCGAGTATCTCACGAAAAATTTATTTTTTGTTGCAGGGGATGCCTGAAATCTATCTTGTATCTTAGTGTAGACTTTTGGGAAAATTTGTGAGCCAATCACACAAGCAGGAAATTATGTTTCTGGGGAGTGGTCAGTACACATTCTGTGTACAGAACAACTGCAGGTTTCCATATTGCATTGCATTTTGAGAAAATTACAGCAGCTGCAGATTGCAAACCACTTCCCTACATCGCTATAGCCATCTCTTGGCTATGGCGCGGTGGGGAAGTGGTAGAAGTCCTCCCAGAACATTGCCTCCCTCGCATCAGGTGAGCTCTGTGACCACTGTGTCCTTTTGGATACAGCTGATCACAGCTCGCAGTAAAGCGCCAATCATAGTGACCCTTTACCATGTGATCAGCTGTGTCCAATCACAGCTGGCCACATGTAAACAGACTTGCCGGTTATCAGGATGCCTTTCCTCACACACGGTCTCTTTGTGAGGAGAGGAGAGATGATAACCTGCAAGGCTCACCGGGCACAGTGAGTACATTGTTTACACCGATAATCCAGGGCACTGATTATCAGTGCTATCTATGAATGTCCATCAGTGCTCCCGCACCAGTGCAGCTTATCAATGCCCATCGGTGCAGCCTCATCAGTGAAGAAGAAAAATAAAAACCCCAGTGGCAATTAAATACCACCAAAAGAAAGCTCTATCTGTCGAATAAATAATGATGAAAATGTCATATGGGTACAGTGTTGTATGACCGAGCAAATTTGATTTAACGTTTGACAGCGCTGAAATCTGAAAATTGGCCTGGGCAGGGAGGGGGATGTGAGTGCCAGGTATTGAAGTAGGTAAACTTTTTGTTGTTTTTATTCATTTTGTTGTGTTTGAAAAATTGTGTTTTTTAGTTTTAGTATATAGATGGTATAAAAAAAAAATGTTTGCGATATCACAAAAACAGCCCTGTTTGCCCTAAGGAAAAAGATGTAGACTGCGTTTATCGTAAGCGATGGCAAAGGTTTACTGGCGTAAGAGCCATTCTGCTTCCTGCTTTGATTATGTTTTGCTAGAGTGGACTGACTCATTAAAAACACCGGGGCTGATTTACTAATATTGGAGAGCGCAGAAATCTGGTGCAGCTGTGCATTAAGTTTTTTCAAAAAATGGAAGCTGATTGATTTCTATTCAAAGCTGCATGTTGTGTTTTTTTTTTTTTTTTGTGCTGCGCAAAAAAATGAAAGGAACACCTTGAAAACACATCAGATCTCAATGGGGAAATATATCATGCTGGATATCTATACTGATATGGACGGATGTGTTAGGAATGAAAGGATGCCAAATCATTTGATGGAAATGAAAATTATCAACCTACAGAGGTCTGAAACTCCAAAAATCTAAGTGAAAAAATGATGCAGCAGGCTAGCCCATGTTGCTGAAATTTTATTTTAACAACTCAAAATGGCACTCGGTAGATTGTTTGGCCCCCACCTGCTTCTATGCATGCCTGACAACGTCAGGGAATGCTCCTAATGAGAAGACAGATGGTGTCTTGGAGTATTTCCTCCCATATCTGGACCAGGGCATCGCTGAGCTCCTGAACAGACTGAGGTGCAACCTGGCGGAGTCGGATGGACCGAAACATAATGTCCCAGAGGTGTTCTATTGGATTTAGGTCAGACAAGCATGGGGGCCATTCAGTGGTATCAATTCCTTCATCCTCCGGGAACTGGCTGCGTATACTTGCCACATGAGGCTGGGCATGTCATGCACCAGGAAGAACCCAGGACCCACTGCACCAGCGTTGGGTCTGACAGTGGGTCCAAGGATTTTATCCCAATACCTAATGGCAGCAGGGGTGGATCCAGGGGGAGGCAACGGTGCAATTGCCCCCCCCCTGAAAAAATAGTGAGCAGGCTGTCGACGACTTAGCGGGCATGCTGCTGAGCGGGCCGCCACCGTGGCTGAGTGAACAGGCTGGTGGGTGATTCGGGTGAGGGAGCAGGCTGCTGAGCGAGCTGAGAGATTACATTATCTCTCACCAGGGGTGACATTATACTGTGCCCCCCCCCCCAAATATGTATGTGGCGGGTGCTGATGCCGACCCCCCCCCCCATCAGTCGCTGTTGACACAGGGCAGCAGTGACAAAACTGACAGGCTCTGTGAAGGGACACAGGCAGAGCCGCAGCTGCGGCACAGCAAACCTTCTGGTAATGGCATTCTAGAGTAGTTGGACTGCCTGTGCAACCTCTATAGAGTCCAGGTATACCAGTAGTGACACTGACCCTAGCCAAATGCAAAACTAGTGAAAAACAGGCAGAAAAGGCAAACAAATTTCAGTGGCCTCCACCTGTACGATCATTCCTGTTTTGGGGGTTGTCTCATTATTATCTCATTGTTGCCCATCTAGTGCACCTGTTGTTAATTTCATGAACACCAAAGCAGATGAAACTGAATAACAACCCCCTCTGCTACTTAACTGAACAGATCAATATCCCAGAAGTTTAATTGACTTGATGTTATACTCTGATTAAAAAGTGTTAATTTAATGTTTTGAGCAGTGTAAATCCTTCAGTCTTAAGTGGGGTACACGTTGTAAAAAATGTGGCGAGTGATCATACGATTTTCTTGGTTTCATAGCAAGTCTGAACCGAGGAAGGAAATTATTAAAATTCTTGTACAACCAAGGCTTTTTTTTTGTTTATGGTTTCTGATCATGTGCAGTCTTTCATTTCAGATTTTTCTTGTACGAAAACTGTACACATTAAAGGGAAATCATTTGTTCTGACCCCATACAAGAAAATTTTTGGAGTTTGCCCTTGGGAAATTTTCATTCGGAAGATCGGAATCGGCTGTCGAAAGATGTGTACACACTATCAGAAAATTGTACGATCATTCCTCAGAGGAAAACGTTCACCCGATTTTCTTATAGTGCATACGAGCCTTTAGGTTCACATCTTACCAATTAACCAGGTCTCATTAATTACTGTGTTTTCCATTCCATAAGACGTACTTTTTCTCCCCAAAAAAAGGGGGGAAATGTCTCTGCGTTTTATGGAGTGAATACTGACCAGCCCCCCGTCGCCATGTTACAATACTGGGGCAGCAGTGGCGCGGCCATCTCCCGGGAGCGCCAGGCGATCTCCCCCTGGGCCTGTCACTCAGCCACAGACAGAAGACAGAGCAGCCCGAGCGGCTGAATGGAGTACAGCCACGGCGGCTGCTCTATCTTCTATCAGAGTGACAGGGGATGTATACAGGAATGTCAGTCTGTGCAGGGTGGAGGTGGCACGGGTAAGGCTGCATAATATAGGCACAGGACAGGCTGTATTTCATTCGCACTGGTCAAGCTGCATTTCATGGGCACTGGTAAATATTTTAGTGCGCCATTTGGTTCAGAATATTTTTTTCCTTGTTTTTACTCCTCTAAAACCTAAGTGCGTCTTATGGAGCGAATGGTACGGTAGTCTGTCCATGGGCTCTCTCTGCTTAGAGAATCTGCTGCTGTGTGAAAAGGCTAATTGCAGACAGAATACTAAAAAGGTACACGTGCTGCCTGTTTGTGTTGGGAAACCCATTAAGGGTCTGGAACTGTCTTAGTTGTGTAGTAGGTGAGGCTGAAAAAAGACACAAGTCCATCAAGTCCAACCCATGTGTGTGATTATATGTCAGTATTACATTGTATATCCCTGTATGTTGCTGTCGTTCAGGTGCTTATCTAATAGTTTCTTGAAACTATTGGTGCTCCCCGCTGAGACCACTGCCTGTGGAAGGGAATTCCACATGCTTGCCGCTCTTAAAGAACCCTCTACGTAGTTTAAGGTTAAACCTCTTTTCTTGGCCACGAGTCTTGTTAAATTCCCTTCTGCAAAAAACTTTTAACCCTATTGTGGGTTCACCAGTACAGTATTTGTATATTGAAATCATATTCCCTCTCAAGTGTCTCTTCTCCAGAGAGAATAAGTTCAGTGCTCGCAACCTTTCCTCATAACTTATATCCTCCAGACCCTTTATTAGCTTTGTTGCCCTTCTTTGTACTCACTTCATTTGCAGTACATCCTTCCTGAGGACTGGTGCCCAGAACTGGACAGCATAATCTATTTGCCGGCGGACCAGAGTCTTGTAGAGCGGGAGAATTATCGGTTTATCTCTGGAGTTGATCCCTTTTTAATGGATGCCAATATTCTGTTTGCTTTGTTAGCAGCAGCTTGGCATTGCATGCCATTGCTAAGCCTATCATCTACTAGGACCCCCACGTCCTTTTCCATCCTAGATCCCCCCCAGAGGTTCTCCCCCTAGTGAGTAGATCGCATTCATATTTTTGCCACCCAAATGCCTTATTTTAAATTTTTCTACATTGAACCTCGTTTGCCATGTAGTTGCCCACCCCATTCATTTGTTCAGATCTTTTTGCAAGGTTTCCACATCCTGCGGAGAAGTTATTGCCCTGCTTAGATTAGTATCGTCTGCAAATACAGAGGTTGAACTGTTTACCCCATCCCCATCCTCCAGGTCATTTATGAACAAATTAAATAGGATTGGGTTTATTAAATTGCTTGGATGAGCAGATAGTTTGTTTTTATGCGATAAATTTACTGTTTAAAGCCCACCTGCATTGAACTGTTATTGTTTACTGCCTTGCTAAATAAAATGTTCAGGACAACCCTGCCTGTGTACAGTATATGCATACACTATAAAATAGTAAAAAGCATAAAGTGTTAACTATAGTGGACAAACATGTCAAGAGCTGAAGAGGTATGCATGGTCAGTAGCAATGCTAAAGCATCCCAGGGCATTTATGTGATAAATAACTGGTGTAAAGTGGGTTGTGTCCCAATAATATTCCACGCCATTACACTGCCATAGTCCTGTCATAGTCAGAACTGCTTCTTCGTGTGTCTGCCCAATTTCAAGTCTCCTAACCATGTATGCAGGTATTGCGTTGTAGCCATTATATTAGTATGCATACTAATATCAGCCCTCATGTAATTTTTCAATTCATAAGACATACCAGCAGTATTAATGTTTTTTTTTTTTATCATTCTTGTCCCAATAAAATAAGTTAAAATTATTCTAGAAATAGACTTGTACTATTGGAACTGTATTCTCTTCTAAAGCCCTCTTACAGGAACTAGATACTGATCTTTTTCTAAGACGGAACGCCAGTTGCTCTCTGACTTTACCTCAGATGACACATGACAATTTCCAAAGCTTCTCAGGAGCTAAAATAAATTGAAATATGTTTTATCTTTCAGACATTTGGAAAAATAGGGAACAAACCGTAAATGTTTCATAAACAGCTGGATGAAGTGTGGACACGTTTTATAGTTTTGACATAAGATATCTGTGGTTTATAATGTAGTGGCCTCAGACCATGTGGAAGTTATTCTACAGCTGTAAATGATGTGCTAGACAAATTTCTTACTGGATATAGTAAGACTCGATCTTGCATTTCAATTATTAATTTAAAACTGTGTTGTAAGGCGTGACAGTAAAACGGAGCACTAAAAAATAAAGAAATGCAATTGTACTTTGTGTTATCCCGAATACAGTCTAGGAGCATTCCAGCATACTGCATTGCAGGTAACCAAAATTATTGGAATTTATCATTTTAAATAGGTAAATACTTGAATAGACTGAAACACCCAAGTTAATAATCGCAATAATGTACGCCAATTGCCCTGTTTTTTAAGCTGCCCTTAGACAAGTGCACGGCCGAAAAAGTTGTTTGTATTCGTCTTTTTTTTTTTTTTCGTTTTTTGGGTCATTCATTATGATTGAAATTTGTAAAATCATAAATTAGTAAATTCAAAAATCTGAAAAAAAGAAACAAAATCCAAAAAATTCTAAAGAATAGCTAACTAATAACAACTAACTATTAAATTATAGGTATTGAAATTTCCTTTCAAATTTGGCTGTTGAACGCAACAAATACGAATTTATGCAAAGTTACAAATTATCCGAGATAATGAATGCCACATCTAAACAAATGAAACTGAACTAATTGTTAATAATAATAATAATAAAAAGTTATTTTTATTTTATTTTTTTGTTTTTTTTTCTTCCACAAAATTTTATTGAAGTGAATAAAACATACAGATGTACATTGTCACAGATGATGTCAAAAGATTAATTAGAAAATAATTGGTAGAACATTGAATCACATTAAATATTTCAGAACTGAAATTGGTATACCGTATATACTCGAGTATAGGCCGACCCGAATATAAGCCGAGGCCCCCAATTTACCCCCAAAAAAACTGGCAAACTTATTGACTCGTGTATAAGCCGAGGGTGAGACATGCCTGTCCATCCCTGTGTGTGTGTCCGTCCATCCCTGTGTGTCCGTCCATCCCTGTGTGTCCGTCCATCCCTGTGTGTCCGTCCATCCCTGTGTGTCCGTCCATCCATCCCTGTGTGTGTGTGTGTCCATCCATCCATCCATCCCTGTGTGTGTGTGTCTCCATCCATCCATCCATCCATCCCTGTGTGTGTGTGTCTCCATCCATCCATCCATCCATCCCTGTGTGTGTGTGTCTCCATCCATCCATCCATCCATCCCTGTGTGTGTCTCCATCCATGTGTGTGTGTGTGTGTGTGTGTGTGTGTGTGTGTGTGTGTCCAGCCTACCTTTGTCCCGAGCCTCCGTCCCGTGCCTTGCCTCCTTGCCTCCGTCCCGTGCCGTGCCTTGCCTCCTTGTATCCGTCCCGTTTCGTGCCTTGCCTTGCCCCCGTCCCGTCCCGTCCCGTGCCGTGCCGTGCCTTGCCTTGCCTCCGTCCCGTGCCCTCTTCGTCGGCGGCCATTGTAAAATTCAAAAGCTGCGCCGCCGCCTTCGCCTGTGATAGGCGGAACACTGAATTTCCCAGCAGCCTGTGTTCCGCCTATCACAGACGTCGTATCATCCTCGTCCGTAGTAGGCGAAGGCGGAGCCGGAGGCGCGGCTTTTGAATAGAATGGCCACTGTCTGTCTGCTCGACACGCTGATCGAGCGGGCAGACAGCGATGACTCGAGTATAAGCCGAGGGGGGCACTTTCAGCCTCAAAAAAGATGCTGAAAATCTCGGCTTATACTCGAGTATATACGGTATATACGACAAATAACAAAATATGATAAGGGTTTGTCATAACAAGATTGCATAGACCTGGAAACTGTTGTTCTTCGATGGGGTGTGAGTCATTATGAGTTGAGTTTAATTTTCTAATATTTGTATTTAATGTTTGTTGTACACAAATTACATAGAGCTGTGTTCAAAACAGAAATATGTAAAAAGAGAATCTATTTAAGACACGTGCGATATGGGTATAGAAGGGGATAAAAAAAAAAGTTATTAATAATATTGTTTTTTTTATTAATTTGTTATGTTCCATTTGTTTAGATACGGCATTTCTTATTTCAGATAATTTGTAACTTCGGATTAAATTTGTATTCGTTAAGTTCACTAACAGCCAAATGTGAAAGGAAATTCCAATACCCATAATTTAATAGTTAGTAATAGTTAAGTTATTATTAGTTGTTGTTTCAGATTTTGGGGTTTTGAATTTCGAATTTACAAATTTACACATTTTCGAATATTTGGAAAAATTGGTTAAACGGATTTTCATTAGTTTGGATGTTTCCGAATTAACGAATTTGTTGAAATTTGTAAAAAAAAGAAAAAAGAAAAAAAAAGAAGGAATTTGGAACTAAACAAATTGCACATGTCTCGCTGCTTTTTAAGACAGATAGCAGACGGGTTAACACTTTTGTCAGGTTTTTATTACTACCCCCCTTGAGGAAAATTTACCCTTGCTTCTTGTCCTGGGGACAGGGTGCCACAAGTTATAGGCTACATCTCTGATTGGAATAGAGACACAACACATGACGTTTTAGTGGAAGGGCTCAGAATATCAGTTGGGTATTTATTACCTGCTGTGTCTTCCAGACTCAGTGAAACTCACACATTCTCAGTAAGAGGAAATCTCTCTAACAATATAGAAATTGCAGTTCCAACTCTTGCCCAGTCTTCAACCCCTTCCTGCCTAACAAATCTTAAAGTGATTGTAAAGGTTCAGGTTTTTTTAACCACTTGCTTACTGGGCACTTAAACTCCCCACCTGCCCAGACCAATTTTCAGTTTTCAGCGCTGTCACACTTTGACAATTGCGCGGTCATGCAACCCTGTACCCATATGAAGTTTTTATAATTTTTTTCACACAAATAGAGCTTTCTTCTGATGGTATATAATCACTGCTGGGTTTTTAATTTGTTTGCAAAAAAAAAAAGACAGATAATTTTGAAAAAAATAAATAGTTTCCTATAAAATGCATTATTGCTACCTGGAAGTGTTCTGTACGCAGATTGTGTACAGAACTCCCACAGATATGTCAGTTCCTGCCTGCATGATTGGCTCACTGATTTTCCCAGAGGTCTAAACTAAGATATCACACCTGCAGGTGCAGCAGCTGATTGATAATTATAAAATCACTCCCATACAGATTCACATGAGCATGAACAAACAAACAGCTATGTCTTCAGAATAATAAAAGGTAGGGATCTGATTAAAGTTTGTTAAAAGCCTTGCAATGTACATAGATCATGCAGAGGGGAATGTTTTTTTCTCAACAAAAGTGGAGTTACTCTTTAAAACATATTTTGTGGAGCTGTGAAAAACATTCCTATTTCTGGAACCATATCTTTTGCATTACTCATATTTCTTGAATTCCAGATCCAGTCTTGGTGTTACTTGGAATAGGAATGAATGTCTGGCCTCTAGATACACAGCACTTTATTTTACATACGCTGATAGCTGTAAGACTGGGATTGGCAAGGTCTTGGAAACAAAAACACCCCTATATTGCCCTTGGTCTTCAATATCCTGAATCTCCATACCTCCTTTAAAATCCTCTTTGCCCAAGTGCATTGTAGATGACCTAAATTTCAGAATGTTTGGCCCTGTTGGTTAAACTGACCATAGATGCACTGCTCAGAGATGACCTGTATTATCTTCTAATCAATCTAACATTCTAATAATCCTGATCATTCATATACCAAGTAACCATCATGTTATTTAACATGAACAAACCTATGATCCCGTAGGGTGCATGGCACTCTCCAGATGCACCATTCAACCCATTGATCTTGTTTTTTTAGCATTAACCACTTCACAACTGCCCTATAGAAGTTTTACTGCTACAGGATGGCCACTGTGTGCTGGATCATGTGTGTGCATACATATATAAATACTGTATATGTGATCTTGCGTGTAGCGGGCATAGACTTATATAATCACAGCGGGAGCCGATCAGCGGGTACCGCCGACTTGATGTCCGCCAGCACCCAATGATCATTACAGAGGCAGAAGGGTGGTCTGCCTATGTAATCAAGACAGATTGCCTGGCTAGGCATATAGTTAACCACTTCAATACCAGGCACTTAGACACCTTCCTGCCCAAGCCAATTTTCAGCTTTCAGTGCTGTCGCAATTTGAATGACAATTGCGCGGTCATGCAACACTGTATCCAAACATTTGTTTTTATCATTTTGTTACCACAAATATAGCTTTATTTTGGTGGTATTTGATCACTTCTGCGATTTTTATTTTTTGTACAACAAATAAAAGACTGAAAATTTTGAAAAAAAAGTTTTTCTTTGTTTCTGTTACATTTTTTGTAAATAAGTACATTTTCTTCAATGACAGGCACCAATATAGCTGCACTGACGGGCAACAATATGGCTGCACTGATGGGCCCTGATAAGTTGGCACTGATGGGCACGATGAGGTGCACTGACAGACACTGATAGGCAGCACTGATAGGTGACACTGATGGGCACTGATAGGTGGCACTGGTATGCGGACTGATGGGCACTTGTAGGCGGCACTGAAGGGCACACATAAGTGGCACTGATGGGTACTTATGGGTGGCACTGGGTACTGATGGGTGGCACAGATGGACACTGATGGGTGGCATTGCTGGGCATCCCTGTTTTCCAACGTGCCACAGAGGTGCCAGTCAGTGCCCATTTGTGGGTGCTGATTGGCATATTTTAGGCATATTTTCACATGTGGATGGCCATGGGGGATGTACCTGGCCATCCACATGCTGGGGGCTGTGCTGATAAACAATCAGCACAGACCCCCCTGTCAGGAGAGCTGTGGATTAATTCTCCTCTTCTCTCGTCTGTCAGACACGAGTGAGGAAGAGCCGATCAATGCTTTTCCTGTTTACATCGTGATTGGACACAGCTGATCAAGTGGTAAAGAGCCTCCGCCGGAGGCTCTTTACCGAGATCCGTATAGCGGTGTGTCAGATTGACACACCGCACCACCGATCGCCACGATGCACACCCCCATGGGTGCGCCATGGCTGTTATCCTGAAAGACTTCATATGACGCCCAGTCAGAATAACTGAACCACTGCCTGGCCGTAATTCTGCTATAGGCTGGGTGGGAAGTGGTTAAAGTGGTTGTAAAGCCCCACATATACCCAGTGAAGTGAACAGTCTCAGATGATAAACAGAGATTAAACAAGTGCTCCTACATAGGTTTTACTTGTATATCTCCTGTTTTCCCCTTTCTACCCCCTTTCAAAATTGTAGATCATGTTATAAATCTTGCTTCTTTTACAGCAGTACATGGGAAGGGTGGAGATACGGCACTTACACTGTGTGAGATCTGATTGGAGGAAAAGGATACAACCCCCTCCGCATAAGCAGAGGAACAAAGGAACATGTAGAGCTGTAGTCTGAATGGACAAGCTCAGTGCTCATCTCCCTCTAATGCCACATACACACGATCGGAATGTCGGCCAGCAAAAGACTGATGAGAGCTTTTCGTCGGAAAATGCGACCGTGTGTATGCTCCATTGGAATTTAGCTGGCCGAATTCCCACCAGCAAAAATTTGAGAGCATGTTCTCAATTTTTCCGACGGAAATTCCGATTGTGTGTATGCAATTCCGACGCGCAAAAGCTCACGCATGTTCAGATTCAACTGCGAGATAGAAGCTATTGGCTACTGGGTATTGAACTTCCTTTTTCTAGTCCCGTCATATGTGTTGTACGTCACTGCATTCTTGACGGTCGGAATTTGGTGTGACCGTGTGTATGCAAGACAGCTTGTGCGAAATCCCGTCGGAATTCTGTCGGGAAAACCATCAGAGCTTTTTCCGACCAAAATTTCAATCATGTGTACTAGCTCCCTCCCGACACAAATTTTTAGCTCATGTTATCTCATGTGTTGGAGAACTTCTCAGAAGTGACTCCTGCTGATAACAGAGGAACAGAGCCCCAGAGAGAGGTGACACGTAGAGCTTTGGAGACAGACAAGTAAATACTACAGATATATGTGCTTAGTTCAAACTTCATGAATGGGATTTATAACCACTTTAACCCTTTGATCGCCCCTGATGTTAACACCTTCCCAGCCAGTGTCATTAGTACAGTGAAAGTGCATATTTTGTAGCACTGATCACTGTATTGGTGTCACTGGTTCCCAATAAAGTGTCAGTGTCAGATTTGTCAAAATCACAGTGCCTCTGTAAGTCGCTGATTGCCGCCATTACTAGTAAAAAAATAGATAAAAACTCCATAAATATATCCCATATTTTGAAGACGCTATAACTTTTGTGCAAGCCAATCAAACTTGCTGTGATTTTTATTAACCAAAAATATGTAGCATAATATATATTGGCCTAAACTGATGAAGAAATTCGATTTTTTTTTTTTTTTTTTTAATGTTATTGGATTTGTTTTATTGCAGAAAGTAAAACATTTTTTTTCCAAAATTGGTCCTTTTTTGTTTATAGTGCAAAAAATAAACAATACAGAGGTGATCAAATACTCCCAAAAGAAATCTATTTGGGGGGGGGGGGGGAGACCTATGAGTGCCGGTTCACACTAGTGCGATGCGACAACCCTGCAAATCAACTGCGGGTTCCCGCATCGCACTTGACATGCACGGCAGTTCACACTGCCATATGTGATCTGATGGGGAGTGTCATTATATGTTAACGACACCCCCATTTCAGCTCGCATATCGCACTGTGAACTGACAATTTGGACATGAATCGGATTGCATATGTGTGAACACATATGCGATCCGATTCTGGTCCGAACAGAAAAAAGGGTCCTGTGCGTGTTTGGACCGAATGCGGTGCGATATCAGCCATACTATCTGTATGGTTGACATCGCACCTGCACAGACATCGCATGTAATGTGAACAGCCGCGCGCTGCGAATTACATGCGATGTCTGCCATTGTGCTAGTGTGAACCGGCACTGACTGCGCAATTGTCAGTTAAAGTAACTCAGTACCGTATCACAAAAAAATGGCCCGATCATGAAGCCGGGTAATTCTACCAGAGCAGAAGGGGTTAACCTGTTAGTCCTACTCTTAGCCCGGGTTCACACTGCCTACGACTTCAGCATGACTTTGAAGTTGCACCCCAGATTGATTTCGGCACAACTTCAATGTGACTTTTTTAACAGAGGGCAAGTCAAGTCACACCAAAGTCAGACCGAAACTAGTGCCGGAAACCTTTTCCTAAGCTGCAGTGACTCAGGTCACACCGATTAGAACGGTCCATTGAACGGAATGGGGTCCAACTTCTGATGTGATGTGTGCTCCAACGTTGGAGTGATGGTCACATCAGTGTGAACTGGGCTTTATTCAACTTGACTAGTTTCTATCTTTGGTTCCTTTCCATCCGCCCCCCCCCCCCCCCCCCTAGACTGACCTTCCCTTCTTCCCTATCCTCAGTCCTCAGGCCAGACATAGGCCGGGGTATCTGAATAGTGTAGGCCTCAATTTTTGTTTTTTTTGGTTTACTCTGTCATTGTCTGAATAGACATATAACATATTGCACAGTCATTGCATACTATGTATGTACAGCCTACTGCCTGGCTTTCTAAAACCACCTTTATTGCAAAAGTTAGCAGGTTCCTCTTGTTCCTCTGCTGTCTGGTTGATGTCCATACCTGATTTTAGGGAACGTTTGCAATCAAGGTGGTTTCGGTAGTGTGGCTGTCCAGACTTTCTTTTTCATTAGTGTTTCAGATGCAGGCTGGGCCAGCACCTGAATGTGCTACTGCAACAGATAGCAAGCTGGCTGACCTGGAGCAATGCTCCTCTTTAGTCGGTTTCTTACTCTATGTTAATCTGCAATGAAGAACATTAGTTATATAAAAGAATGAAATGTCTGGATAGTTTTAGGACTTTGTTATAATGACTTATCCATAAATCAGATCAAATTTTCTGAACCTTTTGTGCAGAGATCCAGAAAATCCTTAGTCAAACTGTATCACAATTGTATTTTGTCAGCCTTTGCATTTATAAAAGCCGCAAGGAACAACCACAACAATCTCAGCAAATGCCAAACCCTTGAAGTCTTAAAGAATCGTTCCTTATTTAGAGATCTGTAATTGTGCTTTACAATACAAAAGCAGTTTTCTGTTTGAGTTGCAATCTTCCTGTACTGTTCCATCGCTGTATTCTTATAACTTTCCTTTTCTAAAGTTTTTTTTTCCCTTACATCTATATAAAAGAGAAAACAAGAAGAGAGCTGACGATTTCTTCAGGTAACTTTGGAAACCAATGTGGGATCACTAGATGTTGATAACAAAGGATTTTAATTCTCACCAACATACCCAGAATATCAAAATTGGGATTTAGCAGCACAGAAATGGGCATTATTGGTGTCAATACTTCCAGTGTTTTTAAGTGCTGGATTAAGGTAGAGAAAGTTGATGTTTACGTTTAACTTTTTTTTTTACTGCCAATGGTGTTTTCATACGTGTTTAACCACTTTCCAACTGCCTTACGCAGGTATACTGCGGCAGAAAGGCACGTACAGGCAGATTAACATACCTGTACATTGCCCTTTAAGAGGGCATTTCCCCGTTCTGCCTAATGACACTGTCACTGATCAGCGCCCCCTGTAATCGGGTGCAGTGATGTCAGAAACCATGAACCAGACCAAGACAGAAGTACAATTAAATCACGCTTGTTTATTAATAAAGGGTAAATAGAGTAAGCGTAGTCAAAGCATAGCCAGAGTCCAGTAACCGGATCGAGTAGTCAGCCAGGCCAGAGTTCAATAACCAGATCGGGTAATCAGCCAGGCCAGAAGTCAGGGATCCAAGTGGAGGAACAGCAAGCAGGATAAGGAGCCAGAAGGGATGTCAGCTAGCCAGTCTTTAAATGGAACCGCAGGAGATGGTTTCTTGTGATGTGACCAAGGCGAAGGCAGAGATGAAGTGAGCTGGACAGCTTTAAGTAGCCAGGTCAGATGACCATGATCAGGAACAGCTGGTAACTGTGGAGAGAGATGAGAGCTGGCAATTAGCCGACAGCTGTACAGCCAGCCCAGAGAAGGAAGGGCTAAGCCAGCCCTGACAGGTGATCAGTGTCATGTCACACACAGCCCCCCCCCCACAGTTAGAATCACTCCCTAGGACACACTTAACCCCTGCAGCGCCCCCTCCTGGTTAACCCCTTTACTGCCAGTCACATTTACACAGTAATCAATGCATTTTTAATTGCACTGATTGCTGTATATATGTGAATGGTCCCAAAATCACGCCAAAATTGTCCGACGTATCTGCCATAATGTTGCGATAAAAATCTCTGATCGCCGCCATTACGACAAAAAAAAAAATGAATAATAAAAATGCCATAAAACTATCCCCTATTTTGTAGACTAGCTATAACTTTTGCATCAATACACACTTATTGCAATTTTTTTTTTACCAAAAATATGTAGAAGAATACATGTGCTCTGGTCTTTGGCCAGCCAAATGGTCCGGGGCTTAAGTGGTTAAAGAATCAAATTAGGCGTGAAGATTTGGGTTAAATGCCTACGTTCAATGTTGTGACAATGAAATGCGTTAGTAAAACCATACATATCACAACTACTTTGCGCATCCAGGTGGATTATACCTTGTTTTTTTCAGAATAAATTGGGCTTTCATTTGGTGGTAAATGGTAATGGATATCTCCTGATTTATTTATCTTTTTATTATCAAAAAAAACTGGCCCAAAATATTAAAAAAAAAATGTTTTTTTATTTTTTTAAATTTAGCTGTATATTTTCTGGAATTACCAAAACCTACCACCAAAGAACAACCCCAAATAAATTATCTTGCTCCTGATGATTTCAGCGATACCACATATATGTATGTTAGGTGTTGCATGTACCCATAGTACAGACCAAAGTTTTTTTTATCCTACCTAAAACACACTGATACTAATAAAAAAAAAAATAATAATAATTCTGTCCCCGTCCCCAAAAAAATACTGACCTTGACACTAACCCTGACACTGACCTACTGTAGATAAAACCTTGATCCAGGTTTTTTTTTTTTTTTTTTTTTATTTATTTTTTTTTTATTTTTTTTTACACACTTTTTTTTCTGTGCAAGGACAGAGAATGATGCAATGTATCTCTCTCCTCCATTCACAGAAAAACAAAACACGGGGGTGGGCTTCCCAGTGACTGATCACTGTGATAGCCACTCAGATGCTATTGCAGCAATCGGGTGACCCGAAATCTCGCGTTCTGGGTCCCGATCGTTAGTACAGGGCCCTGGGCTCACTGTGAGGCACAAAGGGAGGTATACAAATATGCGCACCCGTGGCAGAAAGTCCAGTGCAGTGGAGCTGCATATGTGTGTGGCATTGACATGTAGGGGTTAAAGCATACATTTTCTGAAAGCATAGACCCTGGATTCTGAAATAATTGCAGATGCTAATTTTTATGTCACACAATATCAGCGCAACAGTTTTGTTTGACACAAATTTTCAGTAATAAACACACTAAAGTTAATTTTAGGGCACACAAATGCAATGGAGTCCTTTTTTTCTTTATTGATTACACTGAATTACCAAACATATCAAGCCCTGAAAATTGCTGTTCCTTATGAAATGGTGATCAACTTCAGTTCTCAAAATTTTCAGTCGGCATCGTTTAGAAAGCCCTTACAGGTTTACTATTAATTGTAATAGCTTTTTTTTTTTTTTTATTCTCTGATATAACAATAGTCTTTCAATGGTACATTGTATATTTAACAGAACAAAAGAGAGTTTCATTGTTGGAGTTTATATACATAAAGTTGAGCGTAAGGATAAGTTGAAGGTTAGAGGCATATGGACAGGCACTTTATTGAAAGTCAACATATAGCCTAATTTTTTTTCCCTAAAGAATTATCTGACTATACCTAGAATATCGCAGTTGCATTGCAAAACCACAGCAACGTAGCACTGAATATTCTCAGTGCTTAGCACAGAGAGTCTTATTGATAAATTGGCTATGCTTCTGCCAGTTATATAGGATATTTAGTTGCAGATTACCAAATTTCTTCATAATAGTGCGGGTGCTTTAAACCATGTTTATTAGGCATTGTTAACCTGATCAAGCTATATAAATCTACTGAATGTTTATCCAAAGAGTTCATGTTATAACACTTCGCCAGTATGGATGATTTCAATTGCCCTAACACGACTAGAGATCTTGCAGACAAGTATAAAAAAAAATTAGGAAATTTTGGATACTTTGCCAATAACCCAAACCCAACTAACCATCTAATGCAGCAATTTTGTTCTACAAAGCTAAACCAAATCATATTTATTAAAAGAAAGTATAATAATGTAGCGACAATATATACAATATAGAAACTTCATGTGCAATAATAAACATAAAAACTGATCCAAAAATAAAAAACACAAAAGTCCAAAGGTGACAGAGAATGAGTCCCATGGTGTATACAATGAATGAAAAATACAGTTGGCACAGCAACGCCAATATACGTGAAGATGCTTCCCAAAGTACTCAGATGTCCAGCCACCAAGATCAAGCAAATTCAAAACTCACCAGAGCAAGTGGCTACCATTACTGCAGCATATGCACCTATGTACAGATGACAATACCTCAGGAGTCAGTACAACCCTCTTCCAACATCCTCCTGATGTACTCCAACTAGGGGTAAATAAAGCTCTCCACAAGCCCAGAAAGAGTTCCAATAGTGTAGTAGGCTTATAACCAGATAAAAGAATGACAGCATAAGATCCAAGAAAATAAAATCCTTGATAATGTCTTATTGGCCGAAACATGTCAGGCAAAGATTCTGGTACTGACGTCATGTTGCTTCACGATACCAGATTGGTAGCGGTTTTCCATGTAAGTTGATTGGATTTTATTATCTTGGATTTTGTGCTTACTATTATTGCACATCAAGTTTATATATTCTATACTACCTTTTGAGTTAGCAGCTTCACTTAGATATTTTTTTATTTATACCACAGCACAGATTTTGGCACTTATAGATTATAATTTATATATTTTTGTCCTCCTCCGGATCAAGTATAGAATTTGGTTATGGGGCTTTTCTAATTATATATTTTTTCTATTGAAATACAAGTTAATCTTTTTGCAACCTAACTATATAACTATCAGTCCATTCCTTTCTCATTCTCCTGTACATTCTAAGTATTGAGCTCTTGGCTCAATACACCCAATGCCTATTGTGCATTTTTGGTTTATTAATTCTTTTTTCTTTTACAACACTCAAACTTTGGCTATTTAAAAATTTTTCAACTTTCCATTTATTAGATCTTCTGCCCTTGTTGTTTTAATTTTGGATAGTAATAAAAAAAAAATTTCTGCCAGTAAATACCTTATACAGCCCACTTCCTGTTTCTTGTCTGGTCATTAGCCTAGGCTTATGCCACGTACACACGAGTGGAATGTCCGACGGAAAAAGTCAGACGGAAGCTTTTCAACGTATATTCCGATCATGTGTAGACCTCGTTGGACTTTATTTTTGAAAATTCTGACGGACCTAGAAATACAACATGTTCTAAATATTTTTCCGACGGAACCAATTCCTATCGGGAAAACCGCTCGTCTCTATGCTGCTCCGACGGACCAAAAACAACGCATGCTCTGCAGCAAGTACAAGACGGAAGCTATTGGCTACTAACTATTGAACTTCCTTTTTCTAGTCCCATCATACGTGTTGTACGTCACCGCGTTCTTGATGATCGGACTTTGGTGTGATCGGTGTGTACGCAAGACAGTTTCAGTGGAATTCCGTCAGAACTCCATCGGTAAAACCTTCAGATTTATTCCGCCCGGAAAACCGGTCGTGTGTACACGGCATTATGACAACGTGCACATCTCTCTCTCTCACTCTTGTAAGAGTTTTCCGGGAAGGGAGGGGGGATGAGTCATAAGAGGGCCAATGAGAGCTGCAGGTCTGCAGAGCTGGAGGCGTGCCTCTGTGTAAATCCAGGAAGTGAACAGGCAGCAGCTTCAGCTGCCCACAGTTAAAATGACTGTAGCCAGACTTAGTGAAGGGAGATTTCTGCAGCAGATTTATCAAGTACAGAATCACAGCATATATAAAATAATATGCAAAATGTTTGGAGGGAAGCTTCAGAATGGCAAATATTTTTATTTTATTTATTACAAATGATGTGAGCAGACTTCAGTTCCTCTTTAAATATTCCCAACATAAGTTTAGCTGATGTTATATTTTAATCTCAGTGATGGGAATTTACCAAGACTGGAGCAAACAAAATGGAGAAGCTGTACATGGCAACCAATTATCTTCTAGCTTTTATTTTTAAAGCTTAACTGAACAAGCTGAGGCTAGAAACCGACTGGTTAGTATGCACAACTGCTCATTATTCTGTCCGCTGCAGTTTTGGTAAATTCCTCCCAAAGCCTTTTAAAAAAGTGTTTAAATAGTTAAAGCACACTATTTAGTCTTGCTAAATTATATATGTGTAATTGTTTAAATTAATCATTACCATAGGGGTATATTGACAAAACCAACGTTATTTGGTAGAGTATTAATAGTTAATTTGTAAATTCTCTTCTGCACATGACATTAAATCTTCAATATATTCATTGTGATTCACCCAGTAAAGTCTTCTAATTTAAATAATACCAATACATTTTTTATCTTTTAAAGTACAACAGCTATTGGGACTTTAAATTGATTTAAAGACAAGTTTAGGACTTTAAGTCCTCATCACCAATAATCTAAGCATGCTTTTCTTTCAAATTCCAGCTGTGTTTTGAATAAAGACATTGTATAGCGTGATTCATAAAAACGGAACGGCCCTCGCTGTGGGAATTCATGCATTAGCAGTGCGGTGTTGCGGATAAATATATTGCGCACTGTTGTATTGGTAAAACACTTTCATTGACAGGATACACATACATGAATGCGTCCAAAGCAGACATCTTCCAAGATCTCAAAGACCGATTTCTAGAAAAAGAAGAAACACAAGCTGTTTTTCTTTTTTATCCCCCTTTTTATGTAGCAGAGATATGTTATCATTAGTCTGTAATGAAGAACTGTTGGAATCGTGCATGTCTGAAAAGAAAAGATATGGATGACTGGACTTCTGAGATGAGCGTATTGTACAACATTGATTATGTGGCATTGTGCCTGAAGCATGCTACAATCAGCCCAAAATAATGTAACAGTTGGTACTTAACTGCGTTTGAAGAATCTGTTGAGCCAAAAATATGTTGATACGTTTAGGACAAAAACACAAGCTTTCTGCTTTTCTGGTGTGAGTTTCCTAAAGGGTTTTGTTCACGTTTCTTGAAAAAGTACATGTTATTATAGATCATGCAGGCTTCCTTACCCATTACACTCAATTTTATGTTAATGGCTTGGGTTTTTATGCTATACTTTTGCAAACCAATGCAAACAAACTTAGGGCTAGTGTACACTTGCTTCAAAACAGTTTTGGACACACTTTGTTAAAGCTCTCTGAACACCAGTTAAAGCCCCATGTCACTAAATAATATGGCTAGCTTACAGTCCGGTTTACACCTTTCTTTTACTTGTGCTTCAATGAGGCTTCGGTGAGGCTTCAGTGGGGCTTCGATTAGACTTTAGTGGAACTTCGATGGTGCTTTGGTGAGGCTTTGTGGGGCTTCAATGAGGCTTCGATGGGGCTTCAGTGGGGCTGCAAGCGAGCTTTGCCATAGACTTCTATGAAGGCTTTGAAGATGCTTTGAAGAACCACAAAAGCTACATGGGGTATCGTTTTTTGAAGTGAAGCAAAAGCAAGGTGTAAACAGGACTGTAAGCTAACCATTTCATTTAGTGACAGGGGCTTTAGCTATTGATCAGAGAGCTTTAACAAAGCCGATTTGAAGCATGTGTAAACTAGCTGTTAATGTTTGTAGTCAAAGCAAGTGTAAATGAGCCCTTAAAGTAGAAGTAAACCCTCCTATCGTTTTCAGCCAAGGAAGCTGCCATTTGGCCTCTGTTTAATCATTTGCTATGATGCTGCACATGTGATCAGTTATGACACCAGCCATTGGATGTTTTGAAAGTTTGGTTGAGAGTACAACCAATGTCACAGTTATGTTTCCAAGACAAAATCAGAGAAATTCCCAGCTTAAATCACTAACCAGTTTGCTTACCAACCAAATCAACCTTTCTAAAACCCCATAAACACAATCCAACAATCAGATGACAGATCGTCCTTTATTTTTTATTTATTTTACCGGCTAGTCATATATCGAACACGAAGGGTTTACTAAAGTTATGAAAATTCTCATACGGCAGAATAAAAAGTGATGGGATGTAATGTGATTGTATTGTATTTCGGATTACAACTGTACTGATATTAAACGAAAATCATCCAATCTGGTATCCTACGAGAAATATTTTCATACTTGTCCGATCGGATAATATCGGTTCAACTGTCATGTTTGGCTCCCAAAACCTCTGCACTGACGTTCCAATTATCATACAATCGATTCAAAAGCGGTATGTTTTGTATGGTTTCTGGATCATGTGTACGTGGCTTAACAGTATGCGTAAAAATGGTTTTAGTTGGCACACATTTGCAAACGCATGCGTAAGATGCTAGGCCTCTCCACGGCACCCTGTATTACCTGCAGTCCTAACTCCTGTAAATTTATGAGAGTCTCCACAGTGGAAGCATTGCATTCTAATTGATAGATGGGGCAGATGGGCCTGGAGGTAGCTCAATCCTCCTTAAAGACACAGGGGCACACTGAACACCCAGCATATAGCACAATGGCAGCAAAAGTGTCCAGTGTGTCCCCTCACCAATATTATTGCACCTTTCCAGCACGTTTTACATTTCCAGCACATGCCAGGAATTTAACTGCTGAAGCTGTTAAATCAATGGGTTTACGTCAGCTTTAATACTGAGGCAGCCTTATTGAATAGGGAAGAGACAGCAAACAGAAGTTGGGGCAAGTAGTCAAGTGGCTAACTTAAAGCAGAACTTCACCCTAAAGGGGAAGTTCCCCTTTATGCCCTCCCTCCTCTACTATTTTTGCCATTTCTTTTTTTTGTGGGGAGGGGTACCTGATGACCGTTACCAGCTCTCACTTTCGGTCAGCGACCCATCAGAAGTTCTCCCCCCACCTTGCTCTCTGTGTTTAATGTAGTCCAATTCTCTGTTACCAGTTAACCTTTCAGATCTGGAATAATACAAAGGAAAATTAAAGGAGTTCAGCTAAAGACTTTTCATGTCTTTTTTTTTTTTTTCACCAGGGTGAAACCAAAATTTTGAAGCTGAAAAATCTTCGACCTCAGGATTATGCCAATTACACCTGTATCGCCTCTGTGCGAAACGTCTGCAACATTCCTGACAAGATGGTTTCCTTTAGGCTATCCAATAGAACAGGTAGGTGTTTACTGGTCCTTTAGTGTGTTTTTATGCCTGGCTGGCTAACCTTTCTATTATTTTCTTGGTAGTTTTACTATAAAAATGTTTTCTGTTTCCCATTGCTGATAATTAGACTGCAGCTTGCAAAATTATTTGTGTTTCTTTTTTTTTTTATGGATCCCAAGTTCATACACAAAAGACAAATTCAACCTTTATTCAGTTTAAATGATATTTATTTGAGTTTGAGACATTCTCAGCTGCTGTTCACCACCAGATCACCGATTCCTTTGACTCTGAATGAATCTTAATCATTGCCAGGGCCAAGGGGTGGGCAGAAGGGAAAGCTGCCCTGGGCGCAATGGTTTATTGCAGGGCTGGGAGTTCCCTGACCCTAACCCTAAGGGAAGGTGGGTGGCACAGTTTGACATCTTTGCTCTGGGCACTGGATGACCTTGTCCTGGCACTGGTACTACCTGAAATTTTTTGGATGGTTTTGTTAACATTCTAATGTCTACTTGATAAGCCGAGGGTCAATGGGAAGAATAACAATTGGATAGGTTAAAAAACAAACAAAGAACAAACATCTCAACTTCTCTCTGATCTGAACTTAAGAGGTTTCCACAGATTGCATTTGCTGAATGCTGCCTGCAGGCTGTCTACACTAAATAAAGAACTGTCAGGAGCCTCAGAAGGGGCTTTATATTTTAAAGCGGTGGTAAACCACTAGCTACTAGCACATTATGTAAAACTTACCTTAGAAGTAACCTCTCCAGCAGCGTCCGGTAACCACTGAAGTCTTCCTTCTGGGTTTGCAGACTCTGTGTGAGTGTCCGGAGCCACAATGGCATCACTTCTGCGTGCAGGAGCTGCTGTTTACAGCATAGAACTCTGAAGGATAGACCTCACAAGCAGCATGTACAGTAAATCTCTCCTAAACTATGCACATTTAGGAGATATTTACACAGTACCTATAAGTAAGCCTCTCTCCTCTTGTCTCCTCTTCCTGGCTGATGTCAGCGGGGGATTCACAGCCCCTCCCACTGTAGCTTTCAAATCGAGAGGGGAAAGGCGGCTGGTCACATAAGTGCCGAGTGGTGCTATATAATATGGTAGTTAAAAAAAAAAAAAAACACATACACTGGATACATCATTAATTGCAACAGAGGGGATTGTAAAAAGAAGACTCAGTGGCTTTTACAACCACTTTAAGACATCAGCATACCAAAACATTTTGGATAATTTCATGCTCCCATCTTTGTAGGAACAGTTTGGGGATGGCCCCTTCCTGTTCCAACATGAATATGTACCAGTGTACAAAGCAAGGTCTATAAAGACATGGATGAGCGAGTTTGTGGTGGAAGAACTTGACTGGCCTGCACAGAGTCCTGACCTCAACCCGATAGAACACCTTTGGGATGAATTAGTGCAGAGACTTTGAGCCAGAACTTCTTGTCCAACATCCATGCCCAACCTCACAAATGCACTTCTGGAAGAATGGGCAAACATTCCCATAGACACACTCCTAAACCTTGTGGGCAGCCTTCCCAGAAGAGCTGAAGCTGTTAAAGCTGCAAATGGTGGGCCAACTCAATATTGAACCCTACGGACTAAGACTGAGATGCCGTTAAAGTTCATGTGCGTGTAAAGGCAGGTGTCCCAATACTTTTGGTAATACAGTGTATAATTTTCTACGCTAAGTTATTTTATTCTTTTGAAACGTGTACAAAAATGGCTGGTGGCAAAAGGGTTAATCAACGAATTTAACTCTCCCTTCTAGGCATACAGACAGCAATTTAAACTTGAGCAGAAGTTTTAATCCTCACCACTCCATCCATAACGTAAAAAAAACTTGGCTTTATGCACACTAACAAGATTTTTTTTTCCATTATTGAGCCCAGTAACCCATGTTTAGGCCATGCCAACCCTCCTGGCTGCAGGTGCCCTTCTCCATTGCCCATGACACCACAGCCCACTCTGCTGGCTCTGCACCCATCCCAGTCTGCATGCTCCCAGTCCACAGGCATGCCTGCCCAGTCCTCCTGACTGTGCATGTCACTCACCAGCCCTCCTGGCTGCGATAAGTTGTTCCTCTCCTTGCAGACTTGCCCGGCAATGCTCTCACCTGCTGTCCTCTCTTGCTCCTCCTGTGCCTCCTGTCCAGAACACCTTCAAGATTTCTTGAAGAGCCCCATCCACATCCGAGCCCCAAGCCCAAGGTCACCACCCCAGACTGGGGGGCTCCCTCAAAGGCGCTGACAGCCTAGCATTCCATCTCCAAGCTCTGAGCAACTGCAACTCCTCCCCAGCTGGGCTGACCCTGGGTATTCTGGGGAGGCCTGCCAATCCAAGTTGGGGATTGGTCAGGGCTCCTCAGAATACCCCAGGCAGCTCCACCTCTACTCTTCTCCTCTCTTTCCAGAACCTTCTACAGAACCTCCAGCTGCTACCCTGAGCCACTTCCAGACCAAATCAAAACAAACAGGCCTAGCTGCCAGCCAGGCCTGCCTAAAGTTACGTAACCTACAAAAATCCTACTCTAGCACCTACCTACCTAGAGGGTGCTACATAAATATTTTAATTTAAAAGGGTTGTCCCTGTATGTATACTTTTGATCATCAGACCATATACAGTAAGTATTTTCAGATTCCTGGCAGAATGTCTAGAGCGAGATCATGTACTTACAACCTCACCCAAAACACTGCAGGTAAGGATCCAAATCCATCAAAGCAGAGCAGGAAACATATAAAACAGTTCTAGCAAGCTGTGAAATATTTTATGGTTGTCGTGTAAATCTAAGAAAAATGAAATGTGTTGTTAGGGTAGGATATATTTAGCCATATCCAGCTGGATTTATTTGATTAGTTTAATTTACTCTGACACTATCTTGAAAACTATGTGTAATTAGTGTTTAGATGTATAATTAATATTTAGATATAAACTGAGATTGAAGATAGGCCCATAATTCCCTGGTATTTGGGGAAAAAAAAAACATTTATTGGCATCTTCATTCTTATCGTTGTGGCATAATCATGTTAACCACCTTAAAAGAGCAGCGCCTAATGGATTAATTTGTGATTTTATCTACAACGGGTAAAATAGGAATTGAAGACGTCACCATTTTTCTAGATAAATATATTTCTAAAGGTACAATTGACATGAAATTTTCACAACATGTGCACCCATGCAATCCATTCATACAAACAAAAACAAAACAAATGTGTTCAGAAATGAAGGTATGCGTAATAAAATGGAATGACACAGGGAAAAGCATTGAACAGACTAACTGAAATGCATTTAATACTTTCTACAAAATCCTTTGTTGGTAATGACAGCCTCAAGACGCCTACTGTATGGAGAAACTAGTCGCATGTGTTGCTCGGGTGTGATTTTGGCTCATTCTTCTACACAAAGCCCCCGTACACACGGTCGGACATTCCGACGGAAAAAAAGGTCCTATCAGATTATGTTGTCGGAAAATCCGATCGTGTGTGGGCTCTATCGGACTTTTTCTCCGATCTCAAATTTTCCGACAACAAAATCCGAAGTGACTTTTTTCCGATCGTATGTAGAGAATTCCGATCGGACAAAGTGCCACGCATACTCAGCTCAAAGTACAAGAGCAAAGCTATTGGCTACTAGCTTGAACGTAGTCCTGTCCGAACGAACGAATGAACGTCATCACGTTCCGAACGATCAGAGTTTCCGACAACTTTGTCTGACCGTGTGTATGCAACACCAGTTTCGGATAAAATCCGTCTGAAAAAATCTGACGAATTTTGTTGTCGGAATGTACGATCGTGTGTACAGGGGCAAACAGTCTTCACATCTTGAAGGTTCTGTGGGCCTCTTCTATGAACTCTGAGCTTTAGTTCTTTCCATAGATTTCCTATTGGATTAGAGTCAGGTGATTGGCTGGGACGTTCTAGCAGCTTTATTTTATTTCTTTGAAACCAGTTGAGAGTTTGCTTACTGAAATGTCCACCCTTGTTTCTACTTCATCATCCTGGTAGATGGCAACAGTTTTTTTATCAAGAATGTCTTTGTGCATTTCTCCATTCATCCTTCCTTCAATGATCTGAAGTTTGCCAGTACTGTATGCTGAAAAACCTCACTGTTGGTATGGGGGTGTTTTTGGGGTTATGTGCCATTTGACCTCCAAACATGGTGTCTATTATGTCATCCAAAGAGTTCAATTTTGATCTTATCTGGCCAGACTATGTTCTCCCAATATTTCACAGGCTTGTCTTAATGTTGTGCAGCAAACTTTAAAGGATCTTCAACATATTTTTCTTCAGCATTGGAGTTATATGTGGTGAGCGTGCATACAGGCCATGGCAGGAGCGCGCATTATTTATTGTTTTCTTTAAAACAATTGTACCTGCTAATTACAGGTCTTTCTGAAGCTCTCCACAAGTGATCCTTGGCTCTTGGACAACTTTTCTGATAATTATTTTTACTCCTTTGTCATAAATCTTGCAAGAAGAACCTGGTTGTGGCTCCTTTATGGTGAAATAATTGTTCTTTCCACTTCTGGTTTAAGGCCCCAACAGTGCTCACTGGAACTTTCAGAAGTTTAGAAATCCTTCTGTAACCAATGCCATTATTATGTTTTGCAACAATAATTTTGCAAAGGTCTTGAGAAAGCTCTTTGCTTTTACCCATCATGAAATGTTTCTTGTGTGACACCGTGGTAATAAGACACCTTTGTATAGGCCTTCAGTTGATATTTCACATCTTTTATTAGCTTGCATGCATTTTTCAAGAAGAGAAGATATTCCCTGCGTTAGAATGATGATGTATATTTTCTTGTACATTTTAAGTAGACCTCTGTAAAAGACGTCTTGTAAATGTTGCTTGCAAGACTTTAAAAAATTGACAGATTATAATGAATAAATGTGTACAGTACCATAATATTTCGAAGACCCCACCCATCATGTTATCTATTTATTGCAACAAAAAAAAGTGTGGCTAAACATTCCTCCAAAATCTTGTTTAAAATTCTAAGTTTATCTTTTGATAAAAATTAAAAGGTTAAAGTGACACTAAAGCTTAGTTTTTTTGGTTTTTTTTTAAACTTGTTCAGATCCGCGCTATAGCTGAATGACGGCTACAGTGTGGATCTGCTTTGGGAGTACGTCTATTGACGCCCTCTCCTTTCAAAGCTGGCCACGCCCCCCTGAAGGGGGCATGCGGTACGTGCTGTGTTCACAGATCCGAGCAAGGGGTCGATCCCAGTTCCTTACCACATGATCCTCTTTCAGCCAATGACAGTTGATCATGTGATGTAAACAGAGGATCAGTAATCCTTTTTTTTTCTTCTCATCCCGCCAGCGTGAGAAGAAAAAAAAACGTTCACCAGCTTTTGTTTGAAGGGACATCGGTCCCGAAGAGGAAGGGCCTCTGTGCCCACCAGTACCAGCAATCAGTGCCCACAGTATATCAGTACCACCTATCAGTGGCAAGTGCCACCTATCAATGCCTACCAGTGGTGCCAATCAGTGCCACCTATCAGTATCACCAGTGCCAATCAGTGTCCATCACTGCCACCTATCAGTGCCAGCTATCAGGTCCACCTATCAATGCCCTTCAGTACCACCCGTCAGTGCCACATATCAATGCCCACCAGTGCTGCCTATTAGTACCCATCATTGCCGCCCTATCAGTGCCCATGAGTGCAGCCTATCAGTGCCCATCAGTGTAGCCTCATCAGCGTACATCAATGAAGGAGAAAAATTACCTGTTTTCAAAAATGATTAACAAAATATAAAACGGTTTTGTATTTTTTTTTTTTTTAATCGATCTTTTAAAAAAATTTTTTAACAAAAAATGAAAAACCCAGAGATGATCAATTACCACCAAAAGAAAGCTCTATATGTGGGGAAAAAAATGATAAAAATGTAATTTGAGTACAGTGTTGTATGACCGTGCAATTGTCGTTCAAATAGTAACAGCACTAAAAGCTGAACGTTGGTCTGGGCAGGAGGGGGGTTTAGGTGCCCAGTAAGCAAGTGGTTAAATAACAAACATGTCATACTTACCTCCACTGTGCAGCTCTTTTTGCACAGAGGGGCCCCAAACATCCTCTTCTGGGGGCTCTCGCGGCTCCTCCCTGCATTAGATAACTACCTGGGAGAAGCGCTCTCCAGGGGCGTTACCTTGCGGACGGGCTCCCGAGTCATTCATTCGGTGTCCATAGATGCCGAATGTATGACTCGGCCCCTGGGAGCCAATGGCTGCGCTGCTATCAATCCATCCAATCAGGACCCGAGACACTTGCTTTTGCTGGTATGCTCATACCAGGGACGCGATAGAGGGGGTATAGGTAAGTAGAACGGGGCCTGGGGGGGGGGGGGGGGGGGGCTGCAGCATTAGAGGAGGTTTTTCACCTCAATGTATAGAATACATTGAGGTGAAAAACCTCAAAGGTTTACAACCCCTTTAAGTAGCTCACATCTATCTCCCCAATACTCAATGCAATGATATATGATCACTTTTTCCTGCTACACACGCCAGACAATTTCATGATCTGCCCACACTGCAAAATTGCACTATACAGTCTTAAGGGCTGGGTACCATCACAATGCACAAAATGGGGAGCTGACATTGGCCAGCTCGGATATGTGACTGTACTGACCTATGATTGGTCAGCATGGTCACATGGCGGTGCTGATCAATAGTAAAAAAACGATTTATTTATTGTTTTGACACTTTTTTTTGTGAAAGGGATAGGGGACGGAGGCTTCCAGATTCCGATAAGGCCCTTGTCCCCATCCACATAGGGACAAGGTGCTTTGGGGTAGGGGGGCGGAGCTCGTTCGCCCCCCCCCCCCCCTTTACCTTCTGCCGGGCTGCATGCTTGAATAAGGGTCCGTTATGGATTTTGGGGGAGGGGCCTCAAGCCTTTTTTATTTTATTTTTTATTTTTTAGGCATGAAGGGCTTAAGGGCCTGGTATGGACTAGGGGGACAGAGCCCCACACCATTTTTTTTATCTATTGCTGGGCAATTGCCGGTGTTCTTTTCTTTAACTCATTAGTAAACTAATAAACAACTAATTTTAACAGATTTCAACGAAATGTGTTACTATTCATTACTATTTCATTTGGAGATAGGTATACACACGAATCTCAGAATAACCAAAAATTGGTCCGAATTTGTATTTGGACCGAAACAAATTGGACATGTCTATTACATAGTTACATAGTTTGGTTGCAAAAAAAGACACAAGTCCATCTAGTTCAACCAATAAAAGGGGAAAATAAAATCATACAATCCCATATACACAATCCTATACCCACAGTTGATCCAGGGGAAGGCAAAAAATAAAACAGCAAAGCATGATGCAATTTGCTCCAGCAGGGGAAAAGATTTCTTCCTGATCCACCGTGAGGCAATCAGATATTCCGTGGATCAACTTTACCTATAAATGTTAGTACCCAATTATCTTGTGTACATTTGAGAGAGCCCAGGCCTTTTTTAAAGCAATCTACTGAGCTAGCCATATTCTCACAGCTCTTACTGTGAAGAAACCTTTCCATATTTGGACATTAAATCTCTTTTCCTCCAGACGTAAAGAGTGCCCCTTTTCCTCTGTGATGACCTTAATGTGAATAACTCAACACTAAGTCCTCTATATGGACCCCTTATGTGTTTGAACATGTTGATCATATACCCTCCTCTTCTAAAGAGAGAATAAATTCAGTTCCTCTAATCTTTCATCATAGCTGAGCTCCTCCATGCCCTTTTATCAATTTGGTTGCTCTTCTCTGCACTTTCTCCAGTTCCCTGATATCCTTTTTGAGAACTGGTGCCCAAAACTGAACTTCATATTTCAGATGAGGTCTTACTAATGATTTGTACAGGGGGGCAAAATGGTATCTCTCTCTCTGGAGTCCATAACTCTCTTAATACAAGACATTACTTTGCTTACTTTGGAAACCGCAGCTTGGCATTGCATGCTATTTTTAAGCTTAATCTACCAGAACACAGAGATTCTTCTGCACTAGGAATTCGCCCAGTTGTACTACCCCTAGTACAGCTGTTGTATTGTAATGGTATGCCAACTTCGGGGCCATTACATCTGCAAAAATGGGTGACAGGGGAAGATGATAATAGAAATATAAGGTAGGCGGTGAGGATTGGAAAGAGTGCTGTGAGCTAGTCCACCTTTTTTTTTTTTTTTTTTTTTTTAAATAACCTTAGCCATTAAAAAGAGGTGAGTGAATTAATTCACCAATTGCCAATTAGCTTGCTCTACAGCAAGGTTAAGTTTACATGCACAAATTGGGATTTGCTAATCAATTTAAATCCTGGGTGCCAGGTTTATAGTGAGCTTTTGCCAACCAGGCAATTTGTTTGAACTACTATTTAAACTATTGTCTAAGCTTTTTTTTTTTTTTTCAGTTTTTAGTTTTGGACAGAGATGAGAAGGAACAGAACCTCTGTTGGGATTTTGTTACTAGGTGTGAAGAGACCAAGAGTTGCCACGTCAAAGGTTTAGGAGTCCAAGTGTATAGGAGTCCATCATGTTTCAGGTGCTAAAGGGTTCTGCCTTTATCAGAGCTTAAAGCAAAACTGTACCCTAAAGTACTGTACTTCTTTCCCACTACCAGATGCCATCAGTCTGACATCCAGCATCATTAAACCCACTTCTTTTGAGCCCAAGCCATCATGAATGCACCACCAGTCTGTGACTAGACAGTGAAAAGAGAAGCAGCACAGTGGTGAGATCCTCTCTGGCTGTGACACATAGTTACATAGCTAGTAAGGTTGAATAAAGACACCAGTCCATCCAGTTCAACCTGAGCGAGTGTCTACAATTGTTCCTATCCCTGTACATTGCATGCTCACATTGGTCCCTACCCTCAAGGAGCCCACAATAATGTGTCATTCTGCTTTCTCCTACTATCAGCATACTATTTATCAGCACATGAAATGATTGGCTCCTTGTTCTGCTTCTTCCTCTCAGACTCGAGCCCTACTGTAGAGAGAAAGCAAAAGGCTCATACCAAATCAAATTCAGGTTCTTATACTTTCTTATATATCATGCTTACATTTAGAGAAATGCATCTATTGATATATAATTAATTACAGAGCTGCATTCATATGTGTCTAATGTGTTTTATATCTGCCTAGAGTTTAGTTCTAAACTGCTGGTTCTGATGGATTTTTAAGTGTGGAAAGTTAGTTCCATTTGTAGCTTGTGTCCTTGACTCCTTTACTGTAAAATTATGCTATAACCTTTTGGTTTTGAGAGAACACAACCCTGACAATTCTACTTATAGCCCCTGAAACATGTTGGCTTGTTGTCCTTGTCGTCTTTGGACATTACTAATGACATTAACACACTTGGATTCCCAAACCTGTGGAGTGGTGATCTAGATCTCTTTACCCCTTTTACTGTTCACCCAAGGCGCCTTTGAGACCTCCTCATATTAGAAAGCCACAATACGGACTTATGTTCTCACTAAGGAACTAGAGAAATTTCATATCCAGAATCTCCTGTTCACGCACTTGAGTCAAATTTTGATGACTCATGGATGAGGCACACTTGGATTACCACATCGATGGAGGGAGGTGGCAGCAGCTGGTCATACGAGAAATTAAGTTTTGACTCTGTTTATATTGATGTTACTTATATTGAGGTATGTAGAGAGTTCTGAGTTGGAGCTAAAGACTCTAATCGACAGTACATACAGTATCTCACAAAAGTGAGTACACCCTTTGTTTTTGTAGATATTTGTAATTTTATTATATATTTTCATGTGACAACACTGAAGAAATTACACTTTGCTACAGTAGTGAGTGTACAGCTTGTATAACAGTGTAAATTTGCTGTCCCCTCAAAATAACTCAACACACAGCCATTAATGTCTAAACCGCTGGCAAAAAAAGTGAGTACACCCCTGAGTGAAAATGTCCAAATTGGGCCCAAAGTGTGAATATTTTGTTTGGCCACCAACATTTTCCAGCACTGCCTTAACCCTCTTGGGCATGGAGTTCATCAGAGTTTCACAGGTTGACACTGGAATCCTCCTGCACTCCTCCATGACGACATCACGGAGCTGGTGGATGTTCGAGACCTTGCGCTCCTCCACCTTCCATTTGAGGATGCCCCACAGATGATCAATAGGGTTTAGTTCTGGAGACATGCTTGGCCATGCCATCACCTTTACCTTCAGCTTCTTTAGCCAGGCCATGGTCACCTTGGAGGTGTGTTTGGGGTCATTATCGTGTTGGAATACTACCCTGCGGGCCAGTCTCCAAAGGGAGGGGATCATGCTCTGCTTCAGTTACAGTAAATGTTGGCATTCATTGTTCCCTCAATGAACTGTAGCTCCCCAGTGCCAGCAGCACTCATGCAGCCCCAGAACATGACACTCCCACCACCATGCTTGACTGTAGGAAAGACACACTTGTCTTTGTACTCCTCACCTGGTTGCCGCCACACACACTTGACAACATCTGAATCAAAAAAGGTTAACTTGGTCTCATCAGACCACAGGACATGGTTCCAGTAATCCATGTCCTTGTTCTGCTTATCTTCAGCAAACTGTTTGCGGGCTTTCTTGTGCATCATATTTAGAAGAGGCTTCCTTCTGAATACTACAGCCATGCAGACCAATTTGATGCATTGTGCTGCGCATGGTCTGAGCACTGACAGGCTAACCCCCCCCACCCCTTCAACTTCTGCAGCAGTGCTGGTGGCACTCATACATCTATTTCTCAAATGCAACCTCTGGATATGACGCCGAGCATGTGTACTCAACTTCTTTTGTTGACTATGGTGAGGCCTGTTCTGAGTGGAACCTGTCCTATATCAGTACCCATCAGTGCAGCCTCACTGTGCCCATCAAATGCAGCTTTATGGTGCCCATCTATATGCACTCTCGCTGTGCACATGAATGCACTCACTGTGCCCATCATTGCACTCTCACTGTGCCCATCATTGCAGCCTCACTTTGCCCATCATTGCAGCCTCACTTTGCCCATCATTGCAGCCTCACTATGCCCATCAATGCACTCTCACTGTGCCTATCTATGCAGCCTCACTGTGCCCATCAATGCAGCCTCACTGGCCATCAAATTCAGCTTTACAGTGCCCATGAATTTAGCCTCAGTATGCCCATTAATGCACTCTCACTGTGCCCATCATTGCAGCCTCACTTGGCTCCTCAATGCAGCCTCGCTGTGGCCCATCAAATGCAGCCTCATTGTGCCCCATCATCAATACCCATTGCCTGGATGATGGATCACGCTGTGTTCAGCGGCGCAGTGTAACATGGTCCCGCCCACTAGACCGGCTCGTTTGATAGGCGGAACACTGATTCAATCTACTATCACATGAGCCAGTCTAGGGGTAGCAGAACCTTTTACACCATGCCGCCTAACACAGACCCAGCTCCAGGACACGCAGCGGGAGATGCCTGGTATGTGTGTGATACACAAGAGGCGGAGGTGAGAGAGAGGGAGGGGAGCGCTGCAGCCTCAGCTCAGCTCAAAGCAGCCCCAGGGCAGTCCAGCCCTGCCACTCTATGTCCTCTGGCTTACAGTTTCCTGGCTGATCACTTCTGGTAGAAGTGATGCAGGCTTTTTTTTTTTCAGCACATCAGAGCGGAAATCCCCCCCCCCCCCCCCGGCTGCTCTGATGGCGGCACCGCATCTACCAGAAGCGATCAGCCAGGAGACTGTCAGCCCAGTCTGTCCCTGCTCCTCACTAAATTCCACTCACAAAATGCATGCAGGCGAGTAGAATTTTTGAGGACTGGTCCCATTTTGGGAATTCGTTTTCAAATCAATTTCAATTCGTTTTCGAATTCGAATAGTTTCCAAATTTGAATAGTTTTCAAATTTCCAAAGAGAAAAAAATAAAATAGAAAAGAATATAACAGAAAAAAAAAGAATATAATATAATAGAGTAAAACAGAACAAAATAGGATAGAAAATAAAATAATAGAATGGGATAGAATAGAATAATAAAAAAAAATAATAGAATAAAATAGATCAAAACCATCTTCTGATATTCAAATAGAACCATCTTCTGAAATTTGAATAGAATGGAAAAGAATATAATGAAAAAAAAAACCCATTAGAATAGAAATAATATAACCATTTTCCAAAATGAAATCAATAGAATCAATTTGAATAGAAAAGAAAATAACACAATATATAGTATATAGTATAGAAAAAAAAACAATAGAATAGAGAGAATATTGCCATCTTCCTATTCTAATCTATTCTTTTCTATTTTATTCAAGTTTGAATTGATTCTATATGAATTTTGGGAAATGGTTACCGTATTTATCGGCGTATAACACGCGCCGGCGTAGTTTAGGAGAGAAGTTTAAGGAAAAAAACTTAAATTTAAATGCCCATCAATGCAGCCTTGTCAGTTCCACCTGCAGCCTTGTCCCAGTTCCACCTGCAGAATTAAAAAATGGCGCTGCCGAGATACAGGATGTCTGGATGTCCTGTGTATCTTGAAATCCGAATTTCTGAAAAATGAAACTTTATTTGGAACAAAACGAACCGCACATGTCTAGTACCAAAGGCAGCAGTGTTAACTGAGCAGCAGCAAGCCTCAGCATGTACAAACTGTGTTAACTATTTCCTGCAACATAATGTCTAATTAAATTCTTGAGTGTAATATAGTCTCCTGAGGACTTTGAATTCCCTTTCAACCGTGAGACATCCCCTCTAAGTGTTAAAATATGGCAGTATTCTTCCATCTGTTCCAACAGGGCTCTCAGCCTGCGCACGTGATTAGATACCTATTGTATTTCATTTCTATAAGTGCACAAACATTGACAAACATCACTCAGCAGGCTCTGCAAACATGTACTTATTGTACAAAATCGGAGAACATAATCACTGTTAATGCTTTTGCCTGATAGGTAAGAGTGGATATGTGGAGATCATAGCTAAAGTAATTAAAATAGCATAGACTGTTCCAATACAAAAAAAATCAGTGCAGTTAGATAATACAATTGATCAAGGTCATAATCTTTCTAATGCAATACTGCAGAAGAATACCAGCTTGGAGAATTACATTTTTCTACTGCAGTATTTAAACCACATCTACCAAAAAAAAAACATCCATCATTAAAAGAAAATGAGAGAGCAGCTTTTTGCTCAAATTCAGGACTCAGTCTTGGGGGAATGTTGGCCTTAAAGTTGTATATCAATTTATTTTTATTTTTTTGTTCACAGGATAAAAAAAGCTAGCAGTACAACAGTGGAAATGCAGTCTCCCCATGTATTTATGCAATAATAAACTATAAAAAGTGTGGTACTTTCATGCTTTCTGAATGAGCAATTGTACTAACCAACATAATAAGACAATAAGGGCAAAGAAGAAGAAAAAAAAGACGATCTAAAAGAAAAGTCCAATGTGGTATTGATCCCAACACCAAAACTGTGAAACAGTATTCTTCAAAGTCACTCTTCCATTATAATTAAAAGAGAAGTATGGGGATATATATAGAAAAAAAAATTAAAACTCAGCAGCTACAAATACTGCAGCTGCTGACTTTTGAAATAAGGACACTTACCTGTCCAGGGCACCCCGATGTCCTCACCCGTGGCTGACCCATCCCTCAGTTCCGGGTGCAGGCGCCAGCATCTTCAGTAAGGGAATCACTGAGCGTCCCTGCTGTCTTCTGGGACCTGTGTGTCTCCCAGAAGACAGCGTGGGGGGGCGGAGGAGGGGCAGGACATTGCGTAGATCGCCGCGGATACTGTGGCGATCTTTCGCCAGAAGTGGAAGCAAATACCTGGATAAGAGAGGTATCTGCTCCCCCCTAACCCCTGAAAGGTGCCAAATGTGACACCGGGGGAGGAATCCGATAAGCGGAAGTTCCATTTCTAGGTGGAACTCTGCTTTAAAAATATATAAATACTCTCTGGTTACCCAAACTATGTATAACAAATAAATGAGGTGTGATATGAATGGTGCTGCTACTTATGTAAGCCTGTACACATGACTAACTGTGTGTGTGTGTGTGTGTGTGTGTGTGTGTGTGTGTGTGTGTGTATGTATGTGTATATATATATATATATATATATATATATATATATATATATATATATATATATATATATAATGTATGTATGTATGTGTGTGTGTGTGTGTGTGTGTGTATATATATATATATATAAAATATAAGTGCGCAGCCTTATTGTCATATATCCATAAATTACATTGATTTTCAGCTTGTATTTTTTTTTATAATTAATTGAGGCTTATCCAGTCCACTGTGAAATAAAAGCGGAAAGAAATCTTGCTCAGTTGGTGAAGAGTGATTCACATAAAAGGTGCTTAAAGGGGTTGTAAAGGTAAATTTTTTTATTTTCTACATAGGTTCCTTTAAGCTTTTGCATTGTTGGTTCACTTATCTTTTCCTTCGATTTCCCTTCTAAATGTTTTTTTTTCTTTGTTTTCTTTGTCTGAATTTCTCACTTCCTGTTCCTCCTTAGTAAGCTGTTCAGTAAGCTGTTCTGGCTGACTAACCACCAGCTCGGATGATGGTGAGAAGTTTACTGAGGAGAAACAGGAAGTGAGATATTCAGACAAAGCAAAAAAACATTTAGAAGGGAAATCAAAGGAAAAGGTAAGTGAACCAACAATGCACTAGCTTAAAGGAACCTATGTAGAAAATAAAAAATTTACCTTTACAACCCCTTTAAGCAAAGTGCCTTCCCACCGGCCTCTTACCAGAAGATTAGATCTTATATTAGAGAGATCAGGCTCGCTTTTACAGGCTCCAGCCACCAGAGATATTCCACTCATAAGTTCCTTTTACCACTTGCTTACTGGGCACTTAAACCCCCCTCATGCCCAGACCAATTTTCAGCTTTCAGCGCTGATGCACTTTGAATGACAATTGCGCGGTCATACAACACTGTACCCAAATTAAATTTTTATCATTTTTTTCCCACAAATAGAGCTTTCTTTTGGTGATATTTAATTACAGCTGGGAGTTTTATTTTTTGCTAAACAAACAAAAAAAGGTGCAAAAAAAAAAAATCATGTTTAATAGTTTGTTATAAAATTTTGCAAACAGGTCATTTTTCTCCTTCATTGAAGTGCGCTGATGAGGCGGCACTGATAGGCTGCACTGGTGGGCACTGTTAGGCTGCATTGGTGGGCACTGATAGGCTGCACTGGTTTGCACTGATAGGCATAGTTAAGGCGGCACTAATAGGCACAGATAAGGCGGCACCGATGGTCACAGATAAGGCGGCACTGATGGGCAAAGATGGGCACAGATAAGATGGCACGGATGGGTGGCACGGATGGGTGGCACTAAGGGGCACTGATAGGTACCACTGATAGATGAGACTGATGGGCACTGATAGGTGGCACTGATAGGTGGCTCTGATAGGTGGCACTGCTGGGCACTGATGGGCGGCACTGCTGGGCACTGCTGGGCACTGGTAGATGACACTGGGCACGAATATGTGGCACTGGGGTGCAGCACCTTTGAGGCAGATTGTGGGCACTGCTGGGTGGCACTGCTGGGTGGCACTGCTGGGTGGCACTGTGGGCACTGCTGGGTGGCACTATGGGCACTGCTGGGTGGCACTGACGGGGGGCACTTATTTTTTAATGAGGTGGCACTGGCAGGGGGCAGGTGGGCACTGGCAGGGTTGGCCGTGATCGGGACTGATGTCCCGATCACGGCCGCCAGTGTTTGGCTCTTTTTTTTTTCTCCTCGCGCTGTCAGCGCGAGGAGGAATAATAGCCGATTACCGACTCCATTGTATCACATGATCAGCTGTCATTGGCTGACAGCTGATCACGTGATAAGGGGTCGGGATCGACCCCTTGCTCGGATCAGTGATCAGGCGAGTCTCGTAGACTCGCCAATCACAGAGCACGCCCCTCAGGGGGCGCACAGGCCGCTCGTGCACGGGACGACGTCAATAGACGTAGTCCCGGCAAAGGAGGTCCGCGCTGTAGCCGACATTCGGCTATAGCGTGGGTCTCAAGTGGTTAAGGGCATTCCCTCTGCTCCACTTATTACAACGTATCTCGTGTGTCCACTGGATCCATATAAAGCATGCGGCTGTAGGTTCTCTCATACGTGGGGGCTAATAGAAGGAAGAGGCTTCATGGTATAATACAATAAAACAACATTTATTTAAAAGTATTATTGCACATGAAATAAAACGATAAAAAGCAAAGCAAACCAATGTTCCACACAAGCGCACACCTCGACTAAAGGCTGGTGTGTACTAATGCCCCAAAAATCGTCTCTACCCGACGTGTTTCCCCATAAAAGGCTTTGACTGGGAACGGAGGCTCCATTCCCAGTCGATGCCTCTTATGGGAAAAACGCGTTGGCGGAGCCAATTTTAGTAACTTCACTTTGGACTGAATAAGCCTAGATTGCTTTTCACCTTGAATTTTTATTTTTGGGCAGTTAATGTAATTTATTGATATATGACAATAATGCTGTGCACTTATATTATAGATATGTTTTAATCAGACTTACTTTACTGATCTATTGTTCAAAATAAAAACTACACAATTATATTTTTAAATGGTGTGTCCTGCTTGGTTGTCATATGAGTGAAATACCATTCAATTGGAGGAAGACACCGGAGACCATCCTAAAGCCATAAGAGCCTTTGAGAGACAAAAAAGCACTGCTTGACCTACCTGTAAAAGGGGATCAAACACCTCTGGTGAGTGTGCATCTACGCTTTTGGGCACAAATCATGAAAACATGGATTAAAGGAGAAGTACGGGAAAGCTTGTTTGGCTGTACTTCTCCTGGGAATCACAGGAGTGCAGATTTGTGAAGAAACGGATTCATTATGATAGAAGAGTCACTTTGAAGAACACGGTTTCACAGTTTTGGTCTTTGAGATCAATACCACATTGAACTTTTCTTTTGTACACCTCATCATATTTAGCACCATTAGAGAAGTAGGTACTACTGACAGAGAACCAAGGTTCCCATGGCTTGTTACATTTATCTGGATGCGGAGTATCTCTCTGTAGGTATATCAAATGCTTAAAGTATTGCTAAAACCTTTTTTTTTTTACATTAAAATAACAAACATGTCATACTTACATGCTCTGTGTAATGATTTTGCTTCTTGGGTCCCTCGCCGGCACTCCTGGCCCCTCCCTCCTGCTGGGTGCCCCCATGGCAAGCAGCTTGCTCTGAGGGCACCCAAGCAGGCACACTCCTGAGCCGCAGCTGTGTGTGTCTATTCACATGCGGAGCCACAGCTTGGCCCATCTGTCTCCTGATTAGCTCACTGTCTGTGGTAGCAGCAGGAGCCAATGGCTGCCAAAAGCCAATCAGGAGTGCGAGTCCCTGATGAGCTAAGGCTCTTGTGGGCATTGCTGGATCAAGAGGGGGCTCAGGTAAGTATTAGGGGGGCTGGGAGGGGGGCTGCACACAGAAGATTTTTTTTTTCCTTCATGCATAGAATGTATGAAGGTAAAAAAACCTTGTGCCACTTTAAATAGGGCCAGATTGACGGTGGCTTGCTAGTCCTCTAATGTAGGTGGATATGGAGATGCCAACTGCAATGTCATTTATTATAGACTACACTGGGTACCGAAGCTCCTAGTCCACAGAAAGTGTGTCCACCAAGCACCGTCATTTCTTACTTGTTTGTGCCAAGACAAAAAAAACGGCTATACGTTTAAAGATCTGCAGTAATTTATATCGTTTTTAAGGCATTGCAGAAAATAAAGAGCCACGACATCCAATGTGTGACCACTGATAAATAATTTCTACAATCTGCGCTTCTATTCTGATGTTTTATCTGCTGTATAAATCAGTATGCTGGGAACTGCTAGACAGATGGGTGGTAAAGAAGGATTTTATTAGAATATATAAGCTTGTTCTAATTCTGGGCCAAAGGAAAACAAGTAATTAAACTTTAGCACTTCGTTATGAATCATATTAAACCTCTCCGGCTCTCCATACCCAAGAAATATGGACAAATAGAATGTCATGACCCTAAAAGGCTAAAAACAACCAAGACACTGTGAATGCTTAAAATCTGTCACCTTCTATAATCATAATTACTGCGCTTATAATTTTTTTAATGTTGTACTGTATTTAAAGGACATCTATCTTTACTGAAGCGTAAAAATAAGTAAATATCATTTTATTTTATTTTTTATGGTTTAACTCCCCGCCCCCTCCCCCAGTGCTTAAATGTTTGATAAATGACAGTGAATTTTACAATTTTGACTTAAGCACCAGATATCAGACTGATTAACAGGAAATGTATGTTAGATGGCATAATCTTAGAGGCAGAGCTGGACAGTTCACATCCTTTCCCATGGCAGTTCTAGGGCACGGGGCATGTTTCTATGCAATATTTTGAAACTACTTAGCATTCTGTGCAAGTCACGGTGTTCATATAATTTAGAAGATTGCACAGGTATACATATACACTATATTATCAAAAGTATTGGGACACCTGCCTTTAAGAATGCCGTTTAAAATAATTGTAAACACATCACCATGCAGAGCGATGTATAGGAATCCATGTCTAAAGAAATAGTACAGTGCCTGGATCGCAAAAGGTGCTCTGGTCAGGAAGGGGTTGAAGCAGTTAACATGGCAGCCTGCACTCGGTTGGGGGTTTGGGGAATTAATTAAATGAAAAGTTCACTGAAGCTTGTCCTTAATGGCTTATTCACACCAATGTTTTTTTATTTTTTTTATTTATGATGTGTTTTCCTTTGTACACATAACACAATAATACATAACACACATTGATGAGCATTGCACATGCGCTGCGGTTTTATGCATTTTCACTGAATTTAAAAGAAAGAGCATAAAGCAAAAATGCAAAGGTGTGAATCCAGCTTTGTTGTTGTGTTTCCAGGACAAAAAGTGAGGGTGAAATCCCTCCCAATTGGACACAATCAGCATAACAATCTGGGTTTTCGATCATTCTCTACTTTATGTAAAGGAAAATATCCAGCCCTCTGAGTACGAAAGAGTATTGGGACGCCTGCCTTTACACACACATGAACTTTAATGGCATCCCAGTCTTAGTCCGTAGGGTTCAATATTGAGTTGACCCACCCTTTGCAGCTATAACAGCTTCAACTCTTCTGGGAAGGCCGTCCACAAGATTTAGGAGTGTGTCTGAGGGAATGTTTGACCATTCTTCCAGAAGCGATTGTTGGACGAGAAGGCCTGTCTCGCAGTCCCTCGTTCTAATTCACCCCAAAAGTGTTCTATCAGGTTGAGGGCAAGACTCTGTGCAGGCCAGTCATGTTCCTCCACCCCAAACTCACTCATCCATGTCTTTATGAACCTTACTTTGTGCACTGGCGTGCAGTCATATTGGAACAGGAAGGGGCAATTTCCAAACTGTTCCCACAAAGTTGGGAGCATGAAATGGTCCAAAAAGTCTTGTTATGCTGACGCCTTAAGAATTTACTTCACTGAACTAAGGGGCCAGGTCCAACCCCTGAAAAACAACCGCACACCATAATTCCCCCTCCACCGAATGATTTGGACCAGTCCACAAAGCAAGGTCTATAAAGACATGGATGAGCGAGTTTAGGGTGGAGGAACTTGACTGGCCTACACAGAGTCCTGACCTCAACCTGATAGAACACCTTTGGGGGGGGAATTAGAGTAGAGATTGCGAGCCAGGCCTTCTCGCCCAACATAAGTGCCTGACCATGCACTTCCCAGAAGAGTTGAAGCTGTTATAGCTGCAAAGGGTGAGCCAACTCAATATTGAACCCTACGGACTAAGGGATGCCATTAAGATGCCATTAAGATTCATGTGTATGTAAAGGCAGGCATCCCAATGCTTTTGGTAACATAGGGGGTTATTTATGAAAGACAAATCCACTTTGCTCCACAAGTGAAAACTACAAGTGCAAAGTGCACTTGGAACAAAAGTCGATGTAGATCCGAAGGGGGACATGCAAGGAAAAAAAAAAAAAAACAGCATTTTAGCTTGCACACGATTGGAAAATCAGCAGAGCTTCCCCCCATTTCAGATCTACCCCTCAGATTTACAGCGACTGCACTTCTAAGTGCACTTCCAAGTGGATTTGCCTTTCATAAATAACCACCAAAGTGTATATAGAATTAAGAATATGCCCAGGTGGGAGATGTAGATACAAATCAGTGGGGCAAGCAAGTTTTATTCCAAGTGAGTCCGAGAAATAAGTGTGGGAAAAAAACACCATTTGTAGGTTAAACAAAAATGACAACCCAGTTAATTAAAGTGGCATATAAATACCCTTTTCTCTGTGTGGGCCACACTATAATGTATTCAGTTCCTGTGCTCCTTTATATTCTCAGTCTTTTATCTCTATAAAATGCATGTAGTAATATAAAAGTGAAATTAAATGTAGTTTTTTTTTAGTAAACCTAACTTGCGAGAAAACTGAGGGCTATCAATGCTGACCTCTTTTTGTAATTTCTAGTTTTCTGACTGTCATGTTGATCCACTACCTTCAGTACATTGAGTCACTGCATATAGTAAAAGAAAGTTAAGCCAGCTGTAGATGAATCAACATTCAATCCATCTATGGGCAGGCTGGTTGTATCCAAGTCACTCCATCGATTGACCTGGGTACAATCAGCCTATCAGATTCAGATATGTTATATGTGATTACTGCCGGCAGCTATAGCCACTAGCAGTAATCCTTGTGTAAGGGTTTCAATCTGCAGAAAGCAAAAGCACTGCAGGAGGGGATCAATCGCATACACGTTTATCTCTTCTCTAATCTATACATCACTGGGAAATGTTCAATTAATATAGCCTGTCTCAAGACAGTATGGGAGATTGTATTTGTTGTCTGTAAATACATATGTTGTTGAATTTACAGGCTTGTCTTATCTTTCTTCCTTGTCTTAATTTTCAGCGTCGCCGTCTATCAAACTGCTGGTGGATGACCCCATTGTTGTGAATCCGGGGGAAGCAATAACGCTAGTGTGTGTCACAACAGGTGGAGAACCTACACCGACACTGACTTGGGTTAGATCTGTTGGGAATCTCCCAGAAAAGGCAGTACTTAACAGCGGGACGCTCACTATACCGTCCATCACATCGGAGGATGCTGGGACCTACAGCTGTGTCGCCAACAACAATGTCGGCAATCCAGCAAAAAAGTCCACCAGTATCATTGTAAGAGGTAAGCACTTTCCAAAGCTATAACCTACAGTTAATTCATCCTAAAGGACTGGCTAAATATTTAAATTGTTGAGTAACTTGGTCTTCTAGTGTTTTACAAGACGAGCAAACATTTTTTTTTATACGTTTTAACTTGATAAAGGAGCGAGGTCTTGCAATAAGAGTAGCTTGGGATCTGACTTTTGAGACTCCAAGTTGCATGACATGTGAAATCCCATTTTAGTAAATGAGAGATGTCTTAATGAGCACTACTGAAGTCGCTCCGACTTTAGAAAAGTTTCCTGTACTACTTCAAGGTGACTTCAGCGTCCACTGGTGCCCATAAACTTTAAGGAGGGTTTGTGAAAAAACGCATATGCTCAAAGGAGTTTAAAGAAGCTCAATAAAAATGTGCCCAAGAGCAAAAAAAAGCACAAGCTTCTTCAAGCTGAAATAAAAGCCCAAATGCCTGTAAAAGCAGCTTTTTTGGAACTGAGCTTTAAGTTGGATCCTTATCTTAATTGATGTGATATCTTTTTATATGAACTATAGACTAAAGGACCTATGAATAAATGGCTGTGGAACAAAACATCTGAGTTTCCATTATTTCTTATGGGGAAATTTGCTTTAATATACGAGTGCTTTGGATTGCAAGCACATTTTCGGAACGAATTATGCTCACAATCAAAGTTTAAACTGTACATGTTTTCTTCTAGTTCCCATTGATAGGAAAACTATCGAGATTTAAATGCTTTTAGCAAGCTTTACACTGTTCTCTTGAAGCCTTTGGATCATCCTTCATCTTCAATCTAGGAATGGTTGTCTCCCGATACTGATCCCAAGCCTCTATGCTGTTCCAAATCTCCAGCAATGGGTGCCAATATTTTCTATGTTTCTTCTCCTCCCATAAATAAGATCTGATACAATGAAGCCATTTACCATGTAGCCCCTAAGCTCTCAAAAAACTTTTTTATTGCTCACAGCAAAGAGGGCATCCCACCTCCTCACTTCCTCTGACAACCGGTAACCTCTAACCCTACCAAACAAACCCGAAAGCACCTAGAAAAAAATATGTATGCATTATTTTTAAAGTTACTTAAGTTGCTTCAATGGTGGAAAGGAGGAAGTGGGGGGCGAGGAGTAACCTAAACCTGGAATTGGACCAAAGTTCTACATTTTCTTTTCTTCTTTTTTTTTTTTTTGATATTTTTTTTCCCAGTTGTACACTGACTGCACTGCATGCACAATACAGCCTACTCTCTGGTCACATCCAATGATGCCAGGAAAAAAGATCTGGGTGCCAAAACAGGTATCATGACCACAGATAGGTGCTAGATAATCAGTGGCCACTCATTGGTGGAAGGAAGAAATAATGGGCCAGAATAAAACTAGAGAAGATACTAACCGCAACAAGGGGAGGTGTAGACTTGTCAGGGCTAGAGGACAGCCTACCAGTAGGTAAGTCCAACATGTTAGACAAGTAAGACAAGTTAGCTGTGCGTTCTTGTACTTTATGGCACATGCTTTGTGGCCATTTAGTTATACTTTAAGCATTCCTGTGTTTCTGGACCTACTAATTAGGTTGAAATTCACTTTTTAATAAAGGTTATATGATTCTGTTAATGCCTAAAATCTGACATATCTTTCTATGGTAATTTACGTCTTCAGAATTTCTGACAACAAAGCATTTTAAAGAATTAGGTTCATCTAGTTTACCCGGTTAGAAGCGTCAGATCAGTGGACTGTCTACCTGGTGTTTCTAATTTTCACTTGCTACGAGAGTGTAGTCATTTAATATGTACAATAGTTTCCCTTTAATACCCATGTATTCCAGTCAGACATTTTTGAAGGGGAGACTAAACTGTTGATTGTGAAGATAATTAAGGCAGCTGGAAAATAAAGAATCGGAGAGAATAAGCATGGGGTAAACAAAGCTGAATTAACTCAGACTTATTCAGCAAAGAACTGTGGGTCAATGTGGCTATTCTCCCAGGAATGTCATATGCATGCCAGCCTGGTAAGGTTTTAAATTCAAACTGTAATCATGTTTAAATTGTATGAATACTAACAATGTGGCTTTGGAATTTCTTATCACAAAAAAAAAATATATAACATTTCAGAGAAATGTAGAAATCACAGAAATGCATAATTCATCTGAATGAAGATGAGAAGATCTCCTTTGTTCATACTGTTGAATCGATATCCATACATTAGTAAAAGCCTTCCAGAATCCCAGGCTCTCTGTTGGGGGAGGGGAGTGCGTTCTGGGCTGCTTTCTAATTCTTGTACGATATGCGCGCATGTAAAATTGCAATCCATCATCTTTTGCAACTGACTTTATATAAAAGAGATCTACAGGTAAAGATGTAACAAAAATACCCATTTAGTATGTCTGTGTATATATTCCCAATGAACATTAAGTGAATTCCCCCAGATCAATGGTCAGCAAGATATACAGGGCCCTTTGGAATCCTTGCCCAAAGCTGACAGTGTTGAACCCTTGGTACTTTTGATCCTTCACTATTTAAATAAAACCATACAGGATTACAAGTGTTTCTGATAACCCAAGACACTTGATTGCATTATTACAAATGAGAAATCTGGACCATAGCTCCCATTTTTTATTTAATTTGCTGTCTAGGGGCCCCTGTGTGTTTAATTCGGTGCAGTTTTAAACATGTATAGTTAATTTTAATACCCGTAGACCATGGGCAAAATCCCAAAACCTGCATAAAAACTTCAACCAAACTGATCAGCCGTGTTTCAATTAAGTTTCTCTACACTCTGGCCATTAGATGTTCAACCCCAGCATCACAGAAGTGAGCATACTTTCGCATTCCAAAACTTTGCATGCTCAGTGCACTCTTCCTTTGCTATAGGGTGGGCAGATCAAAATGGCATGCCTGGGTTTGTGACGTGGAATCGCGCTTGCTCTTAGAATGCTGGAAGTGAGCATCAAATGGTTGGAGTGTCCTAGAACTTGAACAGCTGGTCACTTTGGTGGGAGTTTTTTTTTATAGGCATTAGGAATGTCAGTTACGGCCTACTGGTAAGGCATTAAAATCAAGGACACTGTATGAAAACGGCTTACTGTTTTTTTTTTTTTTTTTAACACACTGAGCCCCTATACTAAATAGTATATCTTAGTGAAATCAGCATTTACCCATTCAGATCTGCGCTATAGCCAAATGATGACTACAGCAGTGGTGATCAACTCCTGTCCTCAGGGCCCACTAACAGACCAGGTTTTATGTATTACCTTGGGGAGATGCAGACTAGAATACTGCAATCACTGAGCAGCAAATGATCTTTCAAACCTGTTAGTGGGCCCTGAGGACAGGGTTGATGACCACTGGACTACAGCACAGACCTACTTTGCCAGGAGGCCGTCAATAGACGTCCTCCCCTTTGCACGCTCCCCCTGCAGGGTGACCGTGGTGCACACTATGATCACAGAATCAATGAGACTTGGGTGATCACAGATCGGAGTAAGGGGTTGATCCCAGCCCCTTACCACATGATCAGCTGTCAGCCAATGACAGCTGATCATTTGATGTAAACAGAAGATCGGTAATCGTTTTTCTTTTTTCAGCGCGAGGAGAAAAAAAAGCTGGTCACCAGCTTCTGTGCAAGGAACATCGGTCCCGAAGAGGCGAAGCCGCCTTATCTGTGCCAACCAGTACCGCTTGCCAGTGCCAGCAAACAGTGCCACTTATCAGTGCCCAAGAGTGCCACCTATAAATACCCACCACATGGTGCCAATCAGTGCCTCCTCAGTGCTGCCTATCAGTGTCACCAGTGCCGATCAGTGACCATCAGTGCCCATCACTGCCACCTATCAGTGCCCATCACTGCCACCTATCAGTGCCCATCGGTGCCAGCTATCAGTGCCACATATAAGAGCCACCTTTCAGTGCCCACCAATGCCATCTCTCAGTGCTCACCAGTGCTGTCTATTAGTGCCCATCAGTGCAGCCTCATCAGCATACATCAATGAAGGAGAAAAATTACCTGTTTTCAAAAGGTATTAACAAAATATAAAATGGTTTTGTATTTTTTTTTTTCTAAATTGGTCTTTTTAAAATTTTTTAACAAAAAATAAAAAACCCAGAGGTGACCAAATACCACCAATAGAAAATTCTATTTGTCGTAAAAAAAGATAAAAATGTAATTTGAGTACCGTGTTGTATGACACCGCAATTGTCATTCAAAGACAGCGCTAAAAGCTGAAAATTGGTCTGGGCAGGAGGGGGGTTTAGATGGCCAGTAAGCCAGTGGTTAAATTAGGAGCATGTATATATTTATTTAGAGTTAGGTTTAAGGGCAAATACCCAGGGGAAGGAGATGCACAAAAAGCAAAAAAGGGCACACCACCTAGTGCATTATCGTGGCACCATTTATTAAAATAAAAGTGACAAACTGTGATAAGTGTTAAAATGTGTACACATACAGTAAAAATATCAGACGAATGAGCGTCTTTTTTTTTTTTTTTTTTTATTTGCATGCTGATCTCATATCGAAACCCAATAGGTTACTAAAGTTCTGAAAATTCTCTTATGACAATACAGCTGTGGCCACATTTTTGAGAATGACACAAATGTTCATTTTCAGCCTCAGTTTTTATGATGGCAATTTGCATATACTCCAGAATGTTATGAAGAATGATCAGATGAATTGCAATGAATTGTAAAGTCTCTTTGCCATGAAAATTAACTTAACCCCAAAAAAACATTTTTACTGCATTTGTGAAGAAGGCTTAATGGCACTCAAAGTCCAGCAAGCGCCAGGACCGTCTCTCACAGTAGACTCAGCTGTTGGTTTGGGGGAACCATCAGTGCAGAGCTTGCTGAGAAATGGTAGCAGGTGGGTGCAAGTACATCTGCACGCACACTAAGGCAGCATGGCCTGGATTTAGGAAGGGCAGAAATTAAGCCACTTCTCTACAGGAAAGCCTCAGGGACAGACTGATATTCTTCAAAAATGTGGGTGGTGATGTAATCACGCTGGAACTAGGTGGAGCTGTGTGTACAGATGATTGTAATGTGAAAAGGTCTTTTTTTTTTTACATCTGAAATGTGAGTGGATTTTTATATGGAAATAAATATTTTTTAGTAGTGATTTGCACTATGGTTCTTTCCTTTTGCCTCCTATATGATTGACACCATGCTGAGAGCCACGGATTTGGAGTGTACAGCTAGTTGGGAGTAGTGCCACAAAGCGCATATAGACCTCCTGTATTTAGTGAGGTCCATTCAAGGGGGTGAGAAGACACCCATAGGTCACTTTGTGCATAAAAATGTCATCTACCCTTGAGGGATGAGCTCCGGCGTATTTGCATACGCCATGTGCAGAGCCCGCCAGGAAGTCGGCGCAGCGCTGCTCTAATCACAGGCAGTGATTTCTGGAAATCCCTCTTATATTGTCATTCAGTGCCCTTGGCGAAAGTGGCACACGGTGATGTGCACAATGCCAGAACTTGTGGAATGGGTGCAGCAAGTGCTAAAATAGGCAAAATGGGTTGATGCACAGCTCAACAAAATGAAGAGCCTAATGGACATGTACTGTTCCGCACTAAAACATTGGGCTATTGGCTGGGGAGAAAGTGCCCTGGTATCAGTGTGAGCAAAAACTGGCCCTGTGTTGATGCTGTCACTGAAAGTAATGGAAAATAATGGTAATGGATGCTCCTGCATTGGTGTTGTCACTAAAAGTAATAGATGTGCTTACATTGGTGATGTCACTGAAAGTAATAGATGCCTTTTCATTGGTGGTGTCACTGAAAGTAATAAATGCCTTTTCATTGGTGGTGTCACTGAAAGTAATAAATGCCTTTTCATTGGTGGTGTCACTGAAAGTAATAAATGCCTTTTCATTGGTGGTGTCACTGAAAGTAATAAATGCCTTTTCATTGGTGGTGTCACTGAAAGTAATAGATGCCCCTGCATTGGTGGTGTCGCTGAAAGTAATAGATGCCCCTGCATTGGTGGTGTCACTGAAAGTAATAGATGAGCCTGCATTGGTGATGTCACTTAATGTAAGATGCCCCTGCATTGGCGGTGTCAATGACAGTAATAGATGCCCCTGCATTGGTGATGTCACTTAATGTAAGATGCCCCTGCATTGGTGGTGTCAATGACAGTAATAGATGCCCCTGAATTGGTGGTGTCACTGAAAGTAATAGATGAGCCTGCATTGGTGATGTCACTTAATGGAAGATGCCCCTGCATTGGCGGTGTCAATGACAGTAATAGATGCCCCTGCATTGGTGGTGTCTGTATTTGGAGAAATGCCTCTGCATTGGCAGTGCCACATAAATTAAAACCTGTTCCTGCACCAGTGGTGTTAATCAGAGGAGGCCTGCTTTGGCAACTGTGTCAATGAAATTAATTTATGCCGGCACATGCTTTTCTACTACGTACTATAAGTGATTAGGCTAAGTCCAAAAAGAGAAAGCACCTTGGGGTAAAGACTTCTCTGCATAGCAGGTCTTTGATTAGAATGCTTTAACCACTACATTGTTTATAACATACTGTTTTACTTAACCAGAAACCTACCCATTCACAGTATGGTTTTGGCCCCAGAGCCTCCATAACATTTGCTTTTGAGCTGTAGTTTGCATGTTCCAATGAGGGAAAAGGGTATTTTATTCCCTGCTGATTTTGCACGTTTGCCCACTGACAAAGAAATGATCAGTCTATCATATTATTGGTAGGTTTATTTTAACAGTGAGACACAGAATAGCAACAAAAAAAATCCAGGAAAAAAGCATTTAAAAAAAAGTTATAAATTGAGTTGCATTTTAATGAGTGAAATAAGTATTTGACCCCTTCGCAAAACATGACTTAGCACTTGGTGGCAAAACTCATGTTGGCAATTTGAGGTTAGACGTTTCTTGTAGTTGACCACCAGGTTTGCACACATCTCGGGAGGGATGTTGTCCCACTCCTCTTTGCACATCCTCTCCAAGTCCATTAAGATTTTGAGGCTGACATTTTGGTAACTTGAACCTTCAGCTCCCGCCACATATTTTCTATGGGATTAATGTCTGGAGACTGACTAGGCCACTCCGGGACCTTAATGTGCTTCTTCTTGAGCCTCTCTTTTGTTGCCTTGGCCATTATCATGCTGGGATACCCATCCATGACCCATTTTCAATGGCCTGGCTGAGGGAAGAAGGTTCCAAGATTTGACAGTACTTGGCTGTCCATCGTCCCTTTGATGCAGCAAAGTTTTCTGTCCCCTTAGCAGAAAAACAACCCCAAAGCATAATGTTTCCATTTCCATGTTTGATGGTGGGTATTGTGTTCTTGGGGTCATAGGCAGCACTCCTCCTCCAAACAGGGCGAGTTGAGGCCAAAGAGCTTAGTTTTGGTCTCATCTGACCACAACGTTTTCACCCAGTTCTCCTCTGAATCATTCAAATGTTCGTTGGAAAATTCAGCCGGGCCTGTACATGTGCTTTCTTGAGCAGGGGGACCTTGCGAGCACTGCAGGATTTTAGTCCTTAACGGTGTAGTGTTACCAATTGTTTTCTTGGTGACTATGTTCCCAGCTGCCTTGAGATCATTGACAAGGTTCTCCCATGTAGTTGTGGGCTGATTCCTCACTGTTCTCATGATCATTGGAACTCCACGAGGTGAGATCTTGCATGGAGCCCAAGACCGAGGGAGATTCACAATTATTTTGTTTCTTCCATTTGTAAATAATTACACCAACTGTTGTCACCAAGCTGCTTGGCGATGGTCTTGTAGCCCATTCCAGCCTTGTGTAGGTCTACAATCTTGTCCCTGACATCCTTGGACAGCTCTTTGGCCTTTCCATTGTGGAGAGATTGGAAGCTGATTGATGAGTGCTTCTGTGGACAGGTGTCTTTTATACAGGTAATAAGCTGAGCTCCCTTTAAGAGACTGCTCCTAAGCTCAGCTTATTAACTGTATAGAAGCCAGAAATCTTGCTGTTTGATAGGGGATAAAATACTTATTTCACTCATTAACCACTTCCCACCCGCTGGCCATCATATGACATCCTTAAATTTGAGTGGGGATATCTGAATGATGCCTACAGCTACAGGCATCATTCAGGTATCGTCTTTTTATTTATTTTTTAACAATTTTTATTGGATTTTTAACATTACACTATATAATACAGATTTCCATAAAAGACATGAATATTTGACAACATAAAGGAAAGTGCATAGGGGGAGTATACTCCTCTTCTACGCCTTTACAATCTTGATTTAACATGAGAATTAAACATAAATCCATATGAGTGGTTGGGTGTGGGGAAGAGGAGGGGAGAAATGGGGGGGGGGGAAGCTTTAACTAAGTAGCCTGGTCTCTGGATGATATTTCACGTTTCCGGTAGGTGTCGTCTTTTTGAGCCGATGATTCCCTACACCATAAGAATGATCACAGCGGCTGTTCAGCTGATTGATGGTCTTTATGGGTGGCGAGAGGGGACACCCCCCCGCTGCCCTCCGGTGCTTCTACCGACTCACCGGCCCCAGATGTTGACCATAGAGATTTCCGGCAGACCAGATGGTCCCCGAAGTCTCTATGATTGTTCGGAGGCTGGGCGCGATGTTATGACATCACGCCTGGCCTCTGCATTCAAACAAATGCACCGCCTCAGCTGGGAAGCTGAGATTTTCTTGTTTTTTTGTTTTTTCTTATTTCAGGCTTCCCAGTCTAGAGGTGAGATGTGGGATCTTACTGACCCCATATCTCATTGTAAAGAGGATCTGTCATGCTCTTTCCTATTACAGGGGATGTTTGCATTCGTTGTAATAGGATTAAAAGTGATCAAAAAAATGTAAAACAAAAAGTGTCAAGCTAGAAAATTTTAATTAACATGTTCACACACATACACACACACACACACACAGAAGCGAACGCATACGTAAGTCGTGCCCACATATGTAACGGTGTTTAAATCACACATATGAGGGATCGCCACAAACGTTAGTGAGCAATAATTCTAGCCCTAGACCTCCTCTGTAACTCAAAACATGTAACCAGCAACATTTTTTTAAAGCGTCGCTTAGGGATTTTTAAGTACTGAAGTTTGGCGCCCTTCCACGAACGTGTGCAATTTTGAAGTGTGACATATTAGGTATCTATTTACTCGGCGTAACTTCATCTTTCACATTATGAAAAAAAAAAATGGGCTAATGTTACTGTTTTTCTTTTTTGTTAAGCATGAAACTGTTTTATTTTCCAAAAAAAGGCATTTGAAAAATTGCTACGCAAATAAAAAGTTGCAATGAACGCCATTTTATTCTCTACAGTGTCTGATAGAAAAACATATATAATATTTGGGGTTCTATGTAATTTTTCTAGCAAAAAAAATTATGATTTTTACATGTAGGAGAAAAATGTCAGAATTGGCCTGGGTGGCAAGTGGTTCAAATATAAATCAATTTATAACTTTTTTGAAATGCGTTTTTCTGGATATTTTGGTTATTCTGTCTCTCACTGTTAAAATAAACCTCCCAATAAAATTATAGACTGATCATTTTTCTGTCAATGGGCAAATGTACAAAATCAGCAGAGGATCAAATATTTTTTTTCCCTCACTGTACAGTAAGAAGAGTGATATATATTTTTTTATTTTTACTTTTAGGCCAAAGCTCTCTGGGAACAGTGCACAAACTTCTATATAAAGAAGAAAATACATTTTTACATGGTATGCTTATAGATAAATTGCCCCACCTCACCATCCTTTGCTGATGCAAAACACCTATCAATGGACAGAACTGTTTGACACTGGGTGGTTGATTTATTAAAAGCAAATAGGCGGTCCACTTCACAAGAGAAGTTGTACTTTTGCTTTGCAAAGAACACCCATTCACATGTGAGGAAAGTAAAGCTTGTTGCACATTATACAATTTTCTTGTTACCTTCAACTATGTAGTGCAAGGGTCTGTCTGACTGCATACAATTTGAAAGTGTTTAAGTTTGACCTCATATTATATGGTTTGGTAAATCTAAAGGTAAATTGTATAATGTGTTGCCAGCTTTAGGAAATAAATGCTATTTTACTTGCATATACTGTAACTGCATGATGTAACTCAGAAGAACTTGAAGGCATTCATTAAGCTTTGGGGCATCTTCCCTTGCAAAGTGAACAGCCTACAGTGCCTTGAAAAAGTATTCATACCCCATGAGGTTTTCCACATTTTGTCATGTTACAACCAAAAATGTAAATGTATTTTATTGAGGTTTTATGTGATAGACCAACACAAAGTGGCACATAATTGTAAAGTGGAAGGAAAATGATAAATGATTTTGCAAAATTGTTTACAAATAAATATGTGAAAAGTGTGGGGTACATTTGTATGGCGCCCCCCCGAGTCAATATTTTGTAGAACAGCCTTTCACTGCAATTACAGCTGCAAGTCTTTTTGAGGATGTCTCTACCAGCTTTGTACATCTAGAGAGGGACATTTTTGCCCATTCTTCTTTGCAAAATATCTCAAGCTCTTTCAGATTGGATGGAGAGTGTCTGTGAACAGCAATTATCAAGTCTTGACACACATTCTTTATTGGCTTTAGGTCTGGACTTTGACAGGGCCATTCTAATACAAGAATATTCTTTGATCTAAAACCATTCCATTGTAGCTCTGGCTGTATGTTTAGGGTCGTTGTCCTGCTGGAAGGTGAACCTCCGCCCCAGTATCAAGTCTATTGCAGACTCTAAGCCCTTGTACACACGGTCGGAGAATCCGTTGGAATGTGTCCTATCGGACCGTTTTGTCGGATAATCGGACTGTGTGTGGTATGCATCGGACTGTTTCCGTCGGACCAAATTTTCCAACTTGCTGGAAATATTTTCCGACAAACTGGTCCGATCGGACATACTCCGATCATGTGTAGAGAATTTCGATCGGACAAAGTGCCACGCATGCTCAGATCAAATTCCTACACCAAAGCTATTGGCTACTAGCCTGAACGTAGTCCCGTCGTAACAAAATAATGTCATCACGTTCTGAACGATTGGATTTTCCGACAACTTCATCCGACCGTGTGTATGCAACAGTTTTGGGCAAGATCCGTCGGACAAAATCCGACGGACAGAATCCGTCGGATTTGGTTGTCGGAATCTCCGACCGTGTGTACAAGGGCTAACAGGTTTCATTCTGATTGCCCTGTATTTGGCTTCATCCATCTTCTCATCAACTCTGGGGAATGAATACTTTTTCAAGGCACTGTATTTCCCTTGAGTAAATCACGTCCTAGGCTTCATCATCCTGGGTTCAGTAGGTCCCTGCCTCAAAAAAAAAAAATGATCGTGGTAGACTCCACTTGGATTTGAGGAAAAGATTTTCATTCCCTCCGAATGTTCAAGGTTGTGCATAATGCGCCATCTTAGAAACTTTTAAAAAGTTCCCATCCTTGACCTTCAGAATCAAAAGCTTGGGATTTGATACAGTTCATGAAAGTGACCTTTGTTAAGTTGAAAGGAGATGGGAGATGCACACAGTACAAATGATGTGCCCTTTGCGTGCTCTGCTGGATCATTCGCAAAGAATGCAGTTAAAATCATTGTAAACACATCACCATGCAGAGCGATGTATAGGAATCCATGTCTAAAGAAATGGTACAGTGCCTGAATCGCAAAAAGTGCTCTGGTCAGGAAGGGGATAAAATCTTCCGGGGCTGAAGCAGTTGACACGGCAGGCTGCACTTGGGTGGGGGTTTGGGGAATTAAGTAAATGAAAAGTTCACTAAAGCTTGTCCTTAATGGCTTATTCACACCAATGTTTTTTTTTCTTTATGATGTGTTTTCCTTTGTACACATAACACAATAATACATAACACACATTGATGAGCATTGCACATGCGCTGCGGTTTTATGCATTTTTACTGAATTTAAAAGAGAGAGCATCAAGCAAAAATGCAAAGGTGTGAATCCAGCTTTGTTGTTGTGTCTCCAGGACAAAAAGTGAGGGTGAAATCCCTCCCAATTGGACACAATCAGCATAACAATCTGGGTTTTGATCATTCTCTACTTTATGCAAAGGAAAATATCCAGCCCCCTGAGTACGAAAGAGTATTGGGACGCCTGCCTTTACACACACATGAACTTTAATGGCATCCCAGTCTTAGTCCATAGGGTTCAATATTGAGTTGACCCATCCTTTACAGCTATAACAGCTTCAACTCTTCTGGGAAGGCCGTCCACAAGGTTTAGCAGTGTGTCTATGGGAACGTTTGACCATTCTTCCAGAAGCGCATTTGTGAGGTCAGGCACTGATTCTGGACTAGAAGGCCTGGCTCGCAGTCTCCGCGCTAATTCATCTCAAAGGTGTTCTATTGGGTTGAGGTCAGGACTCTGTGCAGGCCAGTCAAGTTCCTCCACCCCAAATTATACACAGATACAGTCATGTGAAAAATCAAGTGCACACCATTAGATCTTTACTCAAACATAGCACAAGAAAAATATGCCTTTTCAATCAGTTATTCAACCAAACTATCGGTAGATGTTATGCTGTGTATTGGAAAAAGGAAGTACACCTACTGCAGACATCTTTTAGGTGTTTTGTACATTTAATCACTTCTCCTTGCAAAATTCATTCAGTTGCAAGATGCTTTCTTGCACAAACTACTCTTTTCAAATTCAATAGGAATCACATTGGGGCTTTGACCAGGGCAGTCCATAACCTATTTCAGTATACCAATTCAGTCCATAACACGTATTTCTTTTTGAGCCATTCCTTCATGGATTTGCTGGTGTGCTCTGGACCAATATTATCTTGAAAGACTCCTTTCCAGTTCAAATTAATTTTTTAGACCAATGACAGCATCTTGTTTAAGAAGGCCTGGTCTCGTAGGTTTAATGGCTAACTGTAATTTTTCTCTGATCTTTTTTGAGGGTTCAGGTTTTACTTAAAAGACCTCCAATGTAGGTTGATTTGTGTTGTGCAATCTCTTTCTGATTGTGGATACATGCTATTTGACCCTGACTGTTGCAATAGTTACTTGAATACCCCAAGATTACATTTTTGAGCTCTTGGAGACTTTTTTATTTAGCATTGATATTTAGCTTTTGAGGTTAAATTCTGGCTGGCCAGTCCTGGACAAACTAGCAGTTGTTTGAAATTTTTGCCACCCATATATTATTTCCCTTGTACTGTAATGGTTGATGTCAAATCATTTGCCAAACTTTTTACATCTCTTGACCGTCTCAGAGGTGTCAACAATTTTCTTTCTTAGCCCTTGTACACACGGTCGGACATTTCAACAACCAAATCCGTTGGATTTTGTCCGACGGATTTTGTCTGACGGATTGTGCCCAAAACTGTTGCATACACACGGTCAGACAAAGTTGTCGGAAAATCCGATCTTTCAGAACGTGATGACGTAATTTCGTTACGATGGGACTACGTTCAGGCTAGTAGCCAATAGCTTTGATGTAGGAATTTGATCTGAGCATGCGTGGAAATTCCGATCGGACATACTCCAATCCTGTGTAGAGAATTCCAATCAGCCCAGTTTGTCGGAAAATATTTCCAGCAAGTTGGAAAATTTGGTCCGACGGATATTCCGACGGAAACAGTCCGATGCATACCACACACAGTCGGATTATCCGACAAAACGGTTTGATAGGACATATTCCGACGGATTCTCCGACCGTGTGTACAAGGGCTTAGAGACATAAGAGCATGACAACACTAGACATGTCAATAGCAAAGACACCAGGCATTAGACAGGACTGGTTCCATTGCCACCTTATCTGAAACATTGAAATCTGAATTCAAGGACTCAAAATAGTGGTAAATGTACTGTGCACTTACTTTTTCCATGTTATGAATTTGCATTTTATGTTACTTTAGTTAAAGATAATGAATATACCATGCCAATTTTACATGTTATTTTTTTCCAAGTATATCACCTTTACAGGTATTTGTAGGTACCATCTAAATAAAAATCAAATGCTTCCCTGTTCAAATCTGTCAACAATTCCAGTGATGTGAATTTACTTTTCATACACTGTGTGTGTAGTGTATATACAACATATATAAAAAGAAACTCACTCTTATTTATTTTCCATTTTTCAAAACCACAAATGGAAACACAGAAAACTGAGTGCAAACTATTAAAAATATTTGCATTTAAATTGAAAATGTGAATGCACCAGCTCTCATAACCCCAAAATAATTACTTGATATTGAAATGTTGCATATATCGTAGATGAATATACATCGGCAATCTAATTATTATGATGTGTTTAAAGATAGGACTTTTAAGATTTACTGTTTTAGCAGCTGCTTTTTATTGGTGGCAAACGTCACTGACTTGGCCATGATACACTGCATCCAGAAAGTATTCACAGCGCTTCACTTTTTTCCACATTTTATTATGTTACAGCCTTATTCCAAAACGGATTAAATTCATTATTTTCCTCAAAATGTTACAAACAATACCCCATGACATTGTAAACGAAGTTTGTTTGAAATCTTAGCAAATTTCTTAAAAATAAAAAATGAAAAAAATCCCATGTACATAAGTATTCATAGCGTTTGCTCAATACTTTGTTGACGCACCTTTGGCACCAATTACAGCCTCAAGACTTTTTAAGTAGGATGCTACAAGCTTGGCACACCTATTTTTGGGCAGTTTCTCCCATTCTTCTTTGCAGAACCTCTCAAGCGCCATCAGGTTGGATGGGGAATGACGGTGCATTTTCAAATCTTTTCAGAGGTGTTTAATTGGGCTCAAGTCTGGGCTGTGACTGGGCCACTGAAGGACATTCACAGAGCTGTCCCGTAGCCACTCCTTTGCATCTCAGCTGTGTGCTTAGGATCGTTGTCCTGTTGAAAGATGAACCTTCACTCCAGTCTGAGGTCCAGAGAGCTCTGGAGTAGGTTTTCATCAAGGATGTCTCTGTACATTGCTGCATTCATCTTTCACTCAATCCTAACGAAGGTCCTTCCTCCCTGATCACTCAGCTTGGCCATACGGCCAGCTCTGGGAAGAGTCCTGGTGGTTCCAAACTTCTATTTATGGATGGTGGAGGCCAGTGTGCTCATTGGGACCTTCAATGGTGCAGAAATGTTTCTGTACCCTTCCCCAGAGCTTTGCCTCAATACAATCCTGTCTCTGAGGTCTACCAACAATTCCTTGGACTTCATGGATTGGTTTGTACCAACCTTATATTGACAGTTGTGTGCCTTTCCAATTTACATTCAATCAACTGAATTTACCACAAGTGGACTCCAATCATGTAGAAACATCTCAGGGGTGATCAGTGGAAACAGGATGCACCTGAGCTCAATTTTGAGTGTCATGGCAAAGGCTGTGAATACTTATGTACCTGTGATTTTTTTTTTCATTTTTTTTTTAATACATTTTCTAAGATTTCAAACAAATTTCTCTTACATTGTCATTATGGGGTATTTTTGTAGAATTTTTGAGGAAAATAATGAATTTAATCAATTTTGAAATAAGGCTGTAACAACAAAAGTTGGAAAAAGTGAAGCGCTGTGAATACTTTCCGGATGCACTGTAGGTTCACAGGTCTCCAGTTTTGATTTGTAAAATAAATGACTAGTCCTAGCTATTACCCATAACCTAGGACAGGCATGTCAAATCAAAGTAAACCTATGCTTAGTTATAGAGGCCAACTTCTATAGTTGGCCTCTATAATGCTTCTATAATTGACTGCACCTACTCAAAAGCCAAAAAAAAAAAAAAAAAAAAACTTTATGTATATAAAATAAAATCATTTTATATATTAAAAAAATTAATTTATGTACTAGATTGAGACTGCTACAGCTCTGTGAAACTATATACTGGACTAGCTAACTGCAAAATTATACTAGGGATAGTAGTCTTAAAGGTCATTGGAATTTCCAGGCAGCTAAACACATTCCAGATGCATCACAACAAAAGGTGCTCAAAGTCTTACATTTGGTTTTCTCTCTAAAGCAGCCTCAGCCAGAGTGGAGAAGTTTGTCCGAATGCTGAAGAGAAGGCCCATTGTTTTCGATCAAGAGACCGTGATCTCTTTGCAGTGGTCTGACATGCCCCCTGATCAGAGTGAGAGCGCTCTGTTCAATGGGAAGCTTGAGCTCTGCTGATTGTACAGCTATACATCTGACTCAGTAGGGGATGTGTAGGACCTCTGCAGTGAGACCACTGTGGGGTTTGGGTCCAGCTGAGCCTGTGCACGTGGGGTAACGCCTTGCCCGAGGGTGTGCTCACCAATGCCTGGGACCAGGTGGAGGCTGTCATCGTGCAGAATCAAACATTAAGGCAAACTTCTGACTCAGAGATGAGCCACTTGTGTATAGTGAGTGTGTGAAGTTCCATCTAAAGATGTTCTGTCCCATGTCACTACACACTTGCATAGATGTACAGTATGTGTTGCATATGGAGGGGCATGCAGAGCCATGGCAACTCCACCAGTCCACCATTCCTGTTACCTCACTCCCAATAACAAAATGGGGTCTCACCGATCACATAGTGGGTCCTGTGCATTGCTTATTGACCCTTACTTTCCCCTAGTAATCACACCTTAGATCACCGTAATGCTAGTCAGCCCCCGGTGACAGAAGTAGATGAACAACTAGAATGGGAGTTGGAGCACTGACCTCCTCGCTACTGAAGGACCCATCACTTAACCAGGTACCATGCTAACAACTGGTTGCTTGTAGCTGTTCTTCCTTTCATTTGCCCATGGCAACTACCTCTTTTTCACTTTGCAAGTTAACTTCTTGTAGTGATGGTATATACCCTATAGTGCTTTTAGAGACCCAGGTTCTTTAAAAGTATGCCAAGATGCAACATGCACAACATTGAGTAACCTCTGACCAGGTTCAGTGCAGTAGAAACAACTTTACTGAGAATTTAGTAGAACATATATAACATGCATAAATGTGGTCAACCTAGCTATACCTAACTGAGGCTGCCCTGGTTATCTGAACTGGTGAAGTAATAATGGGAATAGTCCATTCTTGGAAAGGCTCATATGGAGAAGTCCACAAACACAGGGAAGCTGGTAAAACATTAACCCTTTCCTCTACCTGGGCAGCCAGGCTGGCTAAACTGACAGTAGGCCACCTGCCTTGAACTGTTTCCCTACAGGGAGTACGTGTCCCACTATGAAGTTGAAGGCAAGGGACAGGTTTTTTACTCTTTTCTACTTCCCCTTGGCTGCTTTCTGAAGACAATGAACTGTAAAACGTTGCAAACTTTTTGTTTTGATGCACCTGGAAAGTACTTATTTAAACTGAAGGTTCAATTGGGCTTTAAAGACGGGATCCGTTTTGATGGACTCTGCTTGCTTAGCGGGGATCGCTCCACTGATCCCGGCTGAGCAGGCAGATGACAGGTCTGTCTCCGCTTACTGTGCAGAGATGGACCTGTCAGAGTACCGCTCTCCTCTATGGGGAGATCAGCAGAAAACGGACAGCCTGTCTGTTTTCATCTGATCCGACCCGCTGGACGGATGACGAACATATCTCTATCCATTTGTCTTCAGGATTGGATGTCAGCGAATGAATGTCCGCTGACATTTGCCTCCCCATTGAGGTCAATGGGTGGCCTGATTGGGTCCCCCTGAAAAATGGACAGGGTCCGATCGTGTGAAAGGGTGCTTAGTCCCTAAACTTATTAGAAAACTGTGTAAATCTGTGATGGAAAGTGATTAATGCCATGTGCCCTTGCCTGCTCCTTCTTAAAATTCATGATCAACAAACCTTTCCAATAACAGCCAGCTGTGACTTGAAACATGTCCACTTTGAAGCTTTAAAGGCATTATTACATGGTCTTGGATACAGAAAACCAACACAATCAAGCAATGTTTTAGACAACATATATTTATCATACTTCACATAAATTGTGACAGCTTTGTGACATAAAGGAGTCGGGATAAAAATCCACAAGTTAGTGTAGATAATCTTGTTTTATCATATTCTTTTGTTGTTTGTTTCATTGTGAGGTACAGAGAGTACCTGAGATAAAGGTCTCTTTCAGATGACTACTTGTTCCTAGCTGAGCCAGAAGTGCTTTAGTAAATTAAACTTTGTGTGCGACGGCTAGTTATTATCATGACTACACAGACAGGGTTAATTTCTTGCTCACCTTGAACTACTATTGTTGCACTATTTATATACCTAAAAGCAAAAAGCTGGCTAGACAATTTCCACGGTTAGTACAAACTTCTGGCTCTTGCTTCTTGGTCTTTTTTTAGTTGCTTTAAAAACCATTTAGGATAAATGCATTATGAACCTGGGAAAAATCTGATCAGTGTTCTTTTCATTTTATAGTTTCAATTTTTCCTTCTGAGATTAAGTCGAAACTCTTGGAGGGACATTTTGCATTCTTGGGAAAACAATTGAGGGGAATAAACAGACTACATCAAGAAATCTTTACCTTACTTTATTGGTTAGGCATCGGTGTTGGACTGGTAGGGGTCAATGCTATCTTTCTTTTCATTTTTAAAAATATGCGGTATAATAGCTTGCTTCAGAGCGCCATTCGGCACTCACATGACTGCCCGCCAGTCTCCTCCCCTTTCACCCCTCCTCTCGTTTTCCCAGCACCTCCCCCTGCAGCTATCAGATTGGGACAGGAGACTGGCGGGCGGTCAGGTGAGCACCAAATAGCGCTCCGAAGTAAGCTACTATGCCACATATTTTTAAAAATGACACCCACTGGAGACCCTAGTATTATATATTATATATTACCTTAACAAACACTTTAACCATTTCAGCCCCAGACCATTTGGCTGGCCAAAGACCAGAGCATTTTTTGCGATTTGGCACTGCGTCACTTTAACTGACAATTGCGCAGTTGTGCAACGCGGCTCCCAAACAAAATTGAGGTTCTTTTTTTTTCACAAATAGAGATTTCTTTTGGTGGTATTTGATCACCCCTGCGGTTTTTATTTTTTGTGCTATAAAAAAAAAATGCAACAATTTTTAAAAAAAACAAATTTTTTACTATAATAAATATCCCCCCAAAAAATATAAATTATTATCTTTTCCTCAGTTTAGGCCGATACATATTCTTCTACATTTATTTGTTAAAAAAAAATGCAATAAGCGTTTGGTTTGTGCAAAAGTTATAGCATCTACGCAATAGGGGATAGTTTTATGGCATTTTTATTGATATTTTTTTTTTTTACTAGTAATGACGGTGATCAGCGATTTTTTTTTTTTTTTTTTTTTTATCGTGACTGTGACATTATGGCGGACACGTTGTGCAATTTTGGTGCGATTTTGGGACCGTTTACATTTATACAGCAATTAAGAATGCATTGATTACTGTATAAATGTGACTGGCAGTGAAGGGGTTAACCACTAGGTGGCGCTGTAGTGTGTCCTAGGGAGTGATTCTAACTGTGTGGGGGAGGGGCTGTGTGTGGCTGATCACCACTCCCGATTACAGGGAGCTATGAACTGTGACAGTGTCTTTAGGCAGAAACGGGAAGATGCTTGTTTACATTAGCACCTCCCCATTCTTCCTCACCGTGAGACGACTGCGGGTATCCGATAACGGTCACTGAGCTCCCGATGCGTGCATTTCCAACACTTACCGGTGGTGACAGCGACACTCACGGCCAAGTGGAAACTAGAACAACCCAGCTGAACTGATACAGAAACCAGAACTTTGACATAATTAGTCTGAGCCAAACTGCAGCTTCAGACAAACTTAAATTTACAAAAATAATGGCGTCTGCTCATTAGGAGCAGGGCGCTACATATATACATATATATATATATATATATATATATATATATATATATATATATGTGTGTGTGTGTGTATGTATATATTCCTTTTAAATTAACATTGCCAGCAGGCAAAAGCCATTTTCTATTTAATAAATGTAGATAATGCTAATATGTTTATAAAATACAATCATTAAATCAATGGTTTCGCAATTCCAGATGCTGGAGAAATGAATTCTATAATGTGAAAAGGACATAAAGCGTTGGTGGGATTTTTATCTAGTCGCAACACATGTTCGTGTCATTTTAACATCAAAGACTGAATTATAACGATGTTCACAAGTCACAAATCTCTTTCATATAGGCCCAGGGTCTGGCTTCTTTACATACATATCACAAGATCAAAGTATTGTGTTCTACTTATTTAATAGTAAGCTTTTTGTGATGACACGGGCATATTAGCAACTTTTCCTTTCCAGTATGCCAAAATTTCAGGTTTGTCGCTTAAACGATTTGCTTTAATTTATTGAAATGTTCTTGAAGGTTAAATGTAATAAAACAGCCAGGTCAGCCATCTGCATTGTTTACTGATCTAATAACGTCTTTATGTAAAAGAGGGCATTAAATTAGGAAATTACTTGGAGATTCTTAAACTTGTCAATCATAAAACAGGTAACTTTCTTTCTGTGTAGGCGCTTAAAGCAGAACTTCACCCTAAATTTTGTGTTGACTTCTCTTGTCTACTGTGCAATTTATTTTTTGCCCTTCTTTTATATTTTTGGATAAAAAAAAGCTCTGTCTCCCCCCTCCCCTCCCCCCCCATGCACGTCACTCACCTAGGCCTATGTGTACTTTATCGCTGTGCCTCCTGGGATATGTACATCACACATGCCAGAAGGCATAGTCTTTCATTTAGAAAAGAGGAGGAAGCCTGTCATCGGACAGATCCAACTGCTTCCCAATGAGGTCATGCAAGAAGATGCTGGCGCATGACTGAGCGGCGGCAGAAGAGAAGGGTATGTCAGCAGAAAAATGCCAAATCCAGGGGGAAGTTAGTATTTTTAAAAAGGGAGTATGTTATTTACAAAATGTACTTTTATACCCACCTACATGGATGCAGCATTAATCTGATGCTGCATCTGTCCCCCACCACTTCTAAGGCTGAGAATTGAGTGATCAAACGTTGCTGATTGCTCATTCCTACCATCTAGAGTGATACAGTGGGGGTTATTTACTAAAGGCAAATCCACTTTGCACTACAAGTGCACTTGGAAGTGCAGTTGCTGTAGATCTGAGGAGGACATGCAAGGAAAATAAAAATCAGCATTTATTCTTGCATGTGATTGGATGAGAAAATCTGCAGAGCTTCCCCTTATTTTAGATCTTCCCCTCAGATCTACAGCGATCTACAGCGACTGCTCTTACAAGTGCACTTGTAGTGCATAGTGGATTTGCCTTTAGTAAATAAATCCCTGTATGTCAGTCACTGGCTCTCTGCTCTACCCCTCCAGTGCTCACTAGAGCGCTGGACTGTGGAGGGGCGGGAGTACAGTCAGCTGTCATTCCAGGCATCTGGATGGATCCTGGACCATTGACGTCAGCCGACAGTGGGCTTTATTGCAGAATTAACAAAATAGCTTTGGCTATACGTCCATATAAACAAATAGAAAACATACATAAAAAAATGGAGGTGGGGTGTTTGTGTGTGAAGATCTTCTTTAAGGGCAGCGTCCATCCAAATCTAATATTTTATTAGATTGGTTAGCCATATCACCTTCCAGCTGCTAATAATTTTGGTGATTTTTTTGAGCTTTGTTGTCTCTGCCCCCCAAAGTTAACAATCCAGAAGACAAGGATCGATCATGTAAATTAGGAAAATGAATGCTCCCTCATGCATTATATTGGGCTAGGGACTTTTTGGTTTCAAGGGATGAAAGCATAGAGTTTATCTCCAACACACAACAGATGTTTAGAATAGCGTCCAAAAATCACCACGGTAAAAATGCAACATTTGTGGGCCACGCAGGAACCCTTCTTCAAGCATGTTATACATGGCCCAGAAACTATACATTGTATGAAAGTAGATGGTAGTAAGTTAATATGGGCATGGGCTGTGGCAAAAAAAAAATTTCAAGCTTGTCAGTACCACTTTTACACAACTCTACAATCTCTTGATATCTTAAAAAAAAAAAAACTATTTAAAAGCTACCAGTTTGCAGCTGGATTGAATCCCTTTCATAATGGTAAATTTTGGACTCAATACTCCCCTGGAGGAAAACACTACAGTAAATATTGAACCATTTATATAGGGACATTATATATGTAAAAAGGCTCCTGCGCTCTATGGCAAAAAAGAACAATTTTGGAAGTAGAGTGAAAAAATAGTTCTAATCGGAGCAGCAGACACTGTTATGAGTAAACTCTCAAAAAAATAGAAATAATAGAAGGGGGGTGTGTTGCGCTTCCTTAAATACCAAAAGAAAAATAAACAATAAGCTTATGTGATAAAAAGTGACTGTCAATCGTTCACAAAGTATCAAAAAAACAGTGCAAACAAGTGCATGGAAATGAACATCTGATATAAAAATATATATATATATATATTAATAGTGCATCATACCAGTGCCTATACAATAAAGAACGATAAAAAACGGGGGGACTCCAGCTATACAGTGTAAAAAGTGAATTGCAATAGCTATATAAAATAAAGTGAATCGTCTAAGATGAAACAAAAAAAGGGGGAGTCAGACATCTAAAATAAAACTACAAACATTGTATATCAATAACTTAGTGTAGTAAATAGTCCAAGAAAATCTATGAATGGTTTAAAAGTGCAAAAAACATAAAAACCAACAGTATAATCCTTAGTGAAAAGGAAATAAAAATAGCAAAAATAGTAACGACAAATAGTGAATCTCGATAGTGTCCCATACACAGTCCAATCGTGCAGATCTAAAATGTGATTTCACAACCAAACATAAAGTGCAAATGTGCCAAGGTAGCTCTCCTCCAAGCGGTATCCCATGTTAATGTGGATAATCCTAAATAATTACCTCACAGCTGTAAGGGTCCTTTCACACGGGGCGGATCAGTTCTGATCCGCCCCGTGGATGTCCGTTTGCTCAGCGGGGATCACTCCGCCGATCCCCGCTGAGCAGGGAGATGACAGCTCCGTCTCTGCACACTGCGCAGGGACGGACCTGTCACAGCGCCGCTCTCCCCTATGGGAGATCGGATGACGACGGACCGCAGTGCCCGTCGTCATCCGATCCGATCCACAGACGGATGGAAAAATAGCTTTTTCCTCCGTCACACTTTTTCGGATCGGAGCGGGTCGGATGTCAGCGGACATGTCACCGCTGACATCCGACGCTCCATAGAGCTCTATGGAGCACCCGTTCAGGTCCGCCTGAAAAACTGACAGGCGGGCCTGAACGGATCGTCAGTGTGAAAGGGGCCTAAGGCTACAGCGAGAAAGTAAATTTGCAGGGGAAATTCCAGGGGATCAGATGAGCTGTGACTGGGATTTCTGACAGTGCCACTCTTCCTTGTGGTTTTAGCCGACCAACAATGCTCAAAATAACAAGTAAAAGATATCCTCCATTGTGTAGTAGTTTTAAAATGAACGATTTATTTGTAAAACAAACTATATCTACTCACAAACAGGAGCGAATAAACAGGCACACACAACTAGACGGATCGATGAATGATACGAACGTCACTTCCGATTTGGAAATTTGTTATTTTGAGCATTGTTGGTCGGCTAAAACCACAAGGAAGAGTGGCACTGTCAGAAGTCCCAGTCACAGCTCATCTGATCCCCTGGAATTTCCCCTGCAAATTTACTTTCTCGCTGTAGCCTTACAGCTGTGAGGTAATTATTTAGGATTATCCACATTAACACGGGATACCGCTTGGAGGAGAGCTACCTTGGCACATTTGCACTTTGTTTGGTTGTGAAATCACATTTTAGATCTGCACGATTGGACTGTGTATGGGACACTATCGAGATTCACTATTTGTCGTTACTATTTTTTGCTATTTTTATTTCCTTTTCACTAAGGATTATACTGTTGGTTTTTATGTTTTTTGCACTTTTAAACCATTCATAGATTTTCTTGGACTATTTACTACACTAAGTTATTGATATACAATGTTTGTAGTTTTATTTTAGATGTCTGACTCCCCCTTTTTTTGTTTCATCTTTTTATCACATAAGCTTATTGTTTATTTTTCTTTTGGTATTTAAGGAAGCGCAACACACCCCCCTTCTATTATATAGGGACATTATTATTACAGGTAGTATAGTGTTTTGCCTGGTGCAACAATGACGGTTATATTGTCTACCTGTGCAGTATCTTACAAGTGTACGATACTGAACTGTGGCAGCACGCAGGTAAAGTCACCTGGTTGTATTCAGGATGGGAAATATGTGTGCCCTAGATTCAGGCTTTATGCAGACTTTTACAATTAGAGGGGAAGAGTTAATGAGCCCAGCTGAAGTAAGTGGGCTCATTAAGACCTCTACAAAAAAAACCAGCATGCTTAGGGAGATGCTCCATCCTGGAACCAGTTTTGTGTTGTATAGACTGGGGAGTGTGATACCTGTTCTGTGCGGTGAGTTAACGCCTGTGTGGCAAACCTCTACAACAGAGACAGGGACTGGTGCAGCACAAGGCTGCACTCAGTTGTTAGACAGGGAATCTAAGTGTGTAGTTAGAGGTCAAGCTGACCAGGATTTATTTTCATGTTTTATTTTTGTTTGGCTGTTATATGTATCACTGCATGTAGCATAAATAAACCGCATCTTTTGTTTTTTTGCACCTACAACGCTGTCTGCTGTGCCTGATTTTGTGTTGTGAACCCATTCAGGGGGTCACACACACCCGCTGCCGAGCTAACCCCTCACAGAACATATTTATATCATACCAAATATTCCTATTCCTAAATATATTCCTAAATATACGGTACAATGCTTATGTAGCGGCGGCTGCGTTTTTCAAAGTTAAAATTTACCTAAACTGCAGTTTGTTTTGAGTTTATTTGTTTAAATTGGACCTCTGCATCAGTCTGACTGGACTGTGAGATGTTCAGCCTGGCCACAGGGGGAACGGTCTCTTGTGGCAGGTATGGAACTATGGTCTGGTTATGTGCTTGCGTTACTCTCTTTCTGAGCCAGGTCAGTGGGAGAGGCCCTCTCGCTGTGCCCTCTGGGTGAGGGTAGTTAAGATACGGACATCACATGGTTTGGGGTTCCGGTCCAGTATGAAGTGCTGATTACATGGTCCTGGTCCTCCTGACCAGCCCCCAGGAAGGCTGTGGCCTGGGGTGCTGATCCACCCAACTTTGATGTCTCGGGGGTGGTTAGCCCGAGGCAAGTAAACTGGGGGAGGATTCCGAGGTGGTTGGGTGCCGTCTCAGATTCGGGAGAGACCCAGTGTACTTCAAGCATTCAAGGGTAGGACTCTTTAGAAGAACACCACGTACGGGTTGGTTTTCTTAACAAGAGCCTGGAAGGGCTGAAGTTACAGAGAGAATCCAGTCTTGGGGATATCACCAAGGAGATCCAGGTATCCTACAAGTGTTCTAAAGCTTAGTTTTCCCTTCATGTTCTGCAACAACGTCTGTGACAAAGACTTTGTTCCTGAGTAAGCACCTTGTTGGCTGCTAGGCCTTGTGAGAGAGGGACTGTCCAACCTGAGTGATCATCCAGCTGTGAATGACTATTCTCTGGATGCAAAGTAAGCAAGTTCTTTTACATTTTGGACTTTGACATTAAGAGTACCTGAACTTCCTTTTTCCAACCCTCTGATCCTAAGTTGAAAGACTGTTCAATTGTCTGAGTTTGACAATAGATCCACTTGAATGGATTTTATTTGCAGTCTCAAGTTACTGGGCCATCTACCACGAGACATCCCCTAGACGTACAAGGAGAACGGAGGGTAACAGTAAGCCCAAAAATAACCAGCAGCTCCTTCGGGGGTTAGTGCTACACTTATATGTACTTAAGATGTTTAATGCAGACTTCTATTTTCTCTATTGTATTTGACACGGAAGATCATTTCAAAGTCTCATTGATGTTTAGGGAAACTCCAAGATAGCAGGCCCCAACCTCTTTGGCACCAGGGACCAGTTTTGTGGAAGACATTTTTTTAGCTTCTGCTGTGTGGCTTGTTCTGTCCAGTTCCTAACAGGCCATTGACGGGCACCGTTCCATGGTCCAGGGGTTTGGGACCTCTGCCTTAAGACTTTTGCAGCTCTCTGTGTTACTGAGTAAAGGGCATTATACATAGTTAGGTTGAGGAAAAAAAAACACAAGTCCAACTATTTCAACCAATAGGCAGAAAAATAATTAGAAAACTTCCAAATACACAATCCTTTATCCAGTTGATCCAGAAGACGACATAAAACCCCTATATATAAAATGTTAGTCAGTTGGACTTCTACTCGCTTTCCTGTCATGTCACAGCAATAGTTAGTGGAGGGGAAATCTCCAGCTAATGAGACACAGGAATACAAACATTTTTAGTTTACCAATTTTTTGCACAATAATACTTAGAACCACTTTGAGGTCTCTGTTGCTGTGTAGAATTCCATTGGGGAGACCTTCTCCCACTTCCAACCTTAGTATGTGGTATTACTGTGGCAGGAAGCGAGGGGAAACTTGTAGAGGCATTCAAGCCCTTCCCTGATTTATCCAAAATGAAAAGAGAAAAGTTTTCACTAGAGTTTGAGTTTAAAAAACGAGGAAACCAATTCCTGTAGACCCTGGGTTTCCATTGTCGTTCACAATGAAAGCATTTGTGTTTTTCTAGGTGGACATCCTAACTCTGACCGTTTAGCACGTTCACTCCCTCTGCTTGCTGAGTCTTTGGAGAGCTATTAACCAGTGAAAAAAAAGAGTTGATTTTTATATATTCACACAATTCAGGCTGCCAGATGTGGGCTGTTGGGTGAGGCAGAGTTCATTGGTTCTGAGGCCAAACCTGGAGCTAAGAATATGAAAGCGTCCCTGTTGTGTAATTCTTCTCATACAGTATGTCCTCCTTTGATCTTCCTACAGCTGTACTCAGCTACCCAATATATTTTGCAGTTTGAAATCTCTGAGGCTTTTATATTATTTGGAAACAGCTTGGTATAAGTTGGAAATTCTCTTTAATAAATAGGGGTTTGCTTCATTATGTGTGCACATGCTTTTATGGTATACAGTGAGAAGCTTGAAATATCTAGGGGGTTGTGTGACAAGGGAGATGGCAGCAGACACATGAATATGACACAGGATGAGCGCTGAGGAGTTTTATCCAAAACAATTGGAACTTTGTATGCTCAGTCACTCACTGAGCATCAAACGCCGGTGTCTCACCATAGGGATCCGCGCACAGCCAAGTCTTGTAGTACCAAGTACGAAAAAGCAGCCCAACTCTCTAGAGAATACAATCATCCACATTAGTATTCTGTTGTCACTGGACACTTTCTCTTTTGGCTTTGTGCAACACAGTCCTGAAAAAGTCCCATCTGTTATGCTAGGCATTTATCATATGCCTCTGACCACTGCTTTCAACAAGCAGGTCCTGGCATGGTTAGGACTAGGGATGAACATCGGGTGTTCGCCGAATACCGAACATTATGGGGTGTTTGCGGGAAGTTTGAGCGCCATAATGAAAGGCGATCCTGCAGTGCATTGATGGCTGCTGATTGGCCAAAGCATGCACCTGACCTGCATGTTTTGGCCAATCACAGCCCGCTCTGCAGGCCAATCATTCTCAGGGGGCTGATACCACACCCCACACTATGTAAGGCTGCTTAAATAGCAGTAGTTTTATGAATGAGAGCAGCAAAATTACTTTTGTAAAGGAAAAAATTTAATTTAAAACTGCTTGTGGCTGTAATGTATTGGCCCTTCAGATCTGGTATGGATTTTAAGGGGAACCCTTTACCAAAATTAATTAAAAAAATTGTGTGGCGGTCCCCCCAAAATCCATACCAGGAGCATCAGGTCTGGTATGGATTTTAAGGGGAACCCCACACCAAAATGAAAAAAAATGGTGTGGGGGTCCCCCCAAAATCCATACCAGACCCTTATCTGAGCACACAACCTGGCAGGCCACAGGAAAAGGTGGGACGAGAGAGCGCCCCCCCTCCTGAACTGTACCAGGCCCCATGCCCTCAACATGGGGAGGGTGCTTTAGAATCCCCCCCAAAACATCTTGTCCCCATGTTGATGGGGACAAGGTTCTCTTCCCCACAACCCTTGCCCGGTGGTTGTGGGGGTCTGTGGACGGGGGGCTTATCAGAATCTGGAAGCCTTTTTAACAAGGGGACCCCCATATCCCAGCCCCCCCCATGTGAATGAGTATGTGGTACATTGAACCCCTACACATTCACAAAAAAAGTGTCAAAATTGTAAAAATGACAGGAGACAGTTTGAGACAAGTCCTTTATTAAAAAAAAGTGTCCTGCGATGTCCATTCATCTTCAATCACGGCGTCCAATGACCCGAGGAAAAAAAATGGAAAAACTCCACCTCCATGGGAGGCATCCCACCGACTGCAGGCTTTTTGCATCGACAGCTGTTATGCCTGACGTCAGAAGGGGCAGGGTCACCCACTTGCATCACGGGCGGCTTTACCCTCAGTCAAGAGGAACACGGCTCCTGGGTCATTGGGGAAGTTGTCTCATTGGATCTGTTACCTCATGTGACTCCTGCAGCCATCTTGGATCAGGCAGAGCTTTTTTAAGGCCCTGGCACCCCGGTTTGGCGCACATTTTATGAGTTGGTAGAGTAGGGACAGAACTAGCAGCAGTGAAAGATTCTGATCGAAAGCAAAGGGTTCACTACTTCTCTTGATATCTACCTGATTGGGTGCAAGACGGCCAGGCCACATTCTGCCCCTCTCTACAGACACGGTCAGTTTAGCTGAAACCTGCTCTCTACTGGGCTGCCTTTCCCACCGGATTATTTGTGAACTATCTTTGCATTGTTGCAATATAAGTTCTTTCACTGCCCTGGCATTCTGTGGATTACTACTGCCGTACCATGCTACACCTCACATACATGTGTCCATTGAAAGGTGTCACATGCCATGCTAAAATCCTGACATGGATTCTACCCCACCCTTCTGTGTCCTAAACAAAAACAAAACAATTTTGGCTGGAGTTGGTTTTAAAAGTAAAGTTCTGCTACAAAAAATGTACCACAATTAAAAAAAGATAAACACTTGATATCAGAATGATCCTGCCTAGATAGAATGTGAGAGCTGCCTTTGCCAACTAATTTCCTGAAGGCGCAAGCACCAGGTGTCAGGATTCAACAGAAGAGATGGCCAGATCTGCGTAGCTAAACAAAGAAACCGAGACCAGACTATATATGGTGAAGTAAATTTAATAATAGAAAAGTAAAAGACATGCACACACCAACAAACAGTGAACATAAAAATACAAGTGAACCACAACCATATAACCAAAATGACTAAATAACAGGGAGCCTCCTAACAAATTAACTATATACAATATATATACAAGATGAGTAACATGAGTGACAAGGAATACCATGGATGTAAGGAAGGAAGGGAACCAGGACTGGGTACAGGAATAAGGGGAGCAGATGTAAGAAAGCAGGGCTCAGGGTACAAGAAGTCGGATGCAGGGTACAGGATGGAGGGCTAGAGCAAAATCAAGTCAGGAGCAGGATACATGGCATACAGTATCTGACAGCAAACAAGGCAAATCAAAACACTGTCACAAGGTGTATCAGGATAGGGAGGCTTAAGTACCCTCCCAGTAGCCAGCACCAAGTGGAGCTGATTAATGGGAACTGCTGGCTGGATGGTGGAACTACAACTCTCCACTCTGGCAAGCACAGTGCCACCAGGAGGTGATTCGGGTCCTGACACCAGGGTTGTCTTCTTTTATCCTCCCTTCACAACATGGGTCACTGACCTGAAACAAGCATGCTCCTGTGACCAAAAGCTCCAAGCTAAAACAAAAAAGTTCTGAAGCTTCTTGGGGGCACTGTATGTGGTGAGTGAAAATGCTCCAAAACACCTCCTCCCCGCTCGCTAAAAACGCATGTGGGAATGCGAGTTCCTTGCTATGCAGAATTGTGACTGGGGCTTGACAGATGAGTGTTTCTGTCCACTCCCTTCTATGTACTTGTATAAAGATAGTCATACACTATGCAATCTGATTGCGTATTTAGTGAGAAGGGTAATAACTGATTGCATTTAATTTAAATAACGTGCATCTGGGAGTGGGTGGGTGGAGGATGCAGGGTGTGTGCTAATAAGGCCAGCTGGTCAACTCCTTCCTGTGTCATGACCTATAGTCTGATCAGGAAGAAAGACATTACTAATGGAAACTTCTGGAAATGTGGATTAGGACACGAAAAGTAAGTGACTGTAGATTTAATGAAAAGCCTAGATGTTTTTGCAAAAAAAGTACATGAATGCTATATTGGTATGTAGGGGAGCTGGAATTTAGAAAAAAAAAAAAGTGTACAAAGGTGAACTTACCCTTACCCTAGTTTTATATCTGGAGTAGCATTCACCTTTAATGTCAATGAACCATCAAATGACCTACGTTGCCTGCTCCTCCTCCATTTCTGGTATGTATGCTGATAGGACTCACATCATCCTCATTTTGATCTAAGCCGCTGCTTCTCAATAAATGTATTTTCAGAGAGGTGTACAGTGCACTTGTAGGCGTTGATGAAATACAATGTCACACTTCATTGGTTACATGCATCTGAATATGAGCTGAGCGGGGAGAGGAAAAACTGTAGCGTGTTCTCAATTTCACCCGAGACTGGTCAGTGCATATTACAAGTGTGGAGACAAGGCTGTGTGTGTGCATATGATGAATTCTCCTCCAGAATGGGATGGAAATGACTTCAAACTATTAGAACATTTGCCTTCCAGTTCATGTTGAACTCTGAGCGAGTGACACCAGCGCTTTCATCAAGATAGGATTTCCTTTTCTCTGTCTCCCTTTGAATATAAAACTTTCCATCTCGCACAATAATGGGCAAAGTTGAAAATAGATTTGTGCAATTTCATGCTATTTATAGGTTGTGTTGCTGGCGGCAAAAAATGCGAAGGTCTTAATGGAAATGCAGTTATGTATTTTTTTCTATTACCCGCATACATGTGTGAACCTATATTGTACATACAGTGATATAGCTATCTATACAGTATATTGTGTATCAAAGTGTGTATATACTGTTCACATACTGTACATTGTAAAATTAAAGTACTTCCAAAGCCTAAACATTTTTTACTTTAATGCATTCCTTGCATTAAGGTAAAAAAAATGTTTAGGTATCCATAGGCCCCCACATCCTCTCTTATAATTACTGGAATCCTCACTTCTTTCCAGTGACGGCTGATGTTTTTTGTTTGGGGCGCAGCAAACAACCACCCCCCCCCCCTCGGTCGGCCGGTGGTGCCTACTCCCGCTTGACTGGTCACCTGCCATACTGGGGTCGGTCAGCAACCCAGCACTTACCCCATCTATGTTCGGGGCGTCTCCTCCTCCTCTGCATCACAGTGGCTTCCGTCGTTCGTCTCAGCCCTCCTCCTCTTAGGCATCCAATAGGATCGCCTGTCCTTTTGGCCAATCAGGTGAATGGTCTCACGATCTGCTTCCCAATTGGCCGGGAGGAGGATCAGTGTGACAATAGCAAATATTAATTTTCCGTTGTCACACAACTGGGGGAGCCCTGAGCGCAGTGCTCTGCACCCCGACCCCAACTTATTTTGAAGCCTATTAGAGCATCTGGCTCTAATCATGTGCTTAAACCCCTCCCCTATTGGAATCCATCCATCTGGCACCCCGAATGTAGATTAGGGGGCCGGACGCATGGATGGGAGGGTGGCGCCCTTGGAAGGATGGGCCGCCACTGCTTGATCCAGTGCTGTACCTATCTGTAGGTGCTCTCTCCTTTCACTTCCTGGTGTCACAGGCTTTACTGAGGCAGCAGGAGTTCCCTCTATCAGCTGCCACTTTTTGAAAAGAGCACAACTGTGCGGGGATCCACCCACATGGCCACAGAGTTCTGGAAATTAATGCACTACAAGTACTGACAGCCTTTGCAGCTGTCGGCTTGTAGTTCTCAATGAACTAAACGATGTACGATCTGCTGATTGCTGGTGCAATGCTTTCCAGGCTCCTAAAAAAAATTGTAAATGCACATTTTTTTTTTTTTTTTTCAATATCAGCTTAGCCTTTAAACACAAGTCCAGCAATATGAACAGGACCAGCGGGAAGGCAACCCAACTCACAAGTTGTAACAGCACAGTGAAAGTAGAGTTGTGGACCAGAGCTGCTGACAAAATCTGTCTTGGGGAGTGGAATTGTGACCTTACCAGTCTGCATCCAGACAGGAAGGCTTTCTTTTGCTAAGCACTGTGCCTGAGAGACAGATGACCTGACCCTACTCTTCGCTATAGCTGAATGACGGCTACAGTGTGGCTGCACTTTACTGTCATATGACATCCTCCCATGCTTTAGCTTCATGTGCACCCCTGTGGCGTGCATTGGTAGTGATATGTGATTGCTGCGTCCTTCGGGCGCAGCTGATCCAAGATCGGAGTAAATAGTCAATCACGGCGGCTCTTTACCAGGCGATCAGCTGTGTCCAATCACAGCTAATCACGGATTTAAACAGGATTTGCCAGTTATCAGCAATCCTCCCTGCACACTGACAGCTTGTGAGGAGGGGAGAGCCACACATGGGACATCTGCAGTGATTATCAGTGCTGCCAATCAGTGCCCACCAGTGCTGCCAATCAGTGCCAACAATCTTCGCCCACCAGTTCTGCCTATCAATGCTCACCAGTGCTGCCTATCAGTGCCAATTCAAGCTGCTTATCATTGTTGCCTATAAATGTCCATCAGTGCTCATCAGTGTCACCTATCGGTGCCGCCTATCAGTGCCCATTCGTGCCACATATCAGTGCAGCCTCATCAGTGCCTCCTTATCTGTGCCCATCAGTACAGCCTATCAGTGACCATTAGTGCAGCATATCAGTTCAGCTTCATCAGCATACATCAGTGAAGGAGAAAAATTACTCTTTTACAAAATTTTATAACCGAAACAAAAAAAAAAATTTTCCCCAAAAATTTCAGTCATTTTTCATTTGTTTAGCAAAAAATAAAAAATCCAGTGGTGATTAAACACCACCAAAAGAAAGCTCTATCTGTCTCAAAAAAATGATAAACATTTCATTTGGGTACAGTGTAGCATGACCACGCAATTGTCATTCAAAGTGTGAAAACGCTGAAAGATGCAAAATTGGCCTGGGTGGGGGGAGGGGGGGGGGTGAAAGTGCCCAGTAGGCATGTGGTTAATATTTTTTTTACATTTAAATATCTTGTTAATTTGTAAGCGTTTGACATCTATAGAGAAGGAGACGTGTGTATGTGGGCTATGGCTTATTACACTGTCGAAAACAAAATGTAAAGTTTCCAAGTCTGGAAGTAAATGTCCCATCAAATCTTAATTTTAGGTTAATCTTAGAAAAACTCAAATTCGTTTCTCCAATAAAAGTGAACTACAGGTATTCCTTATAAAATAGCTTTTGACATTGCAGCACTGTTGTTTAAGCTGTATAAATATTCTTGTGCTGCTCCCAAAGTAAGCAACAAGCCCGCCTGTAATCAAGCAATTGTGTAAATCTGCGTATTAAACATTGGAATTAATAAATTATTCAAGAATATACTAGCGTGTGTGCTTGAGAAGAATCTAAAAATACCCTTTTACATCGAGCCCGATGAGACTCCGTATTAAGCTCAGTAATGGTTATTAAAATTTGAAATGGGTACAGAGACAAAAGTATAGTGATATATCCCCGTTACGGAATGAACGCCATATGAGCAATTAAATTAAGTAAAACGCAAGGTCAGCATTTGCTGTGCACATCTCCTAAAGAACTCTCTTACTTAGCTGGCTGATGCATTAAATTGATTTTGTTTTGGTAATTTTTTTTATTTATTTTTTTTTTTTTTTATAAGTGTTTTCAGATATAAATTTGAATGTGATCGGCTTAACCACTTGCTTACTGGGCACTTAAACCTCCCTCATGCCCAGACCAATTTTCAGCTTTCAGCGCTGATGCACTTTGAATGACAATTGCGCGGGCATACAACACTGTACCCAAAAGAAATTTTTATCATTTTTTTCCCACAAATAGCGCTTTCTTTTGGTGGTATTTAATTACAGCTGGGAGTTTTATTTTTTGCTAAACAAACAAAAAAAAATGCAAAAAAAATAAATAAAAAAAATCATGTTTAATAGTTTGTTATAAAATTTAGCAAACAGGTCATTTTTCTCCTTCATTGAAGTGCGCTGATGAGGCGGTGCACTGGCGGGCACTGATGGGCTGCACTGGTGGGCACTGATAGGCATAGTTAAGGCGGCACTAATAGGCACAGATAAGGCGGCACCGATGGGCACAGATAAGGCGGCACTGATGGGCAAAGATGGGCACAGATAAGATGGCACGGATGGGTGGCACGGATGGGTGGCACTAAGGGGCACTGATAGGTACCACTGATAGATGGGACTGATGGGCACTGATAGGTGGCTCTGATAGGTGGCTCTGATAGGTGGCACTGCTGGGCACTGATGGGTGGCACTGCTGGGCACTGATGGGCACTGGTAGATGACACTGATGGGCACGGATATGTGGCACTGGGGTGCAGCACCTTTGTTGAGGCAGATTGTGGGCACTGCTGGGTGGCACTGTGGACACTGCTGGGTGGCACTGCTGGGTGGCACTGTGGGCACTGCTGGGTGGCACTATGGGCACTGCTGGGTGGCACTGACGGGGGGGCACTTATTTTTTAATGATGTTTAGTGATGAGGGGGCAGGTGGGCACTGGCAGGGGGCAGTTGGGCACTGGCAGGGCTGGCCGTGATCAGGACTTTTTTCTTTTTGGCCCGTGATCGGGTCTTTTTTTTTCTCCTCGCGCTGTCAGCGCGAGGAGGAATAATAGCCGGTAACTGGCCCCGTTATATCACATGATCAGCTGTCATTGGCTGACAGCTGATCACGTGATAAGGGGTCGATCCCGACCCCTTGCTTGGATCGGTGATCAGGCAAGTCTCATAGACTCGCCGATCACAGAGCGCGCCGCGCGCTCCCCTCAGGGGGCGCGCAGGCCGCTCGTGCACGGGACGACATCAATAGACGTCGTCCCGGCAAAGGAGATCCGCGCTGTAGCCGTCATTCGGCTATAGCGCGGGTCTCAAGTGGTTAAAGAACAGTAAATGTGTCTTTATATATATAAATCTATAATTTCCAACATATCTTGTAATGAATCACATTCTAATCCGCACTTTTAGCAAATGTCTTGTGCATGAAAATGACAGCCTAATGGTATAAATTGTATAAATCTGTATATCATTGCGATATGAAGCGTGTCAATCAAAGAGTGTGCTTACTGCTGATACATTATATAAGCTCCAAAACAAAAGTTTTTACTCAAAACCAGGCACCGCCTGACGTTGCTGAAGTATAAATGATTGTCTGAAGGGTACCCGAAAACCCAGAAGGCTGTATTAGTCAGATATAACATTTTGGAAAAGTTATTTCTGAGGGACACCCCCAGGAGCATATGTAGGATGCACATATAATGGGATGCACTAAAGGCAAGTTCACAGGTAAGACATTTCTAAAAGTAGGAAGTTGCATACCGTGGGTGCCCAGGTTTTTAGGGCTCTGGGAATAAGGTGCAACAATGGACTCTAAGCAGTGGCAGCCCGTGCATAGGGGGTGCACGGGGCACTGCCCTCCCAAGATGTTAAAAAAAATAATTGTCACTTTAAGACTGACCAGGCATCAGACATGTGGCAGTCTATGGGAAGCTTCCCAGCCTGCAATCAGCTGATTGCAGACTGATAACCTGATTTGCCCATGTTTAGGGTGTGGTCAGGGCGCATGCAATACGCCCGCAAACACCCCCACTCTACTATGATTTGTCAGTGTTTCTCTAGTAATTGGCTAGGATTGGCGCACAATTAGTTTTCTCGGTCTAACATTTGTGGTGATACATCACTTGTGTGGTGTGAATACCATTTCCATTTGCATGCCCAACTTGCGTATGCGTTCGCTTCTGCATGCGAGCTCAGAGGGATGGGGCACTTTAATTTTTTTTTCCTTTTTATTTTTTTTTACACTGTCCCTTTAATTTTTTTACATTTTTTTATCACTTTTATTACTATTACAAGGCATGTAAACATCTCTTGAAATATAAATAAGGATAGCAGGTGCTCTTTATGGAGAGATTTGGAGTAAAAAAATCAAAACAAATCTCTTGTTTTCTTTTCTTTTTTTTGTTGTGATCATGTGATCAAAAATGTGATCATGTGATCAAAAATGATTTACTTCCATCCTTGGCTGGAAGTGACACCATGATGTCACTCTGGTCCTCCAAGGCCATAGAGGCAATCAAAGAGTAGATACTATGGGAGGAGCCGGCCGCACCATCGGGTCATTTCTCGGGCGAACTGGCCGAAACGGAAAGCCAGAAAAACACCAGCGAGTGGTGGGAGTGGGCGTCCCTTCCCGTTGCTTCAGAAAGCATTCCAGGGGCTTGTGAGCCGCTCGGAATGGTTTTATGAGAAATCCAAGCACCGGCTGTAAAAAAAATAAATAAAATTATACCGGGGTTATTGCTGATATCTTCAGCCATAATGCCAGTAAAGTACTTGCAAATATATATATACATGTTGCATTGGTTAACACCTGAACCTACTCACTGTATACACTGTTACATGTGCCAAAGTTCAGCTGGCAATGTGGACATTCAGAGTTCTCCTTTCTTTCCTTACTACACTGTCCTATCAGTGACAGGAAGGAAACGGGATGCTGTGTTGAGAATGCCCTGAAAAGATAGACTGGCCTAGCTGCTGGACCATGGTCGAGGCACTCTGATGAAGGGGGTTGGAACTTGGATGGACTCCCCCATAACTGCCCCTATCTATGCCCCTGGAAGTATAGACTGTGTGATACTGTTCTGACTGTGACTTATCAACATCTGCATCCATTACTCTTGTGGACAAAAAAAACATTAGAACGAGTGTTTCCAAACCTGTACAGGAAAGATATGATTTACAAAAATATTAACCCATGTGTTGGTGTTAAAAACATCTTATCTAGCTTTGCAAATCCAAGATGACCTCTCAAATGTTGATAAGGTGTGAATGTAAAGCCGCGTACACACGGGCGGACTGTCTGGCCAACTTAGTCCGTCGAAACACATTTCAGCGGACAGTCCGCTCGTGTGTGGGCTTCAGCGGACTTTTTCAGCGTGCAGTCTGGCGGACTAAGTATTTCGGAATTTCCGTAATATTGTCCGTCAGACTTTGGTTTCAGCGGACAATCCGCTCGTGAGTAGGCTAGTTCGACGGACTAAGTATGGCGCATGCTCAGAAAGGATTTACACGGCGAAAGGTTGCATTGCTGTGTCTTGGACTTCCTATTTCTAGTCCCGTCGTACGTGCTGTACGCGTCATCGCGCAAACTTTCGACGGACTGTTTTGCATCCGTGTGTGGTCAAGTCCGTTCATTCGAAAGTAGGACGGACTGTCCGTCGGATTGTCTGACGGACTAAGTTGGCCAGACAGTCCGCCCGTGTGTACGCGGCTTAACGTGAAAGCTAACCTCAGCTCTGTGTCCTCGATTTTGCAGCTGGGTCAAAGTTTTGGAAGCACATGTTTTCCTGCATCTCTTGTGTGATGCTTATTTCCATCTACAGAATGGGAGAGAAGTTTAGAAGGCAGGTTGCTAAAGTTGTTCGGACTGTGGTGCTCAGTTAGAATGAAGATTTACTTTTTTAATATTTTTTTTTTAATAATTTCACATTTTATGTCCAATTGCTTGAGGGTACTAGAAATATTACAGGCACTTATGTTACCTGTAGAAATGAGATATGGGTGCTCGATACAGTCTTTTTATAATGTCATGTTAATAGATCAAGGGTACTCAATCCTTTTAAGTACTTTGGTAATCGGTTTGCAGGCCACAGTGAACTATGGGGTTTTATTGACCCCCAAACCACAAATGTAAATGAGCCCTTACTGTCCTGAGCCCCCTATAAGGCTGCTTTCACAATGATGCCTGCAGTTTACCCGCCCTGCGGTTGCAGCGCAGTGCACCTGCAGCTTTTCATCCCTAAAAGGGTGAATCTAGGGCGTCACTAAAAAAATTAAATTTTTACAAAGGGAATTCCACATAAAAAAAACCCATATATTTACCACCAGACTGCCACACGCAGATATATGTCCTGACTTTGATTGGGCATATCGTTGTTATGGCAGCAGATAGCTGCTAGCTGATCAATTTTAATCAGCGGTGGGAGAGAGGCCCCTCCCTCCCGCCGCCCTCCAGTGCCCCCCCCCGCCGCTTACCGGAGCCGTCGGCAGCGGCAGAGGTGATCGAATGATGTGCTTTCCTTGGCATGGAGAGGGGAATATGGCCCCCTGCCTCCATGACATTGCAGGGCGGAAGCGACATCAAAACGTCACTTCCGCCCATAGCTCTTAAAGGGCCATTTTTTTAAATTACAATTTTTTTTTTAATGATTTTTATTGCATTTTAGTGTGAATATGAGATCTGAGGGCTTTTTGACACCAGATCTCATATTTAAGAGGTCCTGTCATGCTTTTTTTCTATTACAAGGGATGCTTACATTCTAATAAGAATAAAAGAGACACCATTATTTTTTTTTTTAAACAGTGTAAAAATAAAAGGTAAAATAAGACAAAAAGTACTTTTTTAACCACTTAAGGACCGCCACATGTAAATCTACGTCGGCACAATGGCACGGACAGGCACAAGCACGGACCGGTATGCGCTTGCCTTCCAGCGGGTGGGGGGTCCGATCTGGCTGCGGTGGTCCATTTCGCTTCAGGAGCGATCCGGGATGAGGGGATGTCCGTTGGTTTCTGGCCATCCCCTCTCGATCAATCTTGGTGAATGAGAAGCTTCCCCTGCCTGTGTAGTGTAAACACAGGCAGGGAGGAAGTGATGTCACGCTCCTCGAGGCGGTCTTTTTGACCGGACTACGAGGAGAACACATAGTGCACCAATCACTGCACTGACATGTAGGTACACATAGGCACAGAAATCACCCCCTGATCAACCCCCCCCCCCCCGATGGCCACTGATCCCCCCCCCAGTCACAGTGTCACTGATTGCAGTGATCATTTATTTACTGATCACTGCATTTGTGAAAGTAAAAAGTGTCAGGGCAGTTAGTGTTAGGTCCAGGGTAGCCCCCTACCCCCCTAATAAAGGTTTAACCCCCTGATTGCCCCTAGAGTTAACCCTTTCACCCCCTTTTGCCAGTGTCACTAAGCAATTGTTTTTCTGATCGCTACATTAATGTCACTAGGTGGCTAGTTATTTTTTTAGGTTTACCGCCATGTTTTTATAGCATTAGGTACCCCCATATACTACCCAATAAAGGTTTTAACCCCCTGATTGCCCCTAGAGTTAACCCTTTCACCAGTGATCACCGTATAAGTGTCACTGGTGATGCTGGATAGCCAGCTAGTTATTTAGTTATTTAGGTTCCCCGTCAGGTTTTTATATAGCGTCCGGGACCCCCCTACCCCCCTAATAAAGGTTTAACCCCCTGATTGCCCCTAGAGTTAACCCTTTCACCCCCTTTTGCCAGTATCACTAAGCAATTGTTTTTCTGATCGCTACATTAATGTCACTAGGTAGCTAGTTATTTTTTATGTTCACCACCAGGTTTTTATAGTGTTAGGTACCCCCATATACTACCTAATAAAGATTTTAACCCCCTGATTGCCCCTAGAGTTAACCCTTTCACCAGCGATCACCATATAAGTGTCACTGGTGACGCTGGTTAGCCAGTTAGTTATTTAGGTTCCTCGTCAGGTTTTTTTTTTTAGCGTCAGGCACCCCCATATACTACCTAATAAAGATTTTAACCCCCTGATTGCCCCTGGTTAACCCTTTCACCAGTGATCACCGTATAAGTTTAACGGGTGACTGTGAGCAATATATCATTTAGTGACAACTTTTTGTAAACTTTTTTTTTTTTTTTTTTTGTGTCATTATTCAATCACTTGGGACAAAAAAAAAAATATTCAATGGGCTCAACGTGCCCCTCAGCAATTTTCTTAGGGTGTCTACTTTCCAAAATGGGGTAGTTTGGGGGGGGGGTTGTACTGCCCTGCCATTTTAGCACCTCAAGAAATGAGATAGGCAGTCATAAATTAAAAGCTGTGTAAATTCCCGAAAATGTACTCTAGTTTGTAGACGCTATAACTTTTGCGCAAAGCAATAAATATACGCTTATTGACATTTCTTTTACTAAAGACATGTGGCTGAATACATTTTGGCCTAAATGTATGACTAAAATTTAGTTTATTCGATTTTTCTTATAACAAAAATAGAAAATATCTTTTTTTTTTTTTTTAATTCAGTCTTTTTCCTTTTATATTGTAAAAAATAAAAATCACAGAGGCAATCAAATACCATCAAAAGAAAGCTCTATTTGTGGTAAGAAAAGGACGCAAATTTCGTTTGGGTACAACATTGCATGACCACGTAATTACCAGTTAAAGCAGTGCAGTGCGAAATTGTAAAAAGACCTCTGGTCCTTAGGCTGACAATTGCTTCGGGGCTTAAGTGGTTAAACGTGCACCGTCCCACCAAGCTCAGGTGCAGAAGCGAACACATACTTGAGTAGCGCCCCCATATGAAAACCACACATGTGAGGTGTCACTGTGATCGGTAGAGCAATAATTCTAGGCCTAGACCTCCTCTGTAACGCAAAACATGCAACCTGTAGATTTTTTTAAATGTCGCCTATGGAGATTTTTAAGGTTAAAGGTTTGTCGCCATTCCACGAGCGGGCACAATTTTGAAGTGTGACATGTTGGGTATCAATTTACTCAGCGTAACATTATCTTTCACAATATAAAAAAAAATGGGCTAACTTTAGTGTTGTCTTTAACCACTTGCAGCCCACCCTATAACAGATACACAGCGACATAGTGGTTTCAGAATCCTGACCGGACGTCATATGACGTGATCAGGATTTTGAGCCTATGCGCGCCCCTGGGGGCACGCATCACGGCGATCGTTGTTGCAGGGTGTCAGCTTTTCCTCACTCGCGTCTGTCAGACGCGAGTAGAGGGGAGCCGATCGGCTGCTCCTTTGACAGGGGGGGTCTGTGCTGATCGATTATCAGCGCAGCCCCCCCCCCCCCGAGGATGCCCACACTGGACCACCAGGGACGCCACCAGACCACCAGGGATGCCCAGCACAAGGTATGCCACCCTAGACCACCAGGGATGCCAGTCAGTGCCCACAATAGATGCCAATCAGTGCCCATAATGGATGCCAGTCAGTGCCCACAATGGGCATCACTGAATGGCATGCATTATTGTTTGGCATTGATTGGCATCCATTAGTACAGTATAATATAATACAATGCCACCTATCAATGCCCATCTGTGCCGCCTATCAGTGCCCATCCATGCCACCTATCAGTGCCCATCCATGCCCATCTGTGCCACCTATCCATGCCCATCTGTACCGCCTATGCATACCCATCCATGCCGCCCATCCATGCCAATCCGTGCCAGCTATTTGTGCCACCTATCAGTGCCCATCCGTGTCACCCATCCGTGTCACCCATCAGTGCCACCCATCAGTGCCACATATCAGTATCCATCAATGCCACCTCATCAGTGCCACTTCATTGGCACCACCTCATCGGTGCCCATCAGTGCCACCTTATCAGTGCCCATCAGTGTAGCCCCATCAGTGCCCATCAGTGAAGGAGAAAACGTACTTATTTACAAAGTTTTGAAACTGAAACAAAAAAAACATATTTTTTTTTCGAAGTTTTCGGTATTTTTTTATTTGTTTAGCAAAAAATAAAAACCGTAGAGGTGATCGAATACCACCAAAAGAAAGCTCTATTTGTGGGAAAAAAATTATAAACATTTCATTTGGGTACAGTGTAGCATGACCGCACAATTGTCATTCAAAGTGCGACATCGCTGAAAGCTCAAAATTGGTCTGGGCAGGAAGGTATTTAAGTGCCCGGTATTGAAGTGGTTAATTCAAAAAAGTGTATTTTTTCCCAAAAAAAGTGCACTTGTAAGACCACTGCGCACATACGACATGACAGACAGTATTGCAACGACCGCCATTTTATTATCTAGGGTGTTCGAAAAATTTTTTAGAATGTTTGGGGGTTCTAAGTAATTTTGCAGCAAAAAAAAAATGTTTTGTAAACAACACATCTAAAAAAGAGGCTCAGTCCATAATCAATACACTAAAAGGGTTAATTGGATTCTTTGTCAAGAGGTACTGTAGCTCCTATGCATGGAAAAGATCAATGTGCAATGACGCAGGTTCAGACATGATGAACTAAAATGTTTAAAGCGTGTGTTCAATTATTTAATCATGACAATGGCAATCCAAAAGCAAAACCATTCTAAACCATTTATAAAACAACTGGCAAAAATCAGAGGTTAAAAAAAATGTATATGTATGCATTTTCAGAAAGTGCACCAAACCTACAGGATATAATAGAAGTCTATGGCTCAGGGCAGCTAACCCACAGGAAATCCCGTGGAGCAGTGTGAATGCAGCTTAATAACTCTTTCTATAAGTGCTAATATGGCCATTGCAAAAGTGCCTATTGATCATGATCTGAGCTTTCCCACCCACCGTCCCAAAGCATGGTCGTGTTCTTCCCGGGTTTGAGGTCGCGGGCCTCAACATAGGGCTCCGCAGGCTGCATGTTGAGCACCCCTGCTGTAGAGCTAGCCTGCCAGCTGCTGTCAAAAGGTAATGAGACAGCACTGCTCTGCCAGATAAGCTGGAACCAATAGCAGACTGTCTTCATCCATGCGCTTCCCTTTTCCCTCTTCATCTACATAAACTTGTTTATGGGGTCTTTCTTTGAGCGTTCAAGTCTCACCCTCTTTAAAGGCTTATGACCAGCTTTATCTTGTCAACTTTTTATAGTTTATCATAAAATATTTGAATTAATTTTGTATGTTGTGCTACATATGTTGACTGCATGACTTGACACCGATTATTGTCAAATTGCATGTAAGGTAGACTCTGTACCATGTACTTTCACATGACTATAGTTCTTTAACATATTAATGCTGACTTTTTTTCCTACTTTTCTCATTTTAGCTTTGAAAAAAGGCCGTTACTGGATAACCCCAGACCCTTACCACAAAGATGACAACATCCAGATAGGTCGAGAGGTGAAAATATCCTGCCAAGTGGAAGCGGTCCCATCTGAAGAGCTGACATTCAGTTGGTTTAAAAATGGGCGGCCGTTGAGAAGCTCTGAAAGGATGGTCATCACTCAGACAGACCCTGATGTCTCTCCGGGTACCACTAATCTGGATATCATTGACTTAAAGTTTACAGACTTTGGGACTTACACATGTGTAGCATCACTCAAGGGAGGAGGAGTTCCAGACATCAGCAATGATGTCAACATATCAAGCAGTACAGGTAGGAATTTTCACTGCTTTTAACCTTGTTTAGAAAATGATTCAGGATATATGCTTCTTCATGGATCAGTAAATGGATACAGGTCCACGAATATGAAAACTATTTTGGGTAACAGAGCAGCATGCCGAGGATTTTCAGTCCTTTACAATTACACAGTTATAGCTGAAGCAAAAACTGCAATGACAATAGGATGTATTGCTGAAGGATGAGTTGAGCAGATGGCTTTAAGGTAATTTGGAAGGTAAATATTATGTCCTGAGCCATTCCTGCATGTCACAACCTAGCCCTGTCCCCTGGTAAGCTGTACCCTATTGCATAATGTTTCATGTACAGAGAAAACTGGAATGGTTTGGTGAGGTTTTAAGAGGTTGAACCTATTAGCCATTACTTTACGGCTTGTCATTATAGTTCTGGAATGGGCAAAGAGTATATAGTCCTTATGAAACCAAAAATGGGCCTTAAAATCTGTACTTCCAAAACGCACTGAAATTTACATCATCGTGAAAACCAAACACAATTTTCCCCATATCCTCTTGGCATTCGATTACTAAACCATTACAGGTGTTATCGTAAATAAGTAAATCATAGCCTCACACTTCCTTGTAGCTTGGTTGTAGCAGTTGTTGATTTCTCAGTACATTTTCAGTTATATGTAGACCAACTAAAGTTTTCCCAAGAGCTTACCATCCTTCTGTTTGTAAGTATTGCATTTTCGATAGAGATCTATTTAAATAGTGAATAGAAGAGCTTCACTGATTTTGTTGCGCTAACTAGCAATGCAAAACAGAGGCTGATGTACTGAAGAAAGAGAGACTACTAGCAGAGTTATCATTAGTGAATGAGGTGAAGTTGTGTTCACTAAATATCCAATCATACTAGATAAAAATGTTTTATTTTTTTTATTTCCCTAACACATCTTGCTATTCAAAGTGAACACAGCTTCACCTTATTTACTAACCTTTTTTATGCTTAACAGCCTCTACTCATTTAGCAAATCCGCTCCATTGAGTAGCTTTTGTAGTGGTGTTATCCTTCCGCAGAAGAGTCTATGCCGGTAATGCTTCCTCTGTAAAAAAAAAAAAAAAAAAAAAGCTGCAAAATGGATTTTCACATCAACCAGGGGTCTCCAAAGGGCCACATTATATGTTTTACAAATATGTGTGGCCCAAACAAATGCTTGTTTGACCTCCTCACTCATTAGTAAACTTTGTTGGCAACACTGCTATTCTTCCTTTTACTGGACTGGAGAAACAACTAATGTCAAAATTAGGGTCAGATGTGTGGCAGTCACTAGTCACATGTGGCCCAAAGAATCTTGAAGTGCTAGGGGACTATGGTATAACAGGCAGCACAGTAGTTAAGTGGTTAGTACTTCTGCCTGAACACAAAAAAACAAAGTCAGCGCTGGCCCCACAACCCTCTGTCAAATGTTCACAGTCTATATAGAAAAAATGTTCTCTTGCTCTAGGTGCTGCAGCTTTGTCAAAGTTCCATTGGGTGGCGGACTCATTCTGAAATATACAAGGAAAAGAGAGCGCACGGCTGCCCTAGTGTAATTCAATTTTAATGATACAAATGCAAAATCAAACAATAGAGGATTGCACGCACAAACATAGGACTTAGATTGCATGTACAGCAGGATGTATGTCTCCCATCCTGGCCTGTATAACTGGGATGGCTCCCAAGAACGAGTGGTGATGGTATGAGAAGTCACTGCAGACTCTGCTTCCTCATCCCATCAAGCTGTGTCTGCTATAGGGCACGCACACAGTCCAGCCGGCGCTTCGTGATGTCACTCGTGGCCGGAGAGGAAAGACAAGGGTGAGTGAGATGTCTCCTCTTTAGCCAACAAAAATGGTTGCCAAGACTACATGTTTCGGAGGCGTGGCTTCATTTGTCAGGTCGAAATAAATAATATAACTACTGACAACAACTGATCATACAGCCTTCAAATACTTTCAATCTAATTGCTGACCCTCCCACAACCTGAAAGCCAAAGATCCCTCCCATATTTGAAAAGGGGGAGGGGTTCTTCCTTTTGTATAGAGCCATGTTTTTTGTTTTTTTTTTAAACAGGCACAAGTTTATTGATCATTTGAAAAATCCAAAAACTGTATATACAGACACATGGCTCAGGAGATAAACACCGTCAGGGGTTTACCCCTAGTACAGGAAGAACATACACTGTGAGGAGCGGAATAGCAGAACAATATCAACAGCTCACCTCCCCTGACAGAAGCCTACCACCATACATCCCTAGGCACATAATCATAACCCCATAACATAACCAGTCTAATCTATACATGTTTCCAAGGCATCCAGCCACCTATCCCACACCTTATTATATTTGGCAGGGCAGCCGCAGTGCCTATATATTAATTTTATGTAGGGCAGTTTACTGTTGATTTCTATGATCCATTCTCTGACTAGAGGAGGAGCCGGGCGCATCCAATATTTCGCTATCAGTTTCCTCGCAATAAATAGCGTTGAGTGTAGAAACGTTGCCAGGTATGCATCAAGATTAATGTCCGGAAACATACCCAGCACACACACTTTTGGGTCCAGTATTATCGTGTAAGAAGTTGATTATTTGTGCCCAATATGATTGGATCTCAGGGCATGCCCATATTAAGTGATAAAATGTTCCAGTGGGGCTGGGGCACATAGTACACCCCGGACTGTAACCGGGTCGGAATTTTGCCAACCTGGCAGGGGTAAGATATGATTTATGGATTATGTACAATTGCGTGAGACGATCAGGCAATTTCAGTGATACTTGCTTAATATTCTCCAACATCTCGTCCCAATCCGACCCCGCCAACGGACCCAAATCCTCCTCCCATCTGACCTTGGCTCTCTCAGAAATCTGTATCACCGCCCGAGACCTTAATATCTTATACATATTTGAGATCAATTGAGCCGGGTTGTCACCCAATATTAAATCAGTCATGGACAATGATTGGACGTTTGGGAAGCCTTCAGCAAACTGGGATCTAAGTGCGTGTTGTAGCTGCAAGTATCGGAATTGCATATATTGGGGCAGGCCAAAACCCGCCTGCAACAAAGAAAAAGCACGTATTCCAAGTGGAGATATAACTTGGCGTAGATATATAATGCCCCTAGAGGCCCACAGTTCAACCTCAGGGATAGCCAGTAGCTCCTGCAGCTGGGGGTTGCACCACAGGGGGGTATGTGAGTGGTGGAAGTCTGCGCAGACAACTCCCAGCGCCATCCTCCAAATCTTTCTGTGGTAGGACAAAAGTTGAGTGTGGGTGTCTCCCGCCCTCCCCCCCCCCCCCGAAAAAGCATCTGAATGGGAGTATGAGTGTGGAGACCCTCCCCTCTACCCACCAGCGTCTGATATCTCTCCCCATCCGATCTGTGCAGGTGATAAAAATGCGAAAGTTGTGCCGCCATATAATAAGTACGAAAGTCCGGGAGGGCTGCCCCCCCTGAACAGGACAGACTCTTAAGGGTATTCCAAGCCAGCTTATGTCTAGATGAGCCCCAAATAAATGTATTAAGAATATTGTCTAGCAATTTAAAAATCCGGAGTGGGATCATAACCGGGGAGTGCCAAAGCGCATAGAGAATCTTGGGCAACAAAATCATTTTAGACAGATTAACCCTGCCCATAACCCCAAGGGGGAGACTGGACCAGGCCTGGGTACGAGCTTTTAAGAATAAAAACAGGGGTTCGATATTATGTAGGATGTTGTCCCGAGGTTCCCTAGTAATCCGTATCCCCAAATACTGGATCTCGGACACCCTGGATAGTGGGAGGGAGGTCGTGCAACGGTCAGGCACAGACACGTCCAGGGGCAAAACCTGCGATTTGGACCAGTTTATTCGTAAGCCCAAGTGGTTGCCAAACTCCTCTATCACCTCCAGGGCAGTTTGCAGCGACAGCCCTACATCCTCCAAATACAAAAGAGTATCGTCTGCATACATACTCACTGATTCCACTAGGGAGCCACTGCGAAGGCCGACCACTCCTGGGTGTTGCCGGAGCCTGGCCGCCAGGGGTACCGCCGAAAGGGCGTACAAAAGAGGGGAAAGCGGGCATCCCTGGCGGGTTCCCCGCCCAAGGAGGAAGGGGTCCAACACCCAGCCGTTAACCGCGACCCTAGCCATCGGCTGATAGTAGAGTAATGCAATACATTTCACAAAATTGGGGCCAAAACTGAATCGCCCCAGACATTCCCAAAGGTAATCCCACTCGATGGAGTCGAAGGCCTTGGCTACATCCAAGGACACCACTGCTCTCGAACCCACCGAGTCGTGCCCTGCCTGAATGTTCATATATAAGCGACAGATATTCATGGCTGTATTTTTCCCTGGCATAAACCCCGTTTGATCGGGGTGGATAAGTGACAAGATTATTTTGTTAAGTCTGGTGGCCAAAATTTTAGCTAGAATTTTAATATCAGCCTGGAGTAGGGAAGTGGGGCGATAAGACTCAGGGAAGTGGAGGTCTTTTTCCCGGCTTGGGCAACACTATAATGGTGGCTTGTCGTAGAGTTTCGGGAAGGGCCTCTGATTCAAATATATAATTATATAAACTCAATAGTTCCGGTATGAATATGTTAGAGTATTGGGCGTAGAAGTCTAAAGGAATACCGTCCTGTCCAGGGGCCTTAGCTGAGGCCAGAGAGGCTATCGCCAAGGCAACCTCATCCATATTCAAGAGGGTCAAGTTCCCTGACCTGTTCTATTGACAGCTGGGGAAGGGGAATCCCCCCCCAGGTAAGCCTCGGTCTCCGTCCTTGGTGTGTTCACCTGAGAGGCATATAACGCCACGTAAAACTCCCGAAACATCTCAGCCACCGCCGGCGGATCAGTCACCTCCACTCCCCGACGGTCAGTCAAAGAGACCATTACCGGAGGCCTGGAGTCCTGATGCGCCAGATAGGCCAGGAGCTTCCCCGCGCGTTCCCCCTGCTCGAACACCCGCTGCCTGGTGAAAAAAAGCTTCTGTTTGGCTTGTTCGTACTGGAGATGGTCAACTACGCGTGTGTGATGCCTAAGTATCTGGGCCTTGGTCGAAGTTGGGTCAGTGCTAAAGTCAGTGGTCCCTGACTCCAGTCCCTCCGCAGCCTGCACCATCAGAGTCTTAGAAGACTTCTTTAATCTGTTGATGCGCCGCGAGAGAGTGGAGCGTACATGTAGCTTGAAGGCCTCCCAAACATGATCCATCCGGGCCATGTTACAGTTGATGCTAAGAAAGAACTGCCATTCCCTCTCTATGTCCTTGCATTCGCTCAGTGCTGACAGCCAAAAGGGGAGCCTCGGACCCGCCAGCCGTGCCAGCTCAAATGTAGCCCAACAGGGGGGCGTGATCTGAGAGCGATCGGGCACAGTATCCTGCGTCTAATAATCTGAGCAGCAGTCCCTTTGAAATCATAAAATAATCTATGCGGGACATAGAGGAGTGGGTCGCCGAGAAGCAAGACTAGGTATGTTTCTCTGGATACCTATGTCGCCATGGGTCAACGAGAGAAAACTCTCTAAATGTGCGGCCCAGTCTAGTCTCTCCATAAAACTGTCCACCCCGGTCTAGGCGCATCCTGTCTGCTTCCTGGTCTAGAACCATGTTAAAGTCCCCAAGCCATATTGCTGGGTTTGTGGGGTGCTGGGCCATATATGAGAGCCCTTCAGTAATAATCTTAGAGTTATAAGGCGGGGGTACATAATAAGCCAAAGCAAGATATTGTTCCCCATATAGAACACAATGTAAAAATAAGTATCTACCCTGGGGATCCGTCTGCATTGATATCAGGTCAAATTGAGTCGTTTTAGCAACTAGAATGGAGACCCCTCGGGAGTATGGTGTATATGTGGCATGGTATGCCCAGCCAATCCAGGGGCGCTTCAGTGCCAACTGCAGTTGTCCCGTGACATGCGTTTCCACCAAAACTACAATATCCGCCCTATAAGATTTGAGGCAGCTAAATACCGCAGTGCGTTTTAATTTGTCACGGAGCCCCCGGACATTCCAAGATAATAATTTCAATGCACCCATGGGGAAAACTCCTCAGGTGTATTCAAGGGAGGAAAGCGGACAGTCCCCAGAGAAGTGTCTCTCCCAGACCAGTATAGGTTGCATACTATACAATAAGGCAATCGTAATCTGAACAGCATTTGAGCATTTCCTGTGCCATAGTGCAAAATTAAGACCATAATATAAACATAAAACCATAACTAGATATTAAACATCCCAACTCCCCCCTCCCAGCCGCCCTAACCTTGCTGGAGGATACATCCCTAAACAAACCATAGCATGGCTAAGTCCACAGCTAGCCGTGGGGGCGAACATTCGCTGTGTGTGTCCCCAGCGATGAAGTTTAAAGCATGCACACTGTAATCCGGTGCTTTAACCAAAAAAAGTACATGTAGGTGAACTTGACGCTCAGCACCATAGTTATGAAGTGCCCACTCCTACACACTGTCGCATTGACACATAGCATGCGCTGCCAGTCTGGATATAGCAGCCAGGACACAGTGAGCCTCAGGAAAATTCTGTCACTTATATAGCCCCGTCTCCAGGCTAAGCACATAGGCGTACCGAGCACCTAGTGCCCTAGAAATGATGCGCTCCCCACGGCCAGAGGGAAAAAGGAGGGGGGAAATCAGAGCAGGAGAGAATGAGAGGAAGTGGAGAGGAAGGGGGGCAAGACAAGAGGGGGAGGGGGGGGAGTGGGTAAAGAAAGAGGGGGGGAGGAGAGGTGACAAGGATAGAAACATTAGGGAAATCAGGGGCGGGGGGGAAGGGAGCAGGGGGGGTGGGAAAGGAGGGGGAAAAGGGAGGGGGAAAGTGGAGATGGGGGGGAGGCTAAGGGGCCATAGTAGGAGCATACTTAAACCCGGATCCCAATATAGTTCCTTGGTTCATGGAGGAGCCGCTCAACGTGACCTTCTCATGCATAGTAACAGTTACCAAAGTAAGGAGCCGAAAATAAAGTAAGCAACAAAAAGAAAAAAAAAACACATGAAGGGGGACAGCGGGGGGAGACTAAACCCCCCTCCCCCCCCCAAAAAAGGGGGGGGGAGATTCTCGTGCACCGAGGCATATAATAGTCTGAGCAGTAGTAGCAGGTCCTGGCCCACGGATCTCTTAAAGCAGGGGCAGAAAGGCTCAAACAGAACTTGTCCCATGCAGCTTACTCACGGGACCCGCGGTATATTCAGTCTCATAGCGGCTGATTCCGTGCCGCTTCCCTCTGGTCCAGCCAGGCCACCGCCACCGCCGGGTCCTCCAAAAAATGGGCGCAATCCTCTCCTGCAACGCGGAGTCTAGCCGGGAACAGCATTGCATACATTATGTGATGTGCTCTGAGGCGCCTCTTCATTTCCACAAATCGGGAGCATTGCTTCTGGACCTCCGCAGAAAAGTCCGGAAAAACTGATACGTGGCCATTCTGAAAGGGGATATTCCCTCTTTCACGGGTGAGGCGCAGGATAATATCTCTATCCCGGTAATTTAAAATCTTGGCAATAAATGTATGCGGCGGTGCTCCTTCAGGCGGTGGGCGTGCTGGCATCCTGTGGGCCCGTTCCACTACGAAAGGAAGCAGAGAAGGCCTCCCTGCCATATGATTTAATCGGGAGATTTTCCAAAAATGTAGCCGGGTCTGCGCCTTCTGAGCCCTCTGGGAGGCCAATAAACCGCATGTTGGACCTTCGGGCTCTTTTTTCCAAGTCGTCCTGCTTTTGGGCCAGCTGTTGCAGCCTCCTCTGTATATCCTCTTGAGTGTGCTGCATCAGAAATAGGACATCTTCGGCCTGGCCGATCCTGGTCTCCGTCTCCTTCACCCTGTCCCTTAACTTGGACAGGTCCTGGCGGATCAGGGAGATGTCTACCTTGACCTCTTCGATCTTGCAAGTAAGGGCAGATTGACAAGAAAAGATCTCCTCAAGAACTTTCGCTGTGTCCGGTGCAGCAGGTTCCGCTTGTGTAGAGGCCAGGCCGCCATGTTGGTCCTCGTGGTCCCGCTCCTGCCTCCGGTATTTATCGAGCGCTGCAGCAGCTGTGGTGCTTCTTTTTGGTGGAGACATGTCCGCAAACACTTCAGGCACCCGCGAGTACGGTAGTATACGGTGTATTAGCCGGTGGGCACTCAGGATAGATGCGGAGGATAACGGTAGGAACGGAGCTCAGCTCACATGCGTCTCACTCCATCGCCGGCCAGGCCACGCCCCCAGAGCCATGTTTTTGAATAGAGCAAGTGTTGTATACACATACTCTTAGATTCAACATTCTAAAATAAGCAGCTTAGGCTTACTCCATATGGAGTCTTAGCATTGTATAATGTACTCTGAAGGATTGATGTGCGACATCTGGTGAGGGCCTCCTTGTACTAGAGGCTTTGGCAAAGTTGGGAGGTTGTAGCCATTTACAGTGGCTTGATGAGCGAGTATACTAAACCTACACTTGTAGTTATTTTTTTTTTTCTTCAATAAATTTATGTTGAATAATGCACTATTCTATTGCATGTTCTCCCTGTGCCTGTGTGGGCCTCCTCCGGGTACTCCAGTTTCCTCCCACACTCCAAAGTAATGCTGGTAGGTTAATTGGCTATAGTATGTGTATGTATGAATGTGAATTAGGGACCTTAGATTGTAAGCTCCTTGAGGGCAGGGACTGATGTGAATGTACAATGTATGTAAAGCGCTGTACAATGCACAATACATACAGTAAGTACCTGTAATAAATAAATATAATATAACTTGGAGTGGCTACCAAAAAGAAAACAGAGGGAGGCAGGAGAGCCCTTATAGTGTAGCAGATTCATTGAAAAACAGAGTGAATTGTTTCAAAAGGGGTAAAGACCACAGAGTTGTTCCACAGCAGGAGGAGAAAAGTTAAAGGTATAGTTACATCTGTTGAAGCTGTTGTTGTCCAAAGGGGTGGGGAAAATGCAGCCATCCAAGTGCTATGGTGTAGAAAACCTGTTTTTCCGCGCAAGGCCAAAGTGTTCGCTCTCAATGCCTCTGGGATTCCCATGCTGGGTTCTCTGTAGGGTTCTCAGGTGGCTGTAGGAATCAATAATAAGAATCCATGCAAAAAAGTCCTTCTGTGGTCCGATCGGTAGAGAATTGTCAGGAATCGCCTACTTTCTTGAAACATCAGATTTGTTTATTTCACCAAAATATGAAATAAAGAATTCTGTTGTTTCAATAAAGCAGATGACTCCTTCCAATTCTTAGAAACACTATTTCAGGCACCTGCCGATCGGACCACCGACTGGCTTTTGTTTGCTGATTTCTCTTATTAATGTAAAAATTCCAACATTGTGCTATTCAGCTCTTTTACTTTGCTAATGCCAACTGCATAAGATGCAATCTTTAACCTGCTTGATAAGAATGCAGCCTCACCGTACTCAATTATTGTGTGCTTATACATTTGCTAATAGGACTCACAGATCCAGTTTTCACTTTCAATATGCTCTCAGTTTATGATTTGTGAAACTTTTCTCTGCCTTTGCAAGCTTTCCATTTTTAACTTGTGTTTGAGGTCCTTTTAAAGCGCATCCACCAAGACTCAGAAGATAAAAGTCTTGTGTATTATTTATTTTCCATTCCTCTGGATGTGGAAGCTATTACTTCAGCATTATTTTGGCTAACACGAAAACTGCTTCTTGTAAATCATATCTGGATTTTCATTAAAGATGGAATTGCTGCAGGGGTATTTATACAGCTTTCTCTGTTACTGTGAAACAGAGTTCAATCAGTAGCATCAAATTAAAGACACACATCGCATCAGAGGCACCGATTGCTTCGCTCCTTTACAAAGTGCTTTCTGCATTCTGGCTTTTTACTATTAACACCCACTACACGGTGTTAGTTTTGTTCGACGTTAGTTGCTGGAAGGCGAATAGAACAGGTTGTATAAGCTATAAATCAATATATCATCCATCGACTTACTCTGCCTTAAGCAATAAACCATTATGCCGCTTCCCTTGATATCCAAGAAATGTGTTCCTACTTTATTACAGATTGCCGCACATTGCTGTTTTAAAGACCAGCCAGAAGCAGGCTTACAGACGCATTGATTATGATGATCCTCATACATAGATGTTTTTCAAAGTGAATGGCGTTGAATAGGTAGTTTGGACAGGTGGTCATTGCCAGTTGGTCCCCATTTAGCGAAATCTGCAATATATGACACACAGTTAGTTTTGGCTGATTTCAAATTTAAAAATGAAGCTCTGTAAAATAAAAGCTGCTTTACCTCAAGAGGGTATCAAAAAGGAACACAAGATCCATGTGTAGATATGGATACAACTAAAGGTGCAAAATCTTAGGCTCATATACCTCCCAATAACACATTCTGTTAGTAAAATACACAGTCTCTATTAGTCCATGTGGAAAGGTGATATTATAGATAAATGTCCAAAACACTGAAGGTTATCATCATATGGGAACAGAAACCCCGGTTCCAAGATACTGCAGAAAAAACACAAGGAGAGAGGTGCCTCCAAGTGTAGACATTTTTAACACTTTAATAGAGGATGCAGTTTATGCACTCACATTTAGGTGATTTTAACAATCGTATCGATCACAACAAGGGTAAGTCTAGGTGCCGCTCCAGCTGTCTGCTCCCTCAGTCTGTGTCACTCCGGCGCTGTCTGTGTGAGTATCACTCTATTACAGATGGAGGCCGACTGCTGTGGAGGAACTCGAAGATCAGAACAAGGCATGGAATGCAAGGCAGGGATTGCAGCAAGGGATGACGTCACCACTAATGGACTTGTTTCGTGAGCATGCGCGCTGCGATATTATGGCAAGCCGTGCTCCTTTCTCAATGGATTTCAAAGGAGGAAACCTATAGGCTCATTATAAAGGGAATGGACATGAGAGGGCAGTAATTATCAGACTATGGGCAGCACTGGTTAGCATGTACAAGGAAGCAGTAAAAGAACAGTAAATACACATAAAAACACAAGCAAGTGCTTATACAGTTCCACCTTTGAAGACCAATGAGAAAGGAGCGTGGCTTGCTGTAATATCACAGTGCACATGCTCCCGAAATGCGTCATTAGTGGTGACGTGATCCCTTGCTGCCATCCCTGCCTTGTGCAGTATGCCTCGTTCTGATCTTCGAGTTCCTCCACAGCAGCCGGCCTCCATTCACAAAGGAGTGATACTCACACAGACCGCGCCGGAGCAACATAGACTGAGGGAGCAGACAACAGGGGCGGCACCTGGACTTATCCTTGTTGAGACCGATATGTTTGTTAAACATCACCTAAATGGGAATGCATAAACTGTATGCTCTAGTGGTGCCTCTCTCCTTGTGTTTTTCCATGTGTAGATATGGCCTTTTAAAGGAATACTTTACTTTTGTTCATGTGAAAAAAGATCATATATCCTTTCTATATAAGCCATTTTGTAGCTTAACCACTGGACCTCCGGAAGGTGTTTACCCCCTTTTTATGCCCGGAACATTTTGCTATTCAGCACTAGACATGTGCACTTTGTGTCATTCTGAGTTAATATTCAGACACATTTTTCGCTAGTCGGAGATTCGTAGCTATCCCAATACCCGAATTATAGTGTAAACGAAGTTAAAGCGTAACTTCACTTTTGTCGATAAAAAAACATTCCCCTCTGGGTGATCTCTGTACATTGCAAGGATTATAACAACCTTTGCTGCAGATTCCTACCTTTTGTTATTCTGAAGAAATCCGTGTGTGTTTCTCTGTGCCACTGTACTTAGTGGATCTAATGGGAGTGATTTCATAATTAACTGTCAGGTGTGCACCTGCAGAGCACTAATGAGGAAATCTGCTGGGTCTGTCTTCATCCCTTTAGATGGGTTCCTATTAAAAGTATCTCTCCAAAAATGCAATTTTTGTTGCAGGGGATGCCTGAAATCTTATTTGTATTTTAAGCCCCATACACATAAATACCAATGCAACAGGGATTGGCGGTGTTGCATTGCTATGGAAGAGCATAAGCCCGGGGGCAATGTCACATCAGATTATGATGTAGGTGCCCCCAACACTGGACATGCCCACCAGCAGGACTATGCATCGCTGTGGAAGCTACAGTGTTGCACAGATCTGAACTAAAGAAGCCGGAGAAGGCAGAAAGAAAGCCTAAAAAAGAAAATGAATGCAGCTCCAACGAGTTACATCACAGAACTTATGACTTCCTCAGGGCTGGAAGGGCATGAAGGCATGTGTTCTGTGATGCAACGTGTCAGGAGAAGCAAGGTAATGTCACAGTCATGGTCAGAAACCAGAAGGTGTGTTTTCTGATGAGCTCTGGCAGCCAATTACAGTTTGTTTTTATGCAAGTGCATACTTTTAATAAATATTTTTATATTGAACTACTACACTATGAAGATCATTCCTACCATATATGACAATTGCTGGCCAGAGGAGATGAGAGGTTGTAGCAATCCACTGGCAGGATTTACTTACCACTAAGCACTGTTAGCCCTTGTACACACGGTCGGAAATTCCGACCACAAAATTAGTCGGAAATTTTTTTTTCCGATGGATTTTGTATGAAACTGGTGTTGCATACACATGGTCGGATAAAGTTGTCCGAAAATCCGATCGTTCGGAACATTACGGCAGGACTATGTTCAGCCTAGTAGCCAATAGCTTTGCTCTCGTACTTTGATCTGAGCATGCGTGGCACTTTGCCCGATCGGAATTCTCTACAAACGATTGGAAAAAGTCAGATCGGATTTTGCTTTTGGAAAATTTGAGATCCTGCTCTCAAATTTTTTCAGTCGGAATTACTGACGGAAAAAGTCCCACACACGATCGGATTTTCCAACAATATAATCCGATCGGACCGCTTCCAACAGAATTTCTGACCGTGTGTACAAGGGCTAAGACCTGTGTATGAGACTGGAACAGAGGAGAGGTCGTAGCGATCCACTGGGAGGAAACATTTACCATTAAGTGCTGTTAGACCTGTGTGGTGTATACCTGAGGTGACCTGATGGTATATGGGGGCGTGATCACAATACACCAGAAGTTTACTTTACTTGCATCTCTATTATCACTGGACTATATTTCACCTTTTTATCCATCATGGATACTTTTTGCTGTGATTTCAAGCACTGAAATTGACTTTTTACCACTCTTCTGATCGTTTATTAGATGATTTATTGTACGCAATTATTTTATTTTAAGTTGTTTATTTAACTCATGGTATTTTACCTGTTTGCACAATTTTCATCTTGATATTTGGGTTTATTTACCCAGCAGGGTTATCTTATTTTTATTGTGTTATTTTATTTATATTTGTTATCTGCACCAGCACCATTGCTTTGTGCGTTTTACTGTTGGAAGGCAACATGGTCTAATGTCATATTTCTGGAGTTTCACTGTCGATGTTACTGCGTTTATTGGTAACAATGTTTTGGATATTATCCACACTTTGAATTGGATCTGGCATAGATCCGTTACATATCTGATACATGCTGATACTTGCAGTTCCATGGTTTTTAAAGGTCTGATGTTCTCCCTGGTTGATACCAGGTCTGGAATGTAGCAAGTTGTACATCAAAGCTTTGTAGCATATCAGAATCTGCATCTGAACGATTGGCTCCAGAAGGTCTGTTGCTGACGCTACATTGCAAGTAATCTACAAAGAGAGCCACGGCGGCCAGGATGATTCATGATGGTGGGTGACAAAGATCAAAGGATCAACAGGCACCCAGAAATGATACATGGACAATACTGCCCCTAGAGGCCAACATAGCAGGACGGACATTAATACAAGATATTAAAAGGACTACCTCTTGGCAATATCTCATTGGACAGGAGGATAGTGGGGGTGGTTATGAATATGTTTGGATGAATGTGTAAAAAGGGCACACAAAAGGGAATTCATCCCTTTTCGTTGTTGGTTCAAGCCTGGTGGCTGCCTGAACCACATGGCTATCTCTTGCTCATCTGAGCCCAGCTACAATAAATACTTTAATTACAGAATTAGAATTGCTCAAGCTTACATTATTGATGAATTGTATTTCTTTTTGATATGTATTTATTTTGCCTTTTCTGCGTTGTCTCTAATACTGTGTATCTGAAAATAGTACCAGACAGGGTCAGCTTATTGATCTTTACAATTGTAATCCCCCTTTGAGTTTTTGCTATCTACACATTTTAATTACTTGAAGCACCGATTACCTGGGTTACTATAAAACATCTATTATGATGGTTTTGTTTTTAAACACTAATTTTGAGATGTTTTACCTTGTGTGGGGACACATTATATCACTTGTTGAAATGTACCAATAATTGATTATTGGGAGTTAGCGCCACACTGTTATTTTTACTTTATAGCCTTATGTTAATATTTGAGTGCACACCAAAGTTAAATAAGTATTTATCCTCATGACCATCAACAAAATCAGTACAAAACATTGTGTATGGTTGTTTTTGGTCTTTTCCTTTTCTATTATATTTGCTGCAGATCGAGGAAAAATTACATGGTGTACCAGTATGGCTTTCTCTTAAGACAAACACAAGACAAAGTGGAGGAGAAAGTGCATAAAATTACTGTTTTTCAGCCCTAGATGCAATTTGAAATAAAAGAGAGATGTTTTTCGACTGAAATTCACATGCTGCACCATTCTGAGCATTCCCCATTGAGACTTTCTACTGGAAAGTGTTTCTACAATTGTTCATTTACATGCATTTCGACTTGTCTTGAGCCGGCCGAAGATTGAAAGCTTTGTGGAATCTCGAGGTCTTGATTGGCTCTTCCTACCTTGAAATACTGTTTGCTTCTCAGCAAAGATGGAAGATGCCTGACAATTGTTTGACATCATTTTAGATGATGAGGGACTGTCCCGGCTCTAGAATATTTAATAGCTCTCGGCGTTTGATTGATCTTCGACAGCATCATATGCATAGTTTAGAATGACAGAGAGGCACAGGGTTATTGGAAACACTCAGAGAAAATAATGTTGTATTCCGCTCCTATTTTTCATGCAGATGGAAACGATCACTCAAGTAAAAAAAAAGGCTTCTAAACCTCACTTGCAAGTTAATCTGGAAACAAAAGGAATCTTGGAGTATAGAGGTTTTATAAGGACTTTTTCTTTCTATGCTACACAGTGGTCTTTGCCATAGCCCACACATGGCATTGCTAAATGTTATAATTCCCAGCATACTGTAGCTTTTATAGGATTTGATAGGAGCACGCCCCCGGCTCCAATCTCTTTTTAAAAATATGCCCCATACGAATATAATCTGAAAAATAAAAATTCACTCTCACAATTACAAACTTTTGCTGCAAAAATAATGGTAGTAGTAGTAGTAGTGCATTTTAGTTTTGTTTCAACTATTTTTTTTGTCCGAAAGATTCATTTTCAGAGATTCGGATATACAGTTCCTTGAAAAAGTATTCATACTCCACATTTTGTCATGTTACGACCAAAAACGTAAATGTATTTTATTGGGATTTTATGTGATAGACCAACACAAAGTGGCACATCATTGTGAAGTGGAAGGAAAATGATAAATGGTTTTCAATATTTTTCACAAATGAATATGTGAAAAGTGTGGAATACATTTGTATTCGGCCCCAGTCAATACTTTGTAGAACCACATTTTCATGTCTCCGCTTTGCACATCTAGAGTGAAATTTTTGCCCATTCTTTGCAAATTAGCTCAAGCTCTGTCAGATTGGCTGGAGAGCGTCTGTGAATGGCAATTTTCAAGTCTTGCCACAGATTCTCAATTGGATTTAGGTCTTTCTAACACATGAAAATGCTTTGATCTAAACCATTCTATTGTAGCTCTGGCTGTATGTTTAGGGCTGTTGTCCTGCTAGGAGGTTAAATTCCGCCCCAGTCTCAAGTCGTTTTGTAGACTCCAACAGGTTTTCTTCTAAGATTGCCCTGTATTTGGCTTCATCCATCTTCCCATCAACTCTGACCAGCTTCCCTGTCTCTGCTGAAGAAAAGTTTCCTCACAGAATGATGCTGCCACCACCACCATGTTTCACAGTGGGGATGGTGTGTTCAGGGTGATGTGCAGTGTTAGTTTTCCGCCACACACAGCGTTTTACTTTTAGGCCAAAAAGTTCCATTTTGGTGTCATCTGACCAGAGCACCTTCGTCCACATGTTTGCTGTCTTCTCCACATGGCTTTTTGCAAACTTTAAACAGGACTTCCAATGGCTTTCTTTCAACAATGGCTTTCTTCTAGCCACTCTTCCATAAAGGGAAGATTTTTGGAGTGCACTACTAATAGTAGTCCTGTGGACAGATTCTCCCTCCTGAGCTGTGGATCTCTACAGCTCCTCCAGAGTTACCATGGGCCTCTTGGCTGCTTCTCTGATTAATGCTCTCCTTGCCCGGCCTGTCAGTTTAGGTGGACGGCCATGTCTTGGTTTGTGCCATACTCTTTCCATTTTCGGATGATGGATTATGCAGTGCTCTGTGAGATGTTTAAAGCTTGGGATACTTTTTTTTATAACCTAACCCTGCTTTAAACTTCTCCACAACTTTATCCCTGACCTGTCTGGTGTGGTAATTGGCCTTCGTGATGCTGTTTGTTCACTAAGGTTCTCTAACAAACCTCTGAGGGCTTTGCAGAACAGCTGTATTTATACTGAGATTAAATTACACACAGGTGGACTCTGTTTATTTGTTAGGTGACTTCTGAAGGCAATTGGTTCCACTCAATTTTAGTTAGGGATATCGGAGTAAAGGGGGCTGAATACAAATGCACCCCACACTTTTCACATATTTATTTGTAAAATATTTTGAAAACCATGTATCATTTTGCTTCTACTTCACAATAACTGTGTTGGTCTATCACATAAAATCCCAATAAAATATATTTGTTTTTGGTTGTAACATGACAAAATGTGGAAAATCTCAAGGGTATACTTTTTCAAGGCACTGTATACAAATCACCAAATGGACATAGTAACGAATGTCAGCGAATACGAAAAAAAAATTATAATGAAATTAATGAATGCATTTATTTCATTCAGATGATGTCACATGATGCGATAGTAGTTCAGGCCCATGGGAAAATGAATTACATTTTTTTAATTTGTTAATTTGGATTCAGATAACGAATGGATCCAAATTTCCTTCCATCCGAAAATTTGGTTGCACATGACGCCAGTCGATATTGTCCGCACATTCCATTTCTCTTGGGTTAGATTAGAGTCTGAAAATAGTAACTCCTTATGATTTCAATCCGTCAGATTTGACAAGATCTCAAATATATAGCGATCTTCCAGAAAAACTGGAAATATTTTTTCTTATGTCTTATTTATTTATAAAATTATTGATGACAAAGCTATAGTATGCCATCTAAAAATAAACACAACAAGCCAAAACCACATGTGATAATGGTAAGTAAAGACAGCCAAGGCTGTTGTAAATGTATTCCCATCTGAATATTGATGTGGGTTAAAGAAGCTTTAATGTAACCAGCGGTTAGATCTGGCAGCAGACTAACTGCATGCATTGATTTTGTTTCCCGTTGCAGAGTTTGGTCTAGAGACAAAAGGACAATACTGTGACAACCCAGAAACATTGTATGTTTTGATTTGTTAATTATAACCAATCTATATCTCTTTACAAGAAACTTCCAGAATTGTGCTAAGAGAGCAGCTAGGTCAATCAGTTGATTGCTAAAGCTATCTAGGAAACATTGCTTCGAAATAAAGCCTTCATTTTTCTTAAAGAAAACCGGTAGCCAGGCCACGGGCATTTGAATAGTGACATAATCTTAACAAGCAGTAAATAAAGTTTAAACTGAATCATGACTGACCTCTGTAGCTACAGACTTTGTGAGCAACCCATCTTCACCCTGGGCTACTGCCTTCCAGAGTTCTGATCTCTAATGTAGTCAAAGCAAGAGCTTCAAGAAGAGGGAAGCAGGGTTTAGTTAGAGATGCCAAGCTTAGATGATTTTAGTGCGTCTCTTGTGAAATTTGAGGATCAATTGTTCCATAATACCTACAGTTACAGAGGTTGGTGAACATTAATATGTGAATGCTTGAATGCCCATTGCCTGGTCACATGTTCTCTTTAACCACTTTGATACCGGGCCCTTTTACCCGCTTCCTGCTGAGGCCAATTTTCAGCTCTTTAAAAGAAAATTGTGCGGACATGCAACGCTGTTCCAAACTAATTTTTTATCATTTTGTTCAGACAACCAGAGCTTTCATTTGGTGGTATTTAATCATCACTGGGTTTTTTACTTTTTACTAAATAAAGAAAAAAGACTGTTTTGCAAATAAATGATCGTTGTTTATAAATTTAGGTCAACGTGTATTCTGCTACGTTTCTTTTTGGTGATAATCACTCAAATCAGTGTATATTATTTAGTCTTGTGTTATAGAGTCCACAAACTATGGTACTGTATATATCTGAATTTTGATCAATCCTGATGTGCTGATGATCTAATTTCTTGAGGCCTGAAACCATCAGGACAGTACATATACCCCCCAAATGACCCCTTTCTGGAAAATAGACAGTCCAAAGTATTTAGTGAGCGGCATGGTGAATTTTTTTTGAAGTTGACATTTTTTGTAAAATGAAGAAATTAAAAAAAATCAGGGCCACTGAGTACAAAAAATAAAGAAAGAAATAGTCTTTATATGATGTCCTCCCAACTACATGCTATCTGTGAGCCGCTGTGTTCACTGGACACAGAAGAACCACAGAATGTTGTACGAGGTCGTGGTGCACAGGCCTAGTACCATGTGATCGCTGTGGCCTAGGCTATCCAAGCACAAGTGGGAGCAGGCACCTGTCAAAAGAAGGTACCCGCTCCCCCTACCCAACAAAAATGTTCCAAATATGTACAGGCTGGAGGAAAGAAAGGGAAGGGGAAAAGTGATTGAAACTTTTAAATACATAAAGTGGTGAATAAGGATCAGAAGGGCAGTGCGGCATTTTCAGTATAAAGCCAAGCTCAAGCACGCCGGGACATGACCTCAAACAAGCAGGGGGGGAAGTTCAGAACTTAGAAAGTCAGTCAACAGTAAGTGAATTCAAACATGTTTTGGACAAACATAGATCTAAACTCAGAATTAAAGCGGAGGTCCACCCTAAAGTGGACCTTCCGCTCATCGGAACCCTCCCCCCCCTCCGGTGCCACAATCGGCACCTTTCAGGGGGGAGGGGGGTGCAGTTACCTGGATAACCCAGGTAACTGCACCCACTTCCGGGATCGCTCTCTGCGGAAAGGGGCGTAACTTACGCCCCTTTCCGCAAGTGCCCGCCCCTTCCCGCAAGTGCCCCGCTGCCTGCTGGGAAACACACAGATCCCAGAGGCAGCGGGGACCGTCCTCATTGCGCAGCGCGGCTCGCGCATGTGCAGTAGGGAACCGGGAAATGAAGCCGAAAGGCTCCATTTCCTGATTCCCATACCCAAGATGGCGGCGGCAGCACTCGAGTGTCGATGGACTCCCGCTTTAAAAGTGGAAAAAAAAAAAACTTCAAAACATATTATTGACAAACCTAGATCTATACTCAGACCAAAAAGTAAAAAAAAAAAAAAAAAAAACCTTAAAACATATAAATAACAAAATATGGGCAGCCTCGATTAACCACTACTTGGTCTTTTTTCTGACATCTTTCTTCTACGTTTCTAGAAGGTGTTTTACAAAATAAAAAAACACAAGCATGCTTTTCCCTTTTTATTTTATTTTTTTCTAATTCAGTTTTCATGCCAGTGATGGGAAACTTATTCTGTACGGGTTTCATGATTTGGTTTACTTTTAAAAGTAGCATGATGCACCTATCCTGACCTTGAGTGAAAGTGAGGCTTATGTTGTATTTTCCAGTAGTGGACAGAGCAAAGAGTGATGTACAGTGACGCATTAGAACTTATCAGGAACCAGCATCTAGAATGTACTGAGATCTAATTGGTTGTTCTGTTACTTGCCTACCAATGCTTTATGCACCATATGATTCAATAAGCCATAAACCAGAGCTACATGTGCATGTACTTTTCCTTTGCAGAATAAAAATTATGCTTTTTTCTGTATTTCTTTACCCGCTGTTTGATATAACAATAGCTTTAACGTAGGTATGAATTTTTAATGCCCTACCAAGTAGATGCTATGCCCACTTTGTATGCCCTGTTTGGCTGTTATTTTATTTAAGTATCAGTAGGCTCGGGATACAGCCCAGCATCAAATACAAAAGCCAATACAGCCAACTGAGAAAATGTATATTTAATGTATTCTTTTCCATACACAGCAGTTGTGGTTCTGATGATACAGCCACAAACTCTTTGTAGAAATCCTATGCTGCAGGTGAATTTAGGGGGCACATAGTTTTGCTCTTCTCACAATGGACTATATATATATTAAAGGGAATCAGAACTTAACAGAGTCAGAAGTTAGGTTTAGTTTGTGTTGAAATGTTCATATTGAGGTTAAAGTAAAGTATAGTCATAACTTTTCTTTTTTTTTCAGACTTGGTGGGAAAGAATAAAATGTTTTTACTGTTATCTGGAACTCTGCTAGAGAGATTTCCCCTCATTTACTGCCAGTGACAACAGCTTAAAGTGGTTGTAAACCCTTACAAACCACTTTGACCTACAGGTAAGCCCAGATTAAGGCTTACCTGTAGGTCCAAGAAATATCTCCTAAACCTACACGCATGCAGGTGCACTGAGAAGGCCGCAGATCACTGCAATATGCCGCTCGTGTCGGCTCCCGTGCGCATCGCGGCTCTGGCGAATCACATTGCTGGAGCAGTGAGACCCGGAAGTCACTCCGGGATACGTGGCAGCGGCAAAGATGAAGACGGAGGACCGCTTCGGGGCTTCGTTTTCAGGTAAGTTATTCATAATGAGCTAGTATGCTATGCATACTAGCTCATTATGCCTTTGCCTTGCAGGTTACAATTTTTTTTTTAATAGCCTTTACTTCCTCTTTAAAGTAGAACTTAAACCCACTGACTCAAAAGAGAAGCTCTTTTGGCCCTACTTGCCATTTGGGTCACAAGAGTGCAGTTCTGCACTCCTGTGACCCAGGTTCAGTCAACAGAGGGCTAAAGTCCACTGTCAGCTGATGTCACTTAGCCGGTCCAGGCTCTGGATAGATCACGACTTTAATGTCTGAGGGGCAGCAAGCTCAGCTTCTCAGCACACTACTGAGAGCCTGAGCCAACCGCTCCTATCTTCTTCCACAGCCTGGTGCTCAGATGAGCACCGGAGAGGCAGAGCAGAGAGACAGTGACATCGGCTCTCTGCTCACTAACAACCGAGCACTGAGTGATCAGTGGTCTTTGATTTCTAAATTCTAGGTCTAGTGAGGAACAGATCTAGCATTGGACCAATACTACATCCACCTAGGTGACAAATAAGAGAAAAGTTGGTGCTTTACATCAACTTCGGAGGAGATCCACCTGTCTAATTACACACCTTCATATAATTCATTTATTTGAGCATAGTATATATTGTACTCACAAAAGTATGTGACTGGTAGGCATATCAGTAAAGTAAGCTATACGGAGAGGAGTCCATCAATAAGTCCATCAGGGGGTCCAACAGGGAGTCCCTCAGGGGCAAAGACGTGGGAACCATGGATCGGGTTGCGCCGGTGGATGCCGGTGTTTCCTGGTTTTCAGAAGCACAGGATGCCGGTGAATGACTTACTTCCGGTCGGACGAGTTTGTCAGTAGCAGGCGACGCGTTTGTGGAGCATGCGCTCCTTCTTCAGGCCTGATGGGGATCATTTTGGTTGAAGGCTTTATAGGTTATACTGCCAGAGCTCCTGGGTCCTAGAGACCATAGCGGTATAGCAGGAAGGAGCTCAGAATTTATGTACCATGTATTTGGCGAAGGGACAGGGGAATATTAAAAGCATGAGTTAAAAATATCATGTATATGTATTAAACACAAATTGTGTTTAATACTTCACTTAGAGTGGCACCTGGGTGAGTATGTTGTTTTTTGTTTTTTTTTATATTCTTGAACTTCTCTTTTAACCGTTTTTCAAAACGGTTGCATTAAAGCAGTGACTCGTACACACTAGTGGTTGAGGGAAGATAATCTGTGGTCAGGCTATGCTTCTAGAATCCCCCAATTGCTTCCCTTTTAGATGCAGCAGGGGTGTATATATGCCACAGCTGCAATGCGTTATGAATTATACCCCTTGTTGCTTTTAGTGGGAGTAGTGCCTGCCAAACATGGCCAATTTGAGGGAATGAGATCGCTCTACAAGCACCCTGCAACTGCATGTACTGGGTTAAAGCTAGCTGTGAGCGTTTCCTTCCCCTCCTGTCTGAACGGGGATTACTCTTCAGAGAACACCTGTTCTAACAAGCCCCTACAATTAGTATTATGCTTATCTTGGCTTTCAAACAAACTGTCAAGCCATCCAATGGATGGTTTGGAGGGTTTAGTTCTTTCTTAAACTGATAGGAGGTACAAAAAAAATCTATGGTGGGAGTGCCCGCTAATACAAGCCTATTGGGATGCAATCAAATCCTGGATAAAACACATAATAGAAACTCGCCTAGAATTGAACGCGGTCATGTGCTTGATCAATCTAGTCCCCACCAATTTAAGCCGCTACAAAAAATCATTGTCCAGACACTTACTCACGGCCGCTAAAACACTGATACCAATCCATTGGAAAACAACCAAAACACTGAGCATTACAGACTGGTTAGACAGAGTGCAATATATCTACAAGATGGAGGAGATCGTGGCGACCAAACATGAAAATAGCACGAACTTTATCAAAACATGGCAACCATGGCTGATCTTCACGCTCTCCCCTGAATTCCGCACCCTTAGGGATTAAACTCCTCAGCAGCTTTTGACACTCATCACGGTGGGAGCAAAGCTTAAGCCGACATAGAACCTTTCGAATTAACGGAGTTTTATGAATGATAGCAATGGGCTGATCACCATGGCAATCCTGCTTCCCTGTTCATAGCTGACTTGTTTTATTTCATAGTATTTACTCGTGTTGATTGTCTAACGTTTGCCTTCAATCGTATCAGCTTCAACTGATAAGACTACAGTAATGGCCAGGTTTACACTGTATGTGATGTCACAGGGTGTGTAGGAGGAAGCTCTGAATGATTCTGCAGCCTCCTGGGAGTTCAGTGTTGTGCGGTAGGAAGTCCTGATAGCAGATAGATAAGCACATAGAGAGTGTGCCGTAAATCAGGGGAGATCTGGGCATGCTCAGTGACGTCATTCTAAAGAACAAAAAGGATTACAACAATACTAAGCAAGTAAGGAGATATCTACAAGCAGTGTTCATTTGTTTTGTTTTTTGCTGATTTACATGGGACTAAGTTGTGGGGGAGGTTTTACAACCACTTTCAGGGGTAGCACTACACTAGTCATTTTTGCTTTGCAATTAATTATGAAACATTTCAGAGGGAAATTCTCAGTTATATTTTATAAACAGAGATGTTTACATCTACAGTATATCTAGTGATCCACAAAACATTATGTTGTGACTATGGCGTATATTTTTTTACTTTTTACCATTTGTCATATTGTACAGTCTGCTTAAATGCCAGTCATGGGTGTCATAGAAAAGGCCATTTCTGAAGACCCAGTCATACAGCTGTCAGGGGTCCAAGCAAGAGACAAAGTGAGTAAAATCCCTGGTGCCACTTCCAATGCAGAATAATAACCATAGAAGGGAAACGGTAACCTTGATTATATATACCACTGTGACTTTTTGGAAACAAATGCATCATGTACAGGATCATGTGCAAAGTAACCAATAAAAATAACTAGAAGTTATTTCATTATACCAACTACAGTGAACTGAAATTTGATTGGGTGGGTTACAGCACCTCTGTAGTACACTCCCCGGCCACTTTTATTAGGCACACCTGTTCAATTGCTTGGTAGCACGAATTGCTAATCAGCCAATCACATGGCAGCAGCTCAGTGCATTTAGGCATCTAGATATGGTGAAGAGGATTTGCTGCTCTGAGTATTTAAAAAAAAACTGCTGATCTACTAGGATTCTCACACACAACCACCTATCTGGTTTACAGAGAATGGTCAGAAAAAGAAACAATATCCAGTGGGCAACAGTTGTGTGGATAGAGAATGCCTTGTTAATGTCAGAGGAGAATAGGAAAACCAGTTTGAGATGATAGAAAGGCAACAGTAGCTCTAATAACCACTCGTTCCAACCAAGGTATACAGATTACCATCTCTGAAGGCACAACACATCAAACCTTGAAGCAGATGGGCTACAGCAGCAGAAGACCACACCAAGTGCCACTCCTACCAGCTAAGAACAGGAAACCGAGGCTACAATTTGCACAGGCTCACCAAAATTGGAAAATAGAAGATTGGAAAAATGTTGCCTGGTCTGATGAGTCTCTGGGACATTTAGATGGTAGGGTCAGAATTTGGCATAAACAATAGAATAGCATGGATCCATCCTGCCTTGTATCAACTGTTCAGGTTGGTAGTGGTAGTGTAATGGTGTGGGGAGTCATTTTGTTGGCACACTTTGGGTCCCTTAGTAATAATTGAGCATGGTTTAAACCCCATGGCCTACCTGAATATTGTTGGTGACCATGTCCATCCCATTATGACTACAGTGTACCCGTCTTCTGATGGCTCCTTCCATCAGGACAATGCACCATGTCACAAAGCTAAAATCATCTCACCACTGGTTTTGTGAACATGACAATGAGGTCACTGCACTCCAATGTCCTCCGCAGTCTCCAGATCTCAATCCAATAGAACACATTTGTGATGTGGTAGAACGGGACATTGGAATCATGGATGTGCAGCCGACAAATTCGCAGGAACTTTGTGATGCTATCATGTCACTATGGAGCAAAATCTCTGAGGAATGTTACCAACACCTCGTTGAATCTATGCCTTGAAGAATTAAGGAAAAAGGGGGTCCAATCCGGTACTAGCAAGGTGTACCCAATAAAGTGTATGGCGAGTGTATATGAAGGTAAATGATGGGGCAGGCTGGGATTTAGCTTGCCTCTGCATATCGAAGGTGTTTTTTTTTTTTTTTTGTGATAAAACGACACTCGGCAGTGTCTCTGTGACTCTGTGACGTTATTGGTTTTATTTTATCTTCCTTTTCAGTAGTGTTTAGCCACTGGGTGAGTCCCAACTGTGGAGCAACTTCAGAAGCAGTCAGATGACTGTAAAGAATTAATGTGATGCAAGCGCTCCAGGACAAGATAGGTCATTTGTAGAATTCTGTGTTCAGTGAAATGCCCAGCACGAGAGTCTGAGCTTACTGCCTGTGAAAAGACAACTTGCTATTAAAAAGAGGGAAAAAAAATAAAAAACTCTCAAATGTAGCAAGTTATTTTTACTATTCCTAAGTAAGCACACTTTAATGTTTACTGGGAAGACAGTTAACCTTCTTTGAAAAGGGAAAAAAAAAAACAGTAAATACGAACATAACTCCAGAGGCTTTAAGATGCTCAATGAAGTGTAATTTAGAGCAAGAAACTTTTTTAGGCTTGCTCTATATCCCTCCCTGAGTTGTACACCCATCCTGAACAAGTCCATGTGAATCAAATCTTTTGTCTACTAATTTTGTTAGCGTGGGGAAACTGATAGTTTAGTTATCGCTGTCTACAAATTGTACATATAGACAGAGCATAATGTATCTACTGTATAGTTCTTTAATGGGTATCATGTGCCCACCTTTTTGCTTGCATGAACTTTGACCAAGTGGAACATTTGTGGTGAGTTAAAACTCAGAGTTTATAACAGGAGTCTTCTAACCTCAAGCTGCTGGACAGCAAATCTCAGGAGAAATTGTGCCATGTGCTTGCTGTTTGTGAGGCCTCAGGTGGGCGACCTGAGGGACTGTCTGCTAGGACCCTGGAGAGCTAACTGAGGGACTGTCTGCTGGGACCCTGGAGAGCTGACTGAGGGACTGTCTGCTGGGACCCTAGAGAGGTGACTGAGGAACTGTCTGCTGGGACCCTAGAGAGCTGACTGAGGGACTGTCTGCTGGGACCCTAGAGAGCTGACTGAGGGACTGTCTGCTGGGACAATAGAGAGCTGACTGAGGGACTGTCTGCTGGGACCCTAGAGAGCTGACTGAGGGACTGTCTGCTGGGACCCTAGAGAGCTGACTGAGGGACTGTCTGCTGGGACCCTAGAGAGCTGACTGAGGGACTGTCTGCTGGGACCCTAGAGAGCTGACTGAGGGACTGTCTGCTGGGACCCTAGAGAGCTGACTGAGGGACTGTCTGCTGGGACCCTAGAGAGCTGACTGAGGGACTGTCTGCTGAAGATATGTTCCGATATTACTGGAGAAAGGTGTCACGTGGAAGTTGGAAGGAGACAACCAACTGTTCTTGGGTCTTGTTCTTCTCTCTTTTGGGGTATTTACCTGAGTGAAAGATGGACATCATAGTTGGAGGGAGTGAGCGATCTGCAAGCTCCAATTGGCTGTTTTTGGTGTTGACATCCACAAGCTAAAGGCTACGGTTGGGTTATAGCCATCTGCCCCTTATGCTTGCTATCTGGTAAGCAGGTCCATATTACGGTGGCAGGCACTCTCCTGTTTGCTTTTATACACTGTGGTGACATCAACAAGCTGATCAATTATGGACTTTCTGCATGTTCATATGTTTTGATTTGATCAAAGACTTATGCTTATTTTTAGCGCAGCTTCTTTACTTCTAGTTATCCTTTGTGTGTATCCAACTTCATGCTGCTGCTTGTTTTTAATTCATATATGTCAATGAGCTTAATTTTTAGCGAGGTTTATTTTTTTGTCTTTGTAGTTCATGACAAATACCAAAGAAAATGATCTCTGATAAAAACCCCATTCATAATAAAAAAAGAAAAATGTAATGTCCAGTCGCATAATGTCCAATGGAATTAAAAGTAAGATGATTTCAAGCTACACTCTGGTCATTTACCCCCTCCCACTCTTTGTATCTCCAAATAATCACTATGTTACTTAAAAAAATATATTAATATTATTTTAAAAGCCCCCTTTATTTACCTAAATGCATTGGATTTTTTTAAACAAAAAAACAAATCATGTATAAATAATAAAAAAAAAATGGGGTAGAACCCTCCCCTCTCCGGTGTCACAGTTGGCACTTTTCAGGGGGAGGAGGTGCAGATACCCGTCTAAGACAGCTATTTGCACCCACTTCTGGGCATAGACTCCCACGGGAGTCTATGTCTCTTCCTGTCCCAGCGCGCTGTCTGCTGGGACACACACGGGTCCCAGAGACAGTGCGGACCATTCCTATTGCACTGCGCGACACGCGCATGCGCAGTAGAGAACCGGGAATTGAAGCCGCAGCGCTTCACTTCCCGATTCCCTCACCTAGAATGGCGGTGGCAATCGATCGGCCTCGGCTGCCGACATCACTGGACCCTGGGACAGGTGAGTGTCCATTTATTAAAAGTCAGCAGCTGCAGTATTTGTAGCTGCTGGCTTTTAATATATTTTTTTACAGTGAAATCCCTCTTTAAGTTTTGGTTTATTTTTTTAAATTACAGTGGGGAAAATAATGATTTGATCCCCTGCGGATTGTGTAAATTTGCCCACTTACAAAGAAATGAATGGTCTATAATTTTTATCATAGGTGTATTTTCAATGATAGCGACAGAATATCAACCAAAAATCCAGAAAAATCCCCATAAAGCAAATGCTATAAATTATGGTGAAGAAACCCCTGTTGGCAAGCACAGAGGTAAGACGTTTCTTGTAGTTTGTGAGGAGGTTTGCACACATCTCAGGAGGGATTTTGGTCCACTCTTCTTTAGAGATCTTCTCTAAATCCTTAAGGTTTCTTGCCTGTCTCTTGGCTAATTGAAGGTTCAGTTCCCTCCATAAATGTTCTATAGGATCAAGGTCTGGAGACTGGCTAGGCCACTCCATGACCTTAATGCGCTTCTTCTTGAGCCACTCCTTTGTTGCCTTGGTGGTATGTTTTGGGTCATTGTCATGCAGGGAAACCCATCCATGACCCATCTTCAATTTTCTGGCTAGGGGAAGAATGTTCTCATGCAAGATTTTACAATACATGGCCCCATCCATTGGCTCCACAATGCAGCAAAGTCAGCTAGTACCTTTAGCAGAGAATCAGCCCTAAAGCATCATGTTTCCACCTCTGTGCTTGACTGTAGGGATGTCATAGTCAACATTATTTCTTCCTCCAAACACGACAAGTCGAGTTAATGCCAAAGATCTCAATATTGGTCTCATCTGACCACAGCACTTTCTCCCAATCCTTATCTGAATCAATTAAATGTTCATTAGCATGACTGTACATGTGCCTTCTTGAGGAGGGGGACTTGTGTTTGGAGGAAGAAAAATGCTGACTATGACCCTAAGAGCACCATACCTACAGTCAAGCACGGAGGTGGAAACATTATGCTTTAGGGCTGTTTCTCTGCTAAAGGTACATGGCAACTGTGCCACATTGACCGGCCAATGGACGGGGCCATGTATTGTAAAATATTGTAAAATATTGGATGAGAACCTTCTTCCTTCAGCCAGAACAGTGAAGATGGGCCGTAAATGGGTCAAAGGTGTGGCTGAAAAAGAACACATTAAGGTCATGGAGTGGCCTAGCCAGTCTCCAACCCTTATGAAGGGAGCTGAAACTTTGAGTTGCCAAGAGACAGCCAAAAAACCTTAAGGATTTAGAGAAGATCTGTAAAGAAGAATGGACCAAAATCCCTCCTGAGATGTGCACAAACCTGGTCACCAACTACAAGAAACGTCTGACCCCTGTGCTTGCCAACAAGGGATTCTTCACCAAGTACTATTTCAGTCATATTTTGCTTGGGGATCAATTCATTATTTTACTCACTGGACTGCAACTCAATTTATAACATTTGTTTTTTGTGTTTTTTCAGAATTTTTGGTTGATATTCTGTCTCTATCATTTAAGATACACCTATGATAAAAAATAAAGACCCTTGATTTCTTTGGCGGTGGGCAAACGTACAAAATCTGCAGGTCAAATAATTATTTTCCCCACTGTAGCATGATGCACCTATTCTGATAATGAGTTGAAGTGAAATTTACTTTGCTTTTTTTAGCAGTGCATTTGTATCTATTTTATGTTGGCATGGGGAAACTGATCTTATTGTTTATAATTGTCTGTAAATTGTACATACAGACAACGCATAATTTATCTATAGTTATTCAATGGAAACCATGTCCTCACTTCTCAGCTTATAACAAAGACAGTAATCTCTGATATAAATCCCATTTATTAAAATGGAAAAATGTAATGTCCTGCTACCCAATCTCCATTGGAATTAAAAGTAAGATGATTTACAGCTGAACTCCTGGTCATTTATCCCTCCCACCCAAAAATCACTATGTTACTCAAAAAATAATGATGATTAGGTTAACCACTTCAATACAGGGCACTTATACATCTTCCTGCCCAGACCAATTTTCAGCTTTCAGTGCTATCACAATTTGAATGATAATTGCGCAGTCGTGTGATGCTGTACCCAAACAAAATATATATTTTTTTCCCATAAATAGAGCTTTATTTTGGTTGTATTTGATAACCACTGGGGTTTTTATTATTCCTGCGCTACAAATAAAAAAAAGAAAAATTTTGAAAAACAAAGTTTTTCTTTATTTCTGTTACAAAACTCTGTAAATCAGTAAGTTTTCTCCTTCACTAATGGGCACTGATGAGGCAGAACTGATGAGGTGGCACTGGTGGGTGGCAGTGGTAGATGGCACTGATAGGCAGCACTGATCAGGAGGCACTGGCAGGCATCACTGATGGGCATAGAGTGTCATCCCTAATGGGCACTGATTGGCAATCCTAGTGGGCTCTAGTGGGCTTACTTGGTTGTCATGGGTGGGCATCCCTGGGGGGCTTGGGTGGGTACCCTCAGGGGGCTGAATTGATATTCAATTGGAGCAGACCCCCCCTCCCTGTCAGCCAGTTGGCACTTGTTTACTTGCGTCTGTCACTACATGGCTTTTCTTGTTTACACTGTGATCAGCTGTGATTGGACACAGCTAATCACAAGGTAAAGAGCCTACCTCATAGGCTCTTTACCTCGATTAGAGATGTGGTGTTTCCAATTGACACCAAACCAATGATCGCCACGCCCCCATAGGTGCAAGATCATGGCTTTATCATGCTGGACATCATATGACACCGAGTCAGGATAACAGAGCCACTTTCCAGCTGTCATTTGGCTATATGGAGGCCAGAAAGTGATTAAAAAGTTTTGTTCACTTTCCTAAATGCATGGATATTTGAAATACTGTGTCCCAAATCTTCTATATTCTTTACCATAGGCTGTCTCAGGAAGTGTGCCTTGTCCCCCCTAATCACTACATGCAGTGCCGATTTATCCTACTGCCTAGGCTTCTCCCATGCTGGCCCCCGCAATCCGCACTGCTGCTGGTTTCCCTCCTCTCACCCCAGCTGCTGCAAGGAATTTTTCAGGATGGAGAAGGGGGGAAAGGGCTAGTATATATGTAGCACTGACCCCCGAAGGAGCTGCTGGTTTTGATTGGGTCTGCACTCTACCTAGAAACCCCACTAACTTAACTCGATCTCCTTGGCACAGCTGTGGTGCAATGTAATACAGTACAATATGAAGCAATGCAAAGTACCGGTATTATACCCTCAGGATCCACTGTCTCCACCTGGTGGGGAAAAACAATATGCCACACAACTGGATACTTAACCAGAAATATTATTTACTGTAAAATATTTAGACAGGTCGTTACAGTAATTGTGCTGTCATCCCAACATAGAACGACAGCACAATATATTTCAATATAACAAAATATAACATATGTATGCCAGTATATTTATATGAACCTGGGAGCCCCCCCTGCTTTAAAGGCTATACTTGAGGCCTCACTTAAAGTACTTTAATCCGGGGTCTTCTTTTCTTCGCTAGCTAAAGTCACTCCTTTGTATTTGTAATCCCAAAGTTCATGGAGGATTAAGCTAAAATGCTCATGGTGTAACTCCTGTAACCTATTTACAAGCGCTGTGGCGCCAAAATAGGTAGGCCTCAAGCCTGCTCACTGTCAGTTGCTCTGCTACACCTCTGTGGAACTGAAGGTGCCAGCAAGGCCTGTTTGTGAGCCTAACTACGCGCAAAGTTAGCAAACGGTGGGCCGCAACCCGCTCACCACCTGGATCAGGGTTCTGCGTGATCACCTCGGTCCGGTGACTGTAGCTTGCCTTCCCGTCAGCTGGGCCAGATGCTCTGTATCGCTCTGATGAATTGATCCGGTTCTCAGATTCTCCGCTAAGTGTCTTTGGACCTTCTCAATCCGGCTACCATCTTTCAGGCTCCGTCAGGTCACTTCACATAAACAAACAGGCTCGCGCTCCGCGTTAGCTATCAGCCTCTGTCTCTCGGGAAATCTCTCCACAGATCCGCACAGGCAGTTAGCGTGGTCCCAAGAGACCTAAAATGGATGCTCGGGTTCCTTTTATTCCCTACACAGTATGCACTGCGTAAGAGAGTGTTCATGGGTAGGTCACACAGAATCCTGGGTAACAAGATCAACCTACAGAATCCAAATAGTCACTTCCTGTCCAAGTCTTTAGAATGTAATCATAAACAGGTGCATTACCCATATTTGGCCACTAGATGGATCTAGTACGAAACCACAGTAATGTCCATATACCTCACATTAAAGCATGCATAATTACATCAGTAAACAAGGATGTCAGCGCTACATATACATTGTCATTTACCAGCGCATTCCTTTTTCTAAATAAGCACGCTCACTGTGTTCATTCATACCTGAAGCATAGTAAACTGTGTTTACTATGTTTCAGTTTGTGACTGAACAGGAAGCCGATCAGCACAGAGCACTTTCCATTTATTCACTGTCCTGTGCAGCTGAGGCTTTAGAGAAAGACCTGTGTGTTTAAGCTTTAGGGGGCACACACCTATGTTCTTTACATCTGTAAAGCCTTGATTGTAACTTATAGGATTAGACTTAATATAGTCTTGCTGTTCAGACCTGGAACAAATAAAACATTTTTGTAAGTGGAATCAGAGGAGCAACTTACAGAATGCCTGGCAGTGTTTTCTCTATTCCATGCTGAAAAGGGTAGACCTGGGTTCTCTAAATAATTCATTTTGCTTTGGAGATATTGTGAAAGAGATCTGAGATGTAAACTGCAGAGCGAGGCAACACGTCCAATTATACTGAGCAAAAAAAGGGGAAAAACTGACTTTTAAGGTTGCCACTATAATTCCAATAGGAAAAAAAAGGGACTCACATTATAGTAAAATATCAAAATGTATTAAATCACATTAAAAGCGTGTAAAAAGCAGAGTGCATAGACATATCTGATTGGTACAATGTCCCATATGGATATATAGGATAGGCTACACATAGGAAACCATATAGATGGCCTGTAGAGTAATGTCAAAGTAGTCTAAGAACTACTGGATTCGCAGTGACAGCACCAAAAGATCACTACACGTTTCGCCATTGGCTTCTTCGGGAGATCCTATTGGTACTAGGGGGTACAGTATAATTAATATTAATGTCCATATTCTATCTATACATAATTTTTACTAATTATTACATATTAGTGGATGCCATTATTTCAACAATATGATCGATTTATACAAAATTTTAGAAATCCACACTACTTTGAAAAAAAAAAATTTTTTTATAAATATGTATAGATAGTACATGAACATAAATATTAATTAAAATGTACCCCCTATTACCATTAGGATCTCCTGAAGAAGCTATTGGCGAAATGAGGGATCATCTTAGACTACTTTGACATTACTCTATAGGCCATCTATACGGTTTCCTATGTTCAGCCTATCCTATATATCCATATGGGACATTGTACGAATCAGACATGTCTATGTATTCTCCTTTTTACATGCTTTTAATGCGATTTAATACATTTTGATATCTTACTATAAGTTTCTATTCCTATTAGGATTATAGTCGCAACCTTAAAAGTCTGTCTTCTTTTTTTTTTCTTCTCTTTTGGAGATCGAGGCACAATTTTTGGGGAAGAACAAATTATTATTTTAAACATTCCCATTATCTCTCCTTGATGGGGAAACCCCATGTTTAGGTGGGTTTTATATATACGAGGTATTCCAAGATTGAAAGGATAGTATTTCCCAAAAATGTAATGTTTTGTGGAGCATAAGAGAAACTGGATCCTCTTTAAAGAGGAAGTAAACCCTGATGAGTTTACTTCCTCTTTCATTCCCTGCAAAGGCAAAGCATAATGGACTACTATGCATCGCATAGTAGCCCATTATGTGTCACTTACCTGATACAGGAGCCAGCGAAGTCGCCGCTGTCCCCTGTAGTCCGCCGCATCCATCTTGTTGGTGGTGTCTCACAGCTCCGCCGCTGTCATTCGGCGAAGCCGCAATGACGTCACTCCCGCGCATGCGCACGGGAGTCTACACGCGCGGCAGCTCCATTCTTGGAAATGCCGCGCTCAGTGCGCCTGTGCGCCGCTGTCTACGGCGCATGCGCCGTAGACAGCGGTGCCCGTTTTCGGGCAAATATCTCCTAAACCATATAGGTTTAGGAGATATTGCTTGGACCTACAGGTAAGCCTTAATCTAGGCTTACCTGTAGGTCAAATAGTTTTAAAGGGTTTACAACCACTTTAATAAATTGAAGGTCTGCCAGATACATTTGTTTTCTTTTACAGACAGATTCAGGATTATTATGGGAAAGACAGGCAGATGAAATGCGGTTCATTATCAGTTCAATCTTGAAAACCGGAAAAGAGGAACAGAATAAATAGTAAATTCCCATTAAGATGTATTTATAGATTTATTTATTTTTGTAGTCAGAAGTTGAGAGGATAAATGAAATATATTCTTCCAGCATGTAAAGGAAATAGCAGATTTGGTTTCTAAGGGTTATACCAGGAACTGTAAAATCGCAATAAGCAATGATTTCAGAGAGTTATATTAAAAAAAAAAAAATCATGAACAGAGTATACATCTCTATTAAAATATATAACCTGATGTATAAGTGAGAGATTAGAACTTTGAAATGCAGTTTGTCGTCATCTCCTGATTAAAATCATATGATAAATGAATGCTGTAAAAATAGAACATAATTTGGAATAAATTACTAGAGTGGCTTGGGAAACTAAAGTAGTGTTTTGGACCTTATTCAAGGTCTTGATAAGATTTTAATAATAATTGCAATGCTAGTAGCCTTGAAAATGATACTGAACAGGTGGCTGGGTCATGGATATACAGAAGCATTTGTCCTGTTATTTTATATTGGAGATTTCTGATTATATGCGTGTGAAGACTCAAGGAATGGGAAGTTCATTAATCGTTGGTGTAAATTATTACAGAAATATCTGCTTCAGTAAATAGGATGTTGATATAAATTGATATAAATGTATGAATAGACAGCTGGTAGTATGTGTGACATATGTATGATCTATGTATAACAAGTGGCAGATGGAGACATATTAACATGTTGAGGTGAAGTATGTGCTATGAATTTTTAGTATGTTTTAATTTATATGGTATAAAATTGATTTTATTATCTAAAAAGTCTGCCTGTTATATTATACTTCTGTGTTCAAATAGTAGGATGTTAATAAAATACTATGAGCTAGCCTTTCATCCATCAAAACTGTATATAAATTTGTTCTGTGCAAATTGGACAAAATCTAATATCCTCAGGTTCTATTCTCTGCAGACTGAATGTTTGAATGGTGAAAATACTGCACTATGGCCCCTAGATGGAGCTGAGGAGTAAGGATGAGCTGTTTGATCCAAATCTTTGCCCATTCAGTGAGGGCTAAAATTCATATATGTATAATTTATATATATATATATATATATATATATATATATGTATTTCTACCTCTTATATATATTTAACAGATTCCCGCTATCACTGGTTCCTAAGATATGCACCTGTGGCATCCCTAGGAACCATTGACATCACCAGGAATCCCTGCCCCCGAAGCAACGAGGCAGGGATAGCTGTGACATTGACGAAACTTGCCCACTGGCCATATTTGGGCAGTGATGTCACCACTATCCCTGCCCCTTCCCTTTTTATATAGTTGATGCCCACTCCTGGAGCTGCCATTCAGGGGTAGTACTGTCGGGACTGGTCGTGTGCTCTTTGGTCACTGTTTTTTTTTTTTTTTATCAGTCGGTAGGTGGCAGGCATCATGTTTGCTCATGGGCTTTTTTTTTGGGAGCGGGGATTTTTTTTATCTTTTTTAATAAGAAACTTTAAGAAACTTGTTAAACATTTGTGTCTTGTGTGTTTATAAACATTTATTTTGTGTAAAGGGGGAAGGAGAATCTGGGGGGGGGGGCCTTATTTTGTAAAGTGAATTTCCAGATTCCATTAAGCCCCCAACCAACCCCCCCACAGCCATCAACTAGGGTTGTGGGGAAAAGATCCTTGTCCTCATCAGGTGTTTTGCTAGGAGGGACCTCCATGGAAGAGGGCATTAAATGTCTGTTTTAGGGAGCCTTCATGCATTTTTTTTTCTGACTGACATATTCAAGGCTTTGAAAATCTTTTTATATCCTTTTGCATCTTTGTAACGTTTAATTACTTTGTTACGCAGGTCTTTTGACTGTTCTTTTCTGCTCCCCATGGCTTAGTATCTAGCCTGCTTAGTGTATCCATGTGAGAGGTAACAAACTCATTGACTATTTATACACAGACGCTAATTGTGATTTAAAAAGCCAAAAATGTGGGACATGAACCTTAAACGGCTATTTTAACCTGTATGTACCACCTTCTGTGTCTGTACCGAGGCCAAACATTCCAGGGTATGTAAACTTTTGATCAGAGCCATTTGGGTGTCTCTGATTGGGCTTTCTCAATTGAAAAGTTTCAGCATATGAACTTTAATCGAACACATTATTATATGTATGTATTTGAATATAATTTGATAATACTGGATATTTTACATGATAGATTAATAGCGCTGCACTTCAATTTTTCATTTTATTTTATATGTTGTATGGTGAGATCAATTCACTGGAAGTCTACAGCAGCTGTGGAGTACTAATTATTATACTTTATAGTTTATTTATAGCAGATAACACTTTAGGTAGGTGGCGCTAATTGTATTTTATACACAATGGGCCTATTTATTGTTTCACTTTAACGCAAAACCCTTAAAACTGCCCCTCCCCTCTCCTAACACCATAGCTTACTAACCTGTGTAAGAAAGATGTATACACTTACCTATTTTCAGGCCGCTCCGGTCGGGTCACATGATCCCTTGTGTCAGCCAGCGGGGGCGGGGGGGGGGGCTGCAGAGGAAAAGAATGAGTGTTTTGACAAAAGCTGGGTGGAGACCGTTTTAAGAGTAGTTAGGGTTAAGCTGGCAAAATAAGCACAAAATAAGCATAAAAAAATAAAAATAAATCACTGCTCTTGGCCAGAATGGATTTTATTTTTTTCCATTGGAACATGTCCCCCAAGGCTGTGTCTACCCCTTATGCTATCCCCCCCCCCTTCCTTTGCTGATGTGCACCCCTATTTTCTATGATAGTCATCACCATCTGGTGGCCATAATGTTGTATCTTTCCCATTCGCACATTTTCAGTCTGCAGAAATTGTTGCCTGAGAGCATTTGAATTTGCTCCATTTGCACAGATTTTAATGCAGTTCTAATGCAGAAACAGTTACAATGTTTTTATATATATATATATATATATATATATATATATATATATATATATATATAAAACATCAATACAAGCGTATGATGTTTTATGGGGAGTAACAACATTTTTGTATGAAGGGAATGCTGCCTTTTGTATTTTGTTCTACTTTTTCAAATAAAAGATTTCAAAAATGTTAAGAAAAATATACCAATCATTTCAGGACCTTCACATTCATCAATAATATCTACCCTATAGATGTAATTAGTATTATTAGAAAACTGAATAAATATTTAGTAAAATGTAATTTTCTTAAACGTTCTGTTTGTTGGTTATGTAGACTATTGGTTTTTGTTAGAGGTGCACTGAAATTTAGGCCGCCAAAAAGTATCGGCCGAAAACTGTGTTTTTTAATTCGGCTGATAGCAAAAAAACAGCAGATACCGAAAGGGGGTGGGGTCCGTCCCGGGTTACACCCATTGCAGGAGTGTCACCCTGGTGTGCCCCAGTCCTCCACTCCCTCCTCCCCTCCTCACCACAATCTCCGTGTGGGGCATTGAATCAGTGTGACGTGATCACAGGAGGCAGGACATTGTTGCTGCGGCCTGGGCAGTTCAAACCCTGCTCTGTGACACACAGAGATCACCACTCTGATCCGGGCACAGGCAGGCTGCATATGATGGACACTGGTGAGGTTGTTGGGCACAGGCAGGCTGCATATGATGGACACTGGTGAGGTAGGGTTGCCACATCATCCCTTTAGTGGAAGACACATTAATTACACAGGTTCTGTGGCTGATTGAGGTGGTAATTAAACTCACTTGGTGCCTTATGTGCATTAAATCAGCCTCAGAACCTGGGTAATTAATATGTGTCATGGATTAAAGGGATGATGTGGTAACCCTATGGTGAGGCTGTTGGGCACAGGCAGGCTGCATATGATGGGCACTAGTGAGGTTGTTGGGCACAGTCAGGCTGCATATGATGGGCACTGGTGAGGCTGTTGGGCACAGGCAGGCTGCATATGGTGGGCACTGGTGAGGCTGTTAGGCACATGCAGGCTGGATATGATGGACACTAGGGAAACTGTTGTTGGGCACAGGCAGGCTGCATATGATGGGCCCTGGTGAGGCTGTTGGGCAGAGGCAGGCTGCATATGACAGGCACTGGTGAGGCTGGTGGCCACAGGCAGGCTACATATAATGGGCCCTGGTGAGGCTGCTGGACACAAGCAGGCTGCATATGACCAGCCCTGGTGTGGCTGCTGGAAAAAGGCAGGCTGCATATGATGGGCACTGGTAGGCTGCATATGACGGGCACTGATGAGGCTGCTGGGCACTGGTAGGCTGCATATGATGGGCACTGGTGAGGCTGCTGGGCACTGGTAGGCTGAATATGATGGGCACTAGTGAGGCTGCTGGGCACAGGCTTCATATGATGGGCACTGATAAAGCTGCATTGATCTCTTCAGTGCAGTGAAATAAATTGATTTTTTACATGAAAAATTGCACATATTTGCTCTGCTCTTTCTGGTCCTCCCAACCAAATTGTTCCCCCCAACATATATAGTCACCCAACCCTTAAACTGCTTTCCTGAGGTGTCATCAGAAAGAGGTGCAGAACATTGTCAGGAAGATGAAACCTTCCACCTGTCCCCGGACCCTTTCCCAACTTCCCTGGTTAAAACTCATATCATTGGCCTAAGCCCCCTGATCACTGCTGCTATAAATTATTCCCTCCAAACTGGTTACATTCCCCCTGCTTTAAAAAATGCCATTATCAGACCATTGCTCAAAAAACCTATTCTTGATTCGGAAGTCCTGTCCAACTATCCAACTATAGGCCCGTTTCCAATCTCCCTTTCATATCAAAAGTACTCGAGAAAGCAGTTGCCACTTATCTTCAGGACCAGCTCAAACACAATAACCTCCTTGAAAAATTTCAGTCAGGTTTCTGCTTTGCTCACAGTACAGATACTGCACTCGTCAGAGTTACAAATTACCTCCTCATATCATCTGACACCGGCTCTCCCTTCCTTCTCATTAGCCCCATCACCTGGTATGGACTTAAAGGGGAAGCCCTACGCTGAAAAAACGGCGTGGGGGTCCCCCTAAAGTCCATAGGAAAGGGGGTGGGGACGAACGAGCGTCCCCCCTCCTGAGCCGTACCAGGCCACGTGCCCTCAACATAGGGGGTGCAGGGCCCCCCACCCCAAAGCACCTTGTCCCCATGTTGATGAGGACAAGGGCCTCTTCCCGACAACCCTGGCTGTTGGTTGTCGGGGTCTGCGGGCGGGGGGCTTATCGGAATCCAGGAGCTCCCTTTAATAAGGGGGCCCCCAGATACCAGCCCCCCACCCTATGTGAATGAGTGAGTATGGGGGTATGGTGTACCCCTACCCATTCACCTGGTGAAAAAAGTGTAAATAAAAAAAACACAACACAAGTTTTTAAAAAATTTATTAGACAGCTCCGGTGGTCTTCTTCCATCCTGGGGGGTCTTTTCACTGGACTCCTCCGCTATCTTCTGCTCTTTTGGTAGCTCTTTTACTAGCGGAGGAGCCCGGCTTTCTTGGCCGTTGCCGCCATCCGGGGGTCTTCTTCCAACTCCGGGGTCTTGTCCCCCTCTTCGGTTCTTCTTGCCGGGCCTCCGCTATCTTCTTATAGCTCTTTTACTAGCATTGGCAGAAGATAGCAGAGGAGTCCGGCAAGAAGACCCCCCAAGATGGAAGAAGACCACCGGAGCTGTCTAATAAATTATTTTAAAAACTTGTGTTTTTTTATTTACACTTTTTTCACCAGGTGAATGGGTAGGGGTACCCCATACTCATTCACATAGGGTGGGGGTCGGTATCTGGGGGCCCACTTGTTAAAGGGGGCTGCCGGATTCCGATAAGCCCCCCTCCCACAGACCCTGACAACCAACAGCCAGAGTTGTTGAGAAGAGGCCCTTGTCCTCATCAACGTGGGGAAAAGGTGCTTTGGGGTGGGGGGGCCACAGGGCATCAAATGTCGTTCCAAAACATGGGGTGCCAAGGTTCACCATCACTGGTCTATAATGATTCAATTTCACCATATTAGTGTGGCAGTTCCTTAATTTGTGATTTTTTTTTTTCCTGCTCATCTTATTTCAATCTATGACACTTACATAGCAGCACATATATTTTTTATTATTTTTTGATATTTACATTTTACTATACGAAACACGGTTTGAGCCACCACATTTTGTGATGGAAAAGAGATGTTTTTTTTTGTAATAAATAATAGTTTTTGGTTGTGTTCAGATAAATTTTCCCCTTTTGAAGCTATGGATGTAGATGTGGGGAACGCAGGTGGTCTGTGAGTTTGGGGAAATGTGTAGATCTCTGTGTTGCCGCTTGAAATCAACTTTCACTAAGAGCAGATTTTGGAGACAAATTGCTTTGAAAAACATTGCGATATGTAACATGTATCCTATTCTATATGTCACCATTTTGCCATTCTCTGGTTGATCTACAGTATTAATTTGTGAATTAAGCAGAAAGGAAAATGCTAACTGCCTCATTCATTGCTCCATTAATTTGTGAGGTTGAAAAGCACGGAGAGTTGTAATTAGCGGTGAGGTACATAAAACAGATATTTATAAATCGCCGGGATCCATATGATTCTCCTGCAGAAATTGGTTGTCCTGATTACTATTCTCCAGGCATGCTATCTGCTCTCTACCTTCTGTCACCTGTCCTGGCCTGTACAGCTTGACCCGTTGTCCTTGTGTACAGCGCTTTCAAATAGTATTCTTTTCATCCGCATGGGGTCATGGATCATTTGATTTAAATGAAGCTTCTGTCATTTGTAACCGCCTCCACCCTCTTCTGCAAACAGTTCATATTAAAATCCATTAGCCCCGATCTGACCTTAGCAGTAATGGCGTGCATGTGCACTATTTTTACATCTATGTGTTATCCATAATGCATTAATAGATGGGTCCATTATTATTAATTATTCTACCTTCAAAGTTATTGTACTCAGCACAGCTAATGAGGGCAACTACTGTCCCTAGGCGGGCCTTCTGTGGGTGGGTCAACTATAGCGCAATCAGAAATTCCTTTAAAAGAGGCACTGCAAACAATGGTGTGAGTGACAGAAGATAGGGTCATATTATCACTTGACCATTGTAGAAATGGTAATCGATTGCACTAAGGTTGCGTCAGCATTATGGAAACCTTGCTTGTCTTGCATGTCATACCACTGTACAGTACATAACCTTGCATGCAGGATATCTGGCAGTTGTATTAAGTATTTTACATAATATAGTGCATACGGTATCATTGGATATAGGCCAAATAGATTTATATCCCCAAGGGTGCAGTCTAAAATGTCACACATGATTATGTTGCACTTCTCTAGCTCCTCTTCAAGCACTAACAGCTTGTATAAGAGGAGTGTGAACAGCAAGCTTTTGCAAAGCATTGCAGAGCTTTCAGTGTTAAAGCTTTTAGGGTGCCATTCAGCTTCAGTTTGTAAAGATTTTACACAGATCCTAATAGGAGTGCTGATTGTCACGTTAAACAAGCTGCTAGCAGGCTTTAGCACTACTTGAGCCTGCTGAAGCCTGCTAGCACCTTGTTTAAACTGACAATCAGCACTCCCATTAAGATATGCGTATAATGTTTTAACAGGATCTGATGGGTGCTTGGAAGACTAATGCTGCGTACACACGATCGAATTGTCCGGCGGAATTGGTCCGGCAAACAATCCGTCTGACTTTATAACAAACGGACTTGGCCACACATGGACGCTCCGAAAGTCCGGCAATTTTTAACGCGATGGCATACAGCATGTGCGACGGGACTAGAAAAAGGAAGTTCAATAGCCAGTAGCCAATAGCTTCCTTCTCGTACTTGCTTCAGCATGCGTCATTGTTAGTCCGCCGGACTAGCACACTGACGAACGGATTGTCCGCTGAAAGCCAAGTCCGGCGGACAAATTTTGAGTCAAAACTACTTTCTAAGTCCGCCGGACTTTACGATGAAAAAATCAGTTGGAGCCCACAAACGATCTAATTGAACCTAGTCTGCCGGACAATTTGATCGTGTGTACGCGGCATTAGAGAAAGCAGTCTGAAACTTGCCCGTGAAGAAAAAACAGGCCTTGCATCATCCACAATGGAAAAATAACAACTTGTTGACCTCAATACATATGTTGCAGTTTGCAAGTGGTTTACTGGGGTTATGGCTGAAGCTATCGGCCATAACCCCAGTTTTTTTTTTTATTACAGCTAGCTATCACATGAGCCCCTGGAATGCTTTCAGAAGGTATGCCGAGAGACACTGGCAAGCGGAGGGGGGCGTCCCCTCCCGCCACTCGCTGGTGTTTCTTGGGCTTACCAGTTTTACTGTGCACCCTGAGAAACGATCCAATAGTGTGGCTGGCACTATCGGAGCGTAAATGTTTTGATCTTTTGTTTAGAGAATAATTTTTTTTTTAGAGTGTCTGCTAAAAAATACATAATGTTTGGGTTATGGTTATAAGTAATTTTCTAGCAAACAAATCCTGATTTGAACTTGTAAACAAAAAGTACCAAAAAAGGCTTGGTCTTCCAGTGGATAAGTGCTAACCTGATTTGACATACAAGTCATATATATCACTTTTTCACCAACTTATATTCGCCTGATGTTATGCCTGGTGACACCACCCCAGGGGGTAATTTCATAACAGCCTAGGTTCAGACGGATGCCTTTAGTGCCATCAGGAGATGCTAGTCTTCAGCAAGCCTTAACAAAGGTTCCTCTGTGCATTTTTTTGTAATTTTATGAGCATCAACTACTCAAGCCTTGAAGAAGGGGGGAAGCCTCTCTCCTGAAATGTGTTGGTGGTTTTTGATGCTTTCTATCTTTAAATGTTTCAAGAAGTCCTTCAAATTAAGTGAACTTTTGTACCAGGCATTACTCTGTACACATCCAAGAATTTACTGTCTAGTGAGGTCCCCCTATGTCTCTATCGGAGAGATATCAGCCTGGGACCAGAACAGGGTCCACCCACCACAATATTTAATGCATAGTTCTGGTTTGAAGGAAAAATCACCACCTAAAAGAATTTTCACTTCTATTGGTCTAGCGCTATCAGACACACATCAGCCTGGGCGCAGATGAAGTGGTTTGAAAAAGAAGGGTGTGTGTGTGTGTGTGTGTGTGTGTGTGTGTGTGTGTGTGTGTGTGTGTGTGTGTGTATGCCTCAAGTTAGATCAGTGTTCATGATTCAACAATAAGAAAGAGACTGGGCAAAAATGGCATCCATGGGAGAGTTCCAAGGCCAAAGACACTGCTGACCAACAAGAACGCAAAGGCTCATTTACATTTTCCAAAAAACATCTTGATTATCCCCAAGACTTTTTGGCAAATATTCTGAGGACTGATGAGACAACAATTTTACTTTTTGGAAGGTGTGCGTCCCGTTACATCTGGCGTAAAACGAATACAGCATTTCATAACAAGAAAATCTTACCAACAGTCAGACATGGTGGTGGTAGCGTGATGGTCTGGGGCTGCTTTGCATCTTCAGGACCTGGACGACTTACCATAATTGATGGAATCATGAATTCTGAGCTCTACCAGAAAATCCTAAAGGAGAATATCCGGCCATCAGTTTGTGACCTCAATCTCTAGTGCACTTGGGTATGTAGCAGAACAATGATCCAAAACACAACAGCAAGTCAACCTCCAAATGGTTCAAACAAAGCAAAATTTAGGTTTTGGAGTGGCCTAGTCAAAACACAGACTTAAATCCAATTCAGATACTGTATCATGACCTTATACAGGCCGTTCATGCTGGAAAACCCTCCGATGTGGCAGAATTAAAAAATTCTGCAGAGAAGAGTGGGCCAAATTGCTGCACAGCAATGTGAAAGACTCATTGGCAGTTATAGCAAATGCTTGATTACAGTTGTTGCCACCAAGGGTGGCACAACCAGTTATTAGGTTTAGGGGGCAATTACTTTTTCACATGAAGCCAGGCAAGTTTGGACAGCTTTTTTGCCTTAATAAATTAAACATCATTTAAAAACTGCATTTCATATTTACTCGGGTTATCTTTGTGTAATAATAAAATTTGTTTGAAAAAAAAAAAAAAAAAATCTGAAAGGGGCAAATACTTTTTCACAGCATTGTGTGTGTGTGTGTATATATGTGTGTGTGTGTGTGTGTATATATGTGTGTGTGTGTGTGTGTGTGTATATATATATATATATATATATATATATAAGTGTATCTGACTATAGTGCTTGAAACAATATACACATGACCATCAGTAACACACAGCGTATTATGTGAAAAAAATGCATAAAATAATCATAACCAGCAGTCAATGAAAAATGTAAAAATGGTCCCTAAAAATCCTATATAGTTGATCTTCATGACTGTGCAATCCCATCCACCAGAGCAGATCTGGGCTTAACAGAAAAATCCAGTGCTTTCCAACTTAAGGCTGGGTTCACATTGCAGCGATGCGGGAACGCCGCAAATCCTTTGAGGGTTCCCGCATCGCATGCCTCCCGGCGGCAGTTCACACTGCCCTATGCGAACTGCTGGGAGTGTCAGTGAAAAGTTAATGACACCCCCAGATCAGTTTGCATATCGCAGTGCGATCTGCAAACTCGGACAGGAATCGGATCGCATGGTGTGAACACCCATGCAATCCGATTCTGCTGTGGACCAAAAAAAGGGTTCTGTGCGAGTTTGGGCCGGGTGCGATGCGGATTCAGCCATACTATCTGTATGGCTGAACTCGCATCGCACAGAGATCGGATGTGATTTGCACTGCAGTGTGGTGCGAATCACATCCGATTCTCGTCACCGCTGCAGTGTGAACCCAGCCTAAATGTTAAAATGTTAAAAGCAAACACAATCATTAATTGTTCTAAAATTATTTTTACACACTTTAGCATTGCTTTTCACCTAAATCTAGTCTTGTCTTCTCAGTCCTATATTTTTGTCCAAATCCCAATTTTTCTTGTGTTTTTTTTTTTCCCTTCTTAATTATCTTCTTCTAGTTCACTGTTTGTAAACCTCTGAAATCCATCCACCACTTACAATATTAGTTAAATATTGTTAAATTTCCCTTTGATTTAATTAAGCTTATTATCATTACTTTTAAATAAGAGCAAAATATTATTTGAATTCATAGCCACCTTATACTTGTATTACTAAAATAAAAACGATTTCATGACAGTCTAGATACAGGTCTGGATTGTTTATTATTAATTACCATTCCCAGGAGATCAGCAGAGATCAGTGTCAACGCTGCTGATAAAAAAAAAATAAATAGATACCTAGCATGAAACTAATATTGTATCTTGTTACAGTTTAATTTAGCAAATCTACAAATTACATTATAAAACTCGGGAATGTTTGTAAGGGGAGTGCGACTGTCTGATTTATTGGACCTCTAAAGAATAGGATTTACCAATGTTGAGTGGATGTTTGAGTACATTCCATTTTCAGTGGTTAGGACAAAATTTACAATTTAGCAGTTCATAGTTGAACCTAAAGCCCAACTCCAAACTGAATGTTTTTTTTAAGCCCCTCGATTTAGATTTTGTGTGGTCGAATTGAAAAAAAATATATAAAAATTGCTGTTTGGAGTTGGGCTTTAGGTTCAACTATGAACTGCTAAATTGTAATTGAAATAAAGTGTATATATAGTATAATCCACAGTAGCACTCATAAATGTGTTCAAAAAAACAAATGTCCTTAATAAATAGTGAAACAAAAATAAATATGGTGGAAAAAAAAATCTAATATAGTGAAAAAATCTTGTGAATCCACACCAAAAAGATAGTCTTTATTGAAGAGTGCAAAAACAATATTTGTATATGATGATGACACCAATTCCTCCACCACAGTGATGCATGGGAGATCTACCGCTATTAAGAAACTCATGAGATGGTATTGATACTGCTGCAGCCCGCTTTCCCATGAAAAGGTGAAACTATTTCTGGGTTGCCATTTCCACAAAACGCTAAAGCACACACAAAGCTGTCTTAATAGCGCCATGTGTAATAATCAGCTCACAGAAATAATGACGGCACCACCCATTACAAAGCTTAGTCTGTTTCTAAAAAGAAGACTTCAAAGGTGTCATACATAAAATGTCCAACAAATTTGAGAAAATATAAAAAAATATTGTTTTGAATAAAAAAAACTGTTCTGTAATGAAAAAATACAAAGTATGGAAACTCCAGGCAATAGAATTAATTTTCTGCACATCATCTTTCAGTGGATTGCAGTCAATTGCAACGGATGTTTTTCGTGTCATTTTTTTTTTTTGTAATTGTATTTTTATTGAATTTCACAAAAATAAAGTTACAGCCATTATATTTCACAAAACGGTAGTGGAAAATAGGCAACGGTTTGTATTAAACAACCAACACAAACAACTTTAAGAGGGTACATAGGTATTACAGCTTACCATAGCCAAAAGATGTACATTATAGCGTACTCGGACAACATATGCAATAAACAGGAAGCAAACCTTAAAGTGCTGGATAGAACATGAACAACATCACAATTATCCAGCAAATATGGGATAACTGGTAAATGGTAATGAACAAGTTTAATCAAAAACACACCAGAATTGTATGAGGTGGAATCATACTGGGAAAACTCAAAGCAGTTATATAGGGGTAGCGGCTTGGGAAGAGATTGAGAACCAGGCATCCCATACTTTTATGGAATAGATCCAGTTGGTATGTTAAGGCTGCAGTAAAATGCTCCATGCATGGAACCATAGTTATAGTATATGAGTTGGGTATGAGATGGGGGAGAAATGCAAAGCCAACATCAAGAGATGACTCTTCTAGCTGCTAAGATATGATTGGCCAATTTCTTTGATTATTTAGAAATGCCTAAAAAAAGATGATCCCAGAAGGTAGTGGATGGGGTTATCAGTCAAGGAGGCATCAATGATTTTTTTTAAGCATGTACATAACAAAAAGACACAAAGGCTGGAGGTTAGGATGTGTCCATAGTAAGTGAAATAAAGAACTTTTGTATGCATTCTCCCTATATACCTCACATCTGGAGGATTAAGAAGCTGACACCCATATTCAAGAAGATAGCGTGTTGGAGAACCTGTGCCCCCATTTATGGATATATATAGCTGAAGGTTTTCAGTAACCAAGAGTGCCTCGTGTAATATGTAGATGGAGGATATGAGGTGTAGTTGGTGCAGGCCTTGGATGCACTGTGTGTGTGAATTTGGTTAGACAGTCTAAAGCTTGGGATGGAGAGGGTGGAGAAAAAAATGCTTAAATTGAAGAGAAGAATAAAAGAGGTTATTGGGAATATGATCCTTGGTATAGAGTTCCCCAAAGGGTCTAAGTTTGCATGTGACTGGATCCACAAAATGATGTACAGTAAACAAAATCAATTTGCTTTAGCCCAAGGCATCATTCTTCCATAGGACAGGTCTTCTTTTTTACTGCTTGATTTAAAGGGTAACTCCACTTTAATGAAAAAAATACGTTGACACGTTTCAATGCAGGTAACCCATGCTTGTTCACAACACGTGTTGTGAACAAGCACAAGTTACCCATGTGAGACGTGTCAACATATGCTCCTGTAATTTCCTATGGCATGGTGACAATAAATATATTTTCTATCAGTTATCCCTCTGTGGTGTGCGGACCATCCTCCTTTTTTCTTCATTGATTATTGACGGTGGTGAGAAGGGGCCAGCATCTTCAAGGATTTGCTTATCCACAGACGGTGTTACATCTTTCCTGGACTAGTGTGTTCATTGGCCTTCATGATGCCATTTGTTCAACAAAGTTCTCTAATAAATCTCTGAGGGCTTCGTAGAACAGCTGTATTTATACTGAGATTAATTTACACACAGGTGGACTCTATTTACTAATAGGGATGAGCCGAACATCCCCCCCGCCCGTTCAGTTTGCAGCAAAACATGCGAACAGGCAAAAAATTTGTTCGAACGCGTGAACACCGTTAAAGTGTACGGGACACGAACATGAAAAATCATAAGTGCTAATTTTAAAGGCTTATATGCAGGTTAATGCCATAAAAAAGAGTTTGGGGACCCGTGCCCTGCCCCATGTATCAATGCAAAATTAAGTTTTAAAAACAGAAGTTTTTTTGGGAACAGTGATTTTAATAATGCTTAAAGTGAAACAATAAAATTAAATATTCCTTTAAATTTCATGCCTGGGGGTTGTCTATAGTATGCCTGTAAAGTGGTGCAGTTTTTCAGTTTTTAGAACGGTACCACAGGAAAATGACATTTCTAAAGGAAAAAAAGTAATTGAAAAATGCTCACGGCTGTGATGTATTGTCGGGTCCCGGCAATATAGATGAAAATCATTGAAAAAACTGGCATGCCCCCCCCAGTCCATTACCAGGCCCTTTGGGAACCCCACACCCAAATTTAAAAAGAAAATGGCGTGGGGTCCCCCAGCCACTATATTCTCTGGACAGCAGTATATGTACTATATGGCCTGCCCTATATACTCTGCAGAGAATTGCGCCTTGGTGTTGGTGTTTCCAGAACACTGTAAGCAGTGTTAAACAGGGGCAGAAAATTGGGCCTTGGGTGGTGGTGGTGCCACATCACTGTAACCCCCTCACAGATACTCTTGTTGGGCGCAGGAATGGGCCCTGCTGTGAAATATTAGATCAAAAATTGTAATTACATGCCCCTGTTAAACACCCCTGTAATTGCCTGTTAAAATAAGATGGTGGTGTACTGCTAGCAGATTGGCTGCAAGTACTTGGGACTTGGGGCTATACCTTCATTCCTCTCAGTGCAGGTTTTTGAAAGGGCTGGAGGTATAATGGGGATGGAGATCTGTACACACTGTATTAGATACTGTGTATACCACCAGAAAAGTAGTAGAAATTGTACTACGCTGCACTGTATTGTATACTGTGTACACCACCAGAAGTGTAGTAGAAACTGTACACACTGTATTAGATACTGTCTACACTGCCTTAAGTGTATTAGAAACAGTACACCACAGAATGCTCTATAGATATAGGCTACACTAGATGCAGAGTGTAGTGTGTGTGTGTATATGTACAGGTCCTTCTCAAAAAATTAGCATATTATGATAAAGTTCATTATTTTCTGTAATGTACTGTTAAACATTAGACTTTCATATATTTTAGATTCATTACACACAACTGAAGTAGTTCAAGCCTTTTCTTGTTTTAATATTGATGATTTTGGCATACAGCTCATGAAAACCCCAAATTCCTATCCTAAAAATTTGCATATCATGAAAAGGTTCTCTAAACAAGCTATTAACCTAATCATCTGAATCAACTAATTAACTCTAAACACCTGCAAAAGATTCCTGAGGCTTTTAAAAACTCCCAGCCTGGTTCATTACTCAAAACCGCAATCATGGGTAAGACTGCTGACCTGACTGCTGTCCAGAAGGCCATCATTGACACCCTCAAGCAAGAGGGTAAGACACAGAAAGAAATTTCTGAACGAATAGGCTGTTCCCAGAGTGCTGTATCAAGGCACCTCAGTGGGAAGTCTGTGGGAGGGAAAAAGTGTGGCAGAAAACGCTGCACAACGAGAAGAGGTGACCGGACCCTGAAGAAGATTGTGGAGAAGGACCGATTCCAGACCTTGGAGGACCTGCGGAAGCAGTGGACTGAGTCTGGAGTAGAAACATCCAGAGCCACCGTGAACAGGCGTGTGCAGGAAATGGGCTACAGGTGCCGCATTCCCCAGGTCAAGCCACTTTTGAACCAGAAACAGCGGCAGAAGCGCCTGACCTGGGCTACAGAGAAGCAGCACTGGACTGTTGCTCAGTGGTCCAAAGTACTTTTTTCGGATGAAAGCAAATTTTGCATGTCATTCGGAAATCAAGGTGCCAGAGTCTGGAGGAAGACTGGGGAGATGTAAATGTCAAAATGCCTGAGGTCCAGTGTCAAGTACCCACAGTCAGTGATGGTCTGGGGTGCCATGTCAGCTGCTGGTGTTGGTCCTCTGTGTTTTATCAAGGGCAGGGTCAATGCAGCTAGCTATCAGGAGATTTTGGAGCACTTCATGCTTCCATCTGCTGAAAAGCTTTATGGAGATGAAGATTTCATTTTTCAGCACGACCTGGCACCTGCTCACAGTGCCAAAACCACTGGTAAATGGTTTACTGACCATGGTATTACTGTGCTCAATTGGCCTGCCAACTCTCCTGACCTGAACCCCATAGAGAATCTGTGGGATATTGGGAAGAGAAAGTTTAGAGATGCAAGACCCAACACTCTGGATGAGCTTAAGGCCACTATCGAAGCATCCTGGGCCTCCATAACACCTCAGCAGTGCCACAGGCTGGTTGCCTCCATGCCACGCCGCATTGAAGCAGTCATTTCTGCAAAAGGATTCCCGACCAAGTATTGAGTGCATAACTGAACATAATTATTTGAAGGTTGACTTTTTTTGTATTAAAAACACTTTTCTTTTATTGGTCGGATGAAATATGCTAATTTTTTGAGATAGGATTTTTGGGTTTTCATGAGCTGTATGCCAAAATCATCAATATTAAAACAAGAAAAGGCTTGAACTACTTCAGTTGTGTGTAATGAATCTAAAATATATGAAACTCTAATGTTTATCAGTACATTACAGAAAATAATGAACTTCATCACAATATGCAAATTTTTTGAGAAGGACCTGTATGTATGTATATGTATATATATATATATATAGTGCCTGCACTGACTAAATATAGAGTAAACACTGAATTTATAGTCTATGCTAAATGCAGAGTGTATGTGTATATATATATATTATACACTGGACTAACTGTATATGTGTGCGTATGTATATTTGTATGTGTATACAGTGGTGTGAAAAAGTGTTTGCCCCCTTCCTCATTTCCTGTTCCTTTGCATGTTTGTCACACTTAAGTGTTTCGGAACATCAAACCAATTTAAACAATAGTCAAGGACAACACAAGTAAACACAAAATACAATTTGTAAATGAAGGTGTTTATTATTAAAGGTGAAAAAAAATCCAAACCATCATGGCCCTGTGTGAAAAAGTGATTGCCCCCTAAACCTAATAACTGGTTGGGCCACCCTTAGCAGCAACAACTGCAACCAAGCGTTTGCGATAACGTGCAATGAGGCTTTTACAGAGTCCTGGAGGAATTTTGGCCCACTCATCTTTGCAGAATTGTCCTAATTCAGTTACATTAGAGGGTTTTCTAGCATGAACGGCCTTTTTAAGGTCATACCACAACATCTCAATAGGATTCAGGTCAGGACTTTGGCTAGGCCACTCCAAATACTTCATTTTGTTTTTCTTCAGCCATTCGGTGGTGGACTTGCTGGTGTATTTAGGATCATTGTCCTGCTGCAGAACCCAAGTTCGTTTCAGCTTGAGTACACGAACAGATGGTCGGACATTCTCCTTCAGGATCTCTTGGTAGACAGCAGAATTCATATTTCCTTTTATCACGGCAAGTCTTCCAGGTCCTGAAGCAGCAAAACAGCCCCAGACCATCACACTACCACCACCATATTTTACTGTTGGTATAATGTTCTTTTTATGAAATGCAGTGTTCCTTCTACGCCAGATATACTTGGACACACACCTTCCAAAGAGTTCCACTTTTGTCTCATCGGTCCACAGAATGTTGTCCCAAAAGTCTTGGGGATCATCAAGATGTGTTGTGGAGAAATTGAGACGAGCTTTGATGTTCTTTTTGCTCAGCAGTGGTTTTCTCCTTGGAACTCTGCCATGCAGGCCATTTTTGCCCAGTCTTTTCCTGATGGTGGAGGCATGAACGCTGACCTTAACTGAGGCAAGTGAGGCCTGCAGTTCCTTGGACGTTGTTGTGGGGTCTTTTGTGACCTCTTGGATGAGTCGTCGCTGCGCTCTTGGGTTAATTTTGGGCGGCCGGCCACTCCTGGGAAGGGTCACCACTGTTCCATGTCTTCGCCATTTGTGGATAATGGCTCTCACTGTGGTTCGCTGGATTCCCAAAGCTTTGGAAATGGCTTTATAACCCTTTCCAGACTGATAGATCTCAATTACTTTCTTTCTCAATTGTTCCTGAATTTCTTTGGGTCTCGGCATGATGTGTAGCTTTTAAGGATCTTCTGGTGGACCTTACTGTGTCAAGCAGCTCCTATTTAAGTGATGCCTTGATTGTGAACAGGTGTGGCAATAATCAGGCCTGGGTGTGGCTAGAGAAATTGAACTCAGGTGTGGACAACCACAGTTATAGTATGTTTTAACAAGGGGGGCAATCACTTTTTCACACAGGGCCATGATGGTTTGGATTTTTTTTCACCTTTAATAATAAACACCTTCATTTACAAATTGCATTTTGTGTTTACTTGTGTTGTCCTTGACTATTGTTTAAATTGGTTTGATGTTCCGAAACACTTAAGTGTGACAAACATGCAAAGGAACAGGAAATGAGGAAGGGGGCAAACACTTTTTCACACCACTGTATATATATATATATATATATATATATATATATATATATATATATATATATATATATATATATATCAAATATACTGCCACTAACTGAATAACCTACCTGCTATCTCGCTGTCCACACCAACAACACTACACAGGGCCGCCGTGTAGGCAGCCTTATATAGTGTGGGGCATGGACTTGGTCCCCCTGAGCCATGATAGGCCAAAGGCACCCTGCTTTTGGCCAATTATTGCTCTATTAGGAGAGGCTGCTGGGATTGGCCAAAGCATGCAGGTGCATGCTTTGGCCAATCATCATACAACAATGCACTGTGATCTCGCAGTGCATTATGGGGCATTCTGTGGCACTCGAATTTGCTGCGAACGCCCCGTAATGTTCGCTCTTTGTCGAATAGGCGAACAGCCAATGTTCGAGTCGACCCGAACATCAAGCTTATCCCTATTTACTAATTAGGTGACTTTTGAAGGCAATTAGTTACACTAGATTCTAGTTAGGGGTATCAGTGTAAAGGGGGTGGAATACAAATGCACGCTACACTTTTCACATATTTATTTGTAAAGAATGTGGAAACCCATTTATCATTTTTCTTCCACTTCACAATTATGTGCTACTTTGTGTTGGTCTATCACATAAAATCCCCAAAAAATGAATTTGTTTTTGGTTGTAACATGACATATGTCAAGGGGTTTGAATACGTTTTCAAGTCACTGTTATCACAATGCCATTGATGTTTAATAAAATCAGAATAGCAATGATGTTTAGTATCAACTGGTACTCCCTGCAGTTTTAAGAATAAGTTAAAGTTTATTTTGCTGCTATGATCTGAACTTTTTGCTTTCCTCTTCCCCATTATTTATTCATTGTACTCCTCTTTGATGATTTATGAAAGCTGCTGCTATATAAAGCTGTTGCCTATAACAACTAATCCGCTTGAGCCTTTCAAGTAAAAACAAGAAATCTAGCTGGTGGACAACAGCTGGATGGTTACAATTAATGTTAGTGGCTGAAAAAATAACTGTCCTTTACCTGTAGACAGACTTCTTTCTTCAAATTAAGGTTTTAAATCTGAGGAAAATTAATTAATGGAAGCCAACTTTTTCTAGAGTGGCTTCACTAAAGTGAATTCTGGTTGGTTGCTATTTGCCCTTTCCCCTCAAAGCTTTTCTCATTACTTGACTTTTTAAATAAGCATGTGATAACATGCAATTCAATAAAATATGGATCAAAGAAAGAACAATGAGTGGTCAAAAGTAGTCCCACTTTTTTTTTTTTTTTTTTATAAAATATTTTTTTTTTTACTTTTTTGTTCCAAGATCTATGTTTGTCCCAAGCATACATAAATCCACTTACTGTTGACAGATTCACTACCTCTGCTCTCTCTATTACAAGCATCAACAACTCTTTTGAGTATAATATTTTATAAGATTAGTTTTGCACTTTTAGTTTAGTTTTAGTTTTACTCCTGCTAATTTGAGGCCATGTCTTGGAGTTCTTGAAAATAATAAGAAAAGAAAAGGAATTTTGGGACTTTAAATGAGGCAGGAACCAAAGGGGTAACTGCCTCCATCCCTATCATTCATTAAAATTGAGCGCAATTAGATTAGCGCTGCTCACCTCTCTCGTGTGTCCGCTAATGGGAGACACTCAGACAGGGTGGCGTGTATGTATGTATGTGTGTATATATATATATATATATATATATATATATATAAACAATTTCTGCCCCTCTTATCTTCTTTTTTTGATATATTTAGTATTGTTTTTAACTTGCCTATGTTTATAATGCGTATTCATCGTCTGTTCTACAACTGTCTCAATGATTACGGACTATTATGTAACTTATGTTGTAAATGATCAAATGCTTTTGGAGGTTATATACCCATTAAGTTGTATGTTAGATTATACAACATGAATAAAGAGTATTTCCCGATCACTTGACTTCCCTTTGTGCTGCCGTGTGCTTCATACAAAGTCCCACCATTTGCTCTCAATTTTAGTTCTTGAAAATACTGTCCTCCTGAACCTTATTCACACCCTTTATGTATTTACAGGTTTTACTACGGTCTCCCCTTTCTCTTCTTTCCTCAAGAATGTACATATTATGCTCCTGAGATCTCCCTTAACCACTTAAGGACCGCATGTAGATACACGTCGGCAGAATGGCATGTACGGGCACAAGCACATACCCGTACATGCTTGCCTTCCAGCGGGTGGGGGATCCGATCGGACCCCCCCCCGCTGGCTGCGGCGGTCCATTTCACTTCAGGAGCGATCCGGGATGAGGAATGGCTGTTGGTTTCTGGCCATCCCCTCTCGATCGCTCCTGGCGAATGAGAAGCTTCCCCTGCCTGTGTAGTGTAAACACAGGCAGGGAGGAAGTGATGTCACTCTCCTCGGGGCTGTCTTTTTGACCGGACTGCGAGGAGAGGACATAGTAAGTGCACCAATCACTACACTGACACATAGGTACACATAGGCACACAAATCGCCCCCCCCCCCGATCGCGTCCCCTCCCCTCCCAGTCACAGTGTCACTGATTGCAGTGATCATTTATTTACTGATCACTGCATTTAGTGTCAGTTGTGAAAGTAAAAAGTGTCAGGGCAGTTAGTGTTAGGTCCAGGGTAGCCCCCTACCCCCCTCAATAAAGGTTTAACCCCCTGATTGCCCCTAGAGTTAACCCTTTCACCCCCTTTTACCAGTGTCACTAAGCGATCGTTTTTCTGATCGCTGCATTAGTGTCACTGGTGCCGCTAGATAGCTAGTTATTTTTTTAGGTCCATCGCCAGGTTTTTATAGCATTAGGTACCCCCATATACAACCTAATAAAGGTTTTAACCCCCTGATTGCCCCTAGAGTTAACCCTTTCACCAGCGATCACCGCATAAGTGTCACTGGTGAGGCTGGATAGCCAGTTAGTTATTTAGGTTCCCCGTCAGGTTTTTATATAGCGTCCGGGACCCCCATATACTACCTAATAAAGGTTTTAAACCCCTGATTGCCCCCAGGTAACCCTTTCACCCCCTTTTGTCAGTGTCACTAAAGAATCGTTTTTCTGATCGCTGCATTAGTGTCACTGGTGCCGCTAGGTAGCTAGTTATTTTTTTAGATTCACCGCCAGGTTTTTATAGCGTTAGGTACCCCCATATACTACCTAATAAAGATTTTAACCCCCTGATTGCCCCTAGAGTTAACCCTTTCACCGGTGATCACCGTATAAGTGTTACGGGTGACTCTGGTTAGTTAGTTTTGCTTTTTATAGCATCAGGGCACACACCATGTATTACCCAATAAAGGTTTAACCCCCTGATCACCTGGCGGGTGATATCAATTAGGTTTTAGGGTCAGGGTCTGCATTGCCCCAGGCAGCGCTAGGTTAGTGCCAGTACCACTAACACCCACGCGTAAATCATACACCTCCCGTAGTGGTATAGTATCTGAACAGATCAATATCTGATCTGATCAGATCTATACTAGCGTCCCCAGCAGTTTAGGGTTCCAAAAAAACGCATTGTTAGCGGGATCAGCCCAGATACCTGCTAGCACCTGCTTTTTGCCCCTCCGCCTAGCCCACCCAAGTGCAGTATCGATCAATCACTGTCACTTACAAAACACTAAACACATAACTGCAGCGTTCGCAGAGTCAGGCCTGATCCCTGCGATCGCTAACAGTTTTTTTTGGTAGCTTTTTATATTTAAATCCTGAAGGCGGTGCTTGGTTTTCGGGGTCCCGTACGTGGCTAGGCTCCCAAAAAGTCCCCCACATGTGGTATCCCCGTACTCGGGAGAAGCAGCAGAATTTATTTTAGGGTGTAATTTCACATATGCCCATAGTATGTGTGAGCAATATATCATTTAGTGACAACTTTGTGCAAAAAAAAAAAGTTTGTAATATTCCCGCAATTTGTGGCAAAATATAAAATATTTCATGGACTCAGCATGCCTCTCAGTAAATAGCTTGGGGTGTCTACTTTCCAAAATGGGGTCATTTGGGGGGGGGGTTTGTGCTATTTTTTGTCATTTTATGGCCTTCGAACTGTCAAAGGTAGTGAGGAGTGAAATCAAAAATTTGCACCCTTAGAAATCCTGAAGGCAGTGATTGGTTTTCGGGGTGCTGTACGTGGCTAGGCTCCCAAAAAGTCCCACATATGTGGTATCCCCGTACTCAGGATAAGCAGCCGAATATATTTTGGGGTGCAATTCCACATATAACTATGGCATGTGTGAGCAATATATCATTTAGTGACAACTTTTTGTAAACTTTTTTTTGTGTCATTATTCAATCACTTGGGACAAATAAAAAAATATTCAATGGGCTCAACATGCCCCTCAGCAATTTCCTTGGGGTGTCTACTTTCCAAAATGGGGTCATTTGGGGGGGGGGGGGTTGTACTGCCCTGCCATTTTAGCACCTCAAGAAATTAGATAGGCAGTCATAAATTAAAAGCTGTGTAAATTCCAGAAAATGTACTCTAGTTTGTAGACGCTATAACTTTTGCGCAAACCAATAAATATACGCTTATTGACATTTTTTTTACTAAAGACATGTGGCTGAATACATTTTGCCCTAAATGTATGACTAAAATTTAGTTTATTTGATTTTTCTTATAACAAAAAGTAGAAAATATCTTTTTTTTTTTTTCTAAATTTTCAGTCTTTTTCCTTTTATATCGTAAAAAATAAAAATCGTAGAGGCAATCAAATACCATCAAAAGAAAGCTCTATAAGTGGGAAGAAAAGGACGCAAATTTCGTTTGGGTACAACATTGCATGACCGCGCAATTACCAGTTAAAGCAGTGCAGTGCGAAATTGTAAAAAGACCTCTGGTCCTTAGGCTGACAATTGGTCCGGGGCTTAAGTGGTTAATATGTTTTTGGCTATCAGACCATTTTTGTTGCCCACATCTGGGCTTGTCCTATCTTGCCAAAATATTTATGTAAATGAGGTCTCCAGAAATTGATATAGAATTCTAAATGAGGTCTAACTAAAGATCTATATAGAAGAATCAGGCCCTCCTTACTCTTGCTGGTGGTCCCTCTATTGATAACTAAATATATCTATACAGATATCAGGGCCTCCTTCCTCCTGCTAATGATCCCTCTAGTGATAAATAAAGATTTATTATAGGGAATTGGCATCTCCTTCATGGGGATCCCTTTAGTGATCCCTCTAGTGATGAGTACAGATCCATAAAGAGAACTTAGACTCAGAACCACCTTCATCCTGCAGGTGATGACCCCTCTACTGATGGCTAAAGATCTATATAGGACCTCATTACACCTGCTGGTGACCCTTCTAATGATAAATAAAGATTTGTACAGGAGAATCAGGACCTCCTGCTGGTGTTCCTTCAAGTAATAACTAAAGATCTTAAAACAGGAATCGGGACCTCCTTCCTCCTGCTAGGGATCCCCCTAGTGATAATAAATATCTATATAGACTAATCAGAACCTACTTAATCCTGCTGGTGGTCAGTCTATTGATACATCCTAGAATTCTATTGGCTTTTCCTACTACCTGCTAAGACAAAAATGTACTATTGCTTATAGCTAAATTAAATGAGGACTATATTTGTTATGGGCAAGTGAGAAGTTGCTATGATGCCTTCTCTTTGCCTGTTTTAATCCAATAAATGCTGCACCTATGTGCGGTAACTATATACAGTGCACACAGTTGCAGGGTATTTGCAGAAAGTCCCAATTCATTTGAATATATTGTGTTCTGCACCTGTAAGTCCTAACAAATTTGACAGTGAGGATCAGTTTTGCTGCGGGCACCAAGGAAAGCATTGCAAAAATGGCATGCGCACACCCCCAACTGCCTTTGCAGTTTAAGGGAGGCACTAAAATTGCATCTCAACCACACATTTTTAACATCCCCCAACTAGAAGTCTAAATGGGATAATAGAGGCATTAGGTTGCGAAGTATAGCGTAATATGTTAGCTATATATACAGGTGCATCTCTTAAAATTAGAATATCATCAAAAAGTTAATTTCAGTAATTCAATTCAAAAAGTGAAACACATATATATTATGTAGATTAGTTACACACAGAGTGATATTTCTTTTTTTTTTATTATTACAATTTTATTTTATTATGTAATTTCTTATTACAAACCATATATTTCCAAAATGCATTTTTAACCACCTTGTGCCTGCTCTATAGCCGAAAGACGGCTACAGCACGGTGCTCAATTGCCGGGAGGGCATCCCTGGAAGTCTTCCTGTTTACATACCCCCTGTGTGCCACCGCGGGCATGTATCGGCGAAATCTGTGTTGGCCGTGTCCCTTGGACACGGCCAATCACAGATCCTGCTAAATGGCCAATCACAGCGGCCATTTAGCACGCGATCGGAGTGTCCAGTGAGAGATGATCGGCTCTCCATCCTCACACAGACCACGTGTGAGGAGGGAGAGCGACCTCCGGCTGCAGCGTGAGCCGTGAGCATGTGAACACACACACACGGCCACAGTGCCACCTATACCCAGTGCCACCTGTCCCCAATGCCACCTATCAGTCCCCAGTGCCACATATCAGGACCATCTGCCCCCATTGCCACCTGTCAGTGCCATGTGTCATCAGTGCCACCTGTCAGTGTCATGTGCCATCTGTTATCAGTGCCACATATTAGTGTCATCTGTCATCAGTGTCACGTGCCATTAGTGTCATCTGTCATCAGTGCCACATCAGTGTCACGTGTCATTGTCCTAGTGTTCCAGGGCCTTCAAAAGTGTAATAGGTAGTCAACAAGTTAGATGTGTAATTTATGCTCCTAGAACACCGGAAGGTACTCTCTGCATGTTGGGCCTCCCTATGTGGCCAGGCTGTGAAAGTCCCACACATGTGGTATCTTAATACTCAGGAGGAGTAGCAGAATGTATTTTGGGGTGTTGTTTGTGGTATACATATGCCATATGAGAGAAATAACCTATTACAATGATAATTTTGTGGAAAAAAAATCTTAATATTGCAAAGAATTGTGGGAAAAAAATGACAACATCAAAAACCTCACCATTATCTTACTAAATACCTTGGAATGTTTACTTTAAAAAAAGGGGTAATTTGTGGGGTATTTGTACTTTCCTGGCTTGTTCAGGTCGCAAGAAATTACATAGGCCACCAGTACATCAGGTGTGATCAATTGTTTGCACCACAGCTTGTAGACTCTCTAACTTTCACAAAGACCAAAAAATATCCACTAATTTGAGTTATTTTTTACCAAAGATATGTAGTAGTATAAATTGTGGCCAAAATTTATGAAGAAAAATTAATAATTTGCAAACTTTTATCACAGAAACAAAGAAAAATGTGTTTTTTTTTCACAATTTTCGGTCTTTTTTCATTTATAGAGCAAAAAATAAAAAACCCAGAGGTAATCAAATACCTCCAAAAGAAAGCTCTATTTGTATGAAAAAAAATTATTTGGGTACAGTATTACATGACTGAGTAATTGTCATTCAAAGTGTGAGAGCACTGAAAGCTGAAAATTGGTCTGGTCACGAGGGGGGTTTAAGTGCCCAGTAGGTTAATACAGAAATGTTGGCTCACTGAAAAGTATGTCCATGTACAGTATAGTATGCACTCAATACTTGGTCAGGGCTCCTTTTGCATACTGCATTAATGCAGCATGGCATGCAGGTGATCAGCCTGTGGCACTGCTGAGGTGTTATGGAAGCCCAGATTTCTTTGATGGCTCTCAGCTTGTCTGCATTGTTGGGACTGGTGTCTCTCATCTTCCTTTTGACAATACCACACAGATCCTCTATAGCAGGGGTCATCAACCCCCAGGCCGCGGCCCACTGCCAGGCCATGGCCTGTTTGCAGCCAGGCCATGAAGACTACACTGTCTGAGCGGCGGCGGGGGGAGCAAAGAGATGACATCATCTCTCACCGCCTGCCCGCATAACTGCTGTTCCATGCTCACAGTGGCGCCACTATACTAAGGCAAGAGAGCAGAGAGATGAGATCATCTCTCACTGCCCGCCTGCATTGCTGCTCTTCCACACTCAAAGCAGGGCTGCTATAATGCTGGAGGTGAGGCAGGGGAGCAGAGAGATGAAATCATCTCTCACTGCCCGCCTGCATCACTGCTCCTTTGCCGACAGCGCGGCAGAACACCGATACACTGCTGTAGGTGAGGCAGGGGAGCAGAGAGATGAGATCATTTCTCACTGCAGGCGCCCCCCATTACTGCTGTTCTCCCTTACTATCCACTACTCCAGGCTTGCCTCTGAACTAATGCGCACACCTGTGCTGCTACCACTGCAGTGACAACCTTCATGTGGGGTCAGGTGACAATCCACACCTTGTGGCAGATGATGTGGCAAATGACAAGCTGCATCTGATGGCAGGGGACGTGGCAGGTGACGTGGGAAGGGACAAAATGCATCTGGTGGCAGGCAACGTGGAAAGTGACAAGCTGCATCTGAAGGCAGGCGACGTGGCAAGTGACTATCTGCATCTAGTGGCAGGTGACGTGGCAAGGGACAAAAAAGCATCTAGTGGCAGGCGATGTGGCAAGGGACAAAATGCATGTGGTTACAAGCGAAGTGGCACTGGCAAGTGACAAGCTGCATCTGAAGGCAGGCGACGTGGAAAGTGACAATCTGCATCAGGTGACAGGCGACATGGCAAGTGACACTCTGGCACATTCTGCATTATGGTGAGAAATAATGCACTTCAATCATCCTGACATCATATCAATGATGGTGCCGGGATGATTGAAACGCCAACACGAGCCATTGCCCCACTAAATTGGCTGAAAAAAGCCACATACACCCCCCTGGCCCTGGCACAATTTTCTTCAACAACGCTGGTCCCCGGTGCCAAAAAGGTTGGGGACCACTGCTCTATAGGGTTTAGGTCAGACGAATTTGCTGGCCAATCATGCACAGTAATACCATGATCATTAAACCAGGTATTGTTACTTTGGGCAGTGTGGGCAGGTGCCAAGTCCTGCTGGAAAATGAAATCAACATCTCCATAAAACTGGTCAGGAGAGGAAAGTATGCAGTGCTCCAGAATTTCCTGGTAGAGGGCTACCCTGACTTGGGACTTGGTAAAACACAGTGGATCAACACCAGCAGATGACACGGCTCCCCAAATCATCAGACTGTGGAACATTTGGAATTTTATTTGGAAATCAAGGTTCCAGAATCTGGGGGAAGAATGGAGAGGCACAGAATACAGATTGCATGATGTCTAATGTGAAGATTCCACAGTAAGTTATGATTTGGGAAACCATGTTATCTGCTGGTGTTGGTCTTCTGTGTTTTATTAAGTCCAAAATCAGTGCATCCCTCTACTAGAGCACTTCATGCTTCCCTCTGCTGACCAGCTTTATGGAGATGCCGATTTAATTTTCCAGCAGGAGTTGGCACCTGCCCATACTGCCAAAGTAGCAATACCTGGTTTAATGATGGTATCATTGTGCTTGAATTGCCAGCAAACTCGCCAGACCTAAACTCCATAGAGAATCTGCGGGGCATTTTCAAGAGGAAGATAAGAGACAACAGACCTAACAAAGTAGATGAGCTGAAAGCCGGCATCAAAACAACCTGGGGTTCCATAAAACTTCAGCAGTGCCACAGGCTGTTCGCCTCCATGCCAAGCTGCATTGATGCAGTAATTTATGAAAAAGGAGCCCCAACCAAGTATTGAGTGCATCCTATACTGTACATGGACATATTTTTCAGTAAGCCAACATTTCTGTATTAAAAATCCTTTTTTTTAAATTGGTCTTATGTAATAATCACATTTTCTGAGATACTGAATTTTGGGTTTTCACTAGCTGTAAGCTATAATTATCAAAATAAAAAGAAAGAAATGCTTGAAATATATCACTCTGTGTACAATGCATCTATATAAAATATGAGTTTCACTTTTTGAAATGAATTACTGAAATAAATTAAAGCAATTGTAACGTCTAATTGTTTTCAAAAGAAAATAACAAACATATCATAATTACCTCCTCTGTTTTGCACAGAGCAGCCTGGATCCTCCTGTTCTCAGGCCCCTCCTTCCTATTGAGTGCCCCCACAGTCAGCAGCTTCCTAGGGGGGCACCCAAGCCGAGTCACAGCTCACTGTGTCCATTAAGTCACAGAGCCCCGGCCCTGCCCCCCCTCTCCCCGCATTGGCTGACTAACTTCGATTGACTATGGCAACGCTTCTGTGTCTCAGCCAATCAGGAGTGTCCCGGATGGCTTCGACATTTGTGGACATCGCTGGAGAGAGATGGGGCTCAGTTAAGTAATTAGGGGGTGCTAAGGGGCCTGCTACACACAAAAGGTTTTTTTCTCTTAATGCATAGGATACATTCAGATAGAAAAACCTTCTGCCTTTAAAAGTCCCTTAACTTTTTGATGATATTCTAATTGTATGAGATGTGTGTGTATGTGTGTAATAATAGTATTGGGGTGCAAGGCTATACTAGTTCATTATAGGTGGGTATCCTCATCCTTATAATGCATAGAGTCAGAGAAGGGAGGCATGCGCACAGAAAAACCCTCCAAAATGTGCCGTGCCCCAATGTTTGAAGGACTATCTCGATACCACAAAGAACGTTAAGATTTAAATTTTTATTACATAGAGAATTGAACAAGATTATATATTACAAATAGAGATAGATTAAAAGTTACACAGCCTAAAAAAATGCTTTGTCACATTCATGTAGGTGTACAACCATGATACAGAGGCGTCTCCAATCTTTGTTGTACAGGAGAGGCCAATGCTCCACAATGGAAATTGATGCCCAAAATCAATGACGGTGTCAATTGCTCTCAACTAGTTTCGCGAACAGTAGTCGCTTCTTCAGGAGATATTTAGAACATATCTATTTTGGGTAAATAATAATTTCCAGTTAAAAAAAGAGAAAAAAGAAATTACAATGACAACATATGAATCATATAATTGTTACAGGGAGTTTTTATCATATATTGACACATAGAGAAGTGAGGCTTACCGGTCAGAGACCCCACAATGGTCGCACAGCTAGGGTGGTGCCCAGCTGTCAGCTGGGTGAACCACCCTTGGGGGCGGACACGGGAGGGCAAAAGAGTTGTCTGGGCAGATTAAACTGTAATAAAGATTAAAAAAGGCCACTATCAGCAATATAGTAAACTAAGAGTACATAGGGAGGGGGGGCATAATGTGCCTGTGTATACAGGCGCGCCCCAACAGGTTAGTGTAGATGCCAATTCAGACCATGATGATACAAAAAAATAAAGTTAATGAGAATTGAAAAACAACCTACCAGGTCGTAGAGGCGGGGACCTTAAATTTATATGGGTAGATAGATTTGAAGGGTTGAGGATATCCCCACTGTGTATCGCTTATAGCCTGCACAAAATCTGTGTTGGAGCGGTTCAATACTGCCGTTCCTAGAAGTAAACAGAATAGTTTGGAAAGCTACAAGCCATGAATGTAGACAAAGTGAGGAGGTATATATGTATAAGAAGCCATATGGCTTCATAGATCCCATAGGATAACGGTCCCCTGTTACCTGTAAGCTGTATACTGCCCAGATCACGTCCGCATCAGACCAAAGCCAGCGCTGTGTGCGGGCTGTCTGATGCAGCGCTCTTTTGTCCTCCATCCCGGTGTGTCATGCGGCCGGCGCCGGCCGATGACGTCACCGGGACCGCCGCTCCTATTGCGCATGTGTCACATCCTGACAGCGCAATTGCCTAAGCCACCACGCAGTAAAGCGTGGATAGTAAGGCGCCCAGTCGGCCCCTCCCACCAACCCAAAGGAGGAGAAAGGGAGGGGCCAGTCGGGTGGAACGGCGCATGTCCGCCCAAGAGAGTCAATACTCCCATTGCTAGTGCGTACCTAAGGGGGTCCCGTCTGCGCGCCTTACCTCACCATTACAATTGTCAATAGTAAAATTATTTATAACTTTGACAAAGTGCCATAAAATATTTAACAATGATATAAAGTCATAACAGCATAAGCACATCCTGAAAAAGGATCCTAGTATAGAAAGAAACGATAGAACCATTGCATAGCAACACAACTAATGATTGTTTGTTCATCTGATTATGAACCACTATAAGTAGGAGAAAGAGAGATGCTACTAAAACCTTCCAATTAGGCTACCCATATACTGGTTAGTAGAATCCATGAAAAAAAGAGAAGATGAAGGGAATGGGAGGAAAAAAAAAAAGAAAAAAGAGAAAGGAAAAGGGGAATAGGGGGAAAAAAGAAAAAAAAGAAAAGAATATATATGGGGGGGGGGGGGAAGAGCAAAATAGGAAAGGGACGGGAGGACAGAATGGGAAAAAAGGGGGGCAAGAATAAAAATAAAAATAAAGAAGGGGGGAGGGAGAAAAGAGGGAAAAAAGAAATAAAAGAGAAAAAGAAAATAGGGAGGGGAAAAGGGAAGCAAAAGAGGGGGCACGATTCATTATAAACCACCCCGTACTGTTATTTCAGAAAACATTTAAGCACAGTGGTGTAGTGGTTAGCACTCTCACCTAGCAGTAAGAAGGGTCGCTGGTTCAAATCCCAACCACGACACTACCTGCCTGGAGTTTGCATGTTCTCCCTGTGCCTGCGTGGGTTTCCTCCGGGTTCTCCGGTTTCCTCCCACACTCCAAAGATATGCAGGTAGGTTAATTGGCTTCTGTCCAAAAATTGGCCCTAGGATAGTGGGCTCCTTGAGGGTAGGGACTGATGTGAGTGTGCAATGTACAGGGATGGGGACAATTGTAGACACTCACTCAGGTTGAACTGGATGGACTGGTGTCTTTATTCAACCTTACTAACTATGAAACTATGAAACTATTTATAAGATTGTGCCTGATTGAGGCCAGGTGGCACCATGGCGTTTAAATGCTCAATCCAAATCGTTTCACGCCTTAGTATTTCTCGGTCCCAGTCGCCCCCTTGTAATTCCTCGTATATCCCCTCAAGAACATAGAATTTAACACACTCCGATTGGTATCGGTGATGAATACCTATGTGTCGTCCTACTGATGTAAGTTTACCACTGGTCGAATAGTAAACGTGGTCGCCTATTCTTTGGCGTAGTTCCCTGATGGTCTTTCCTACGTAGAAAGCCCCGCAGGCACAGACCATCAGGTAAACTACGCCTTTTGTGCCACAATCTGCACAGTGGGAGGGTGAGAAGGTTTCCCCATTGGGGAGGGTGTGGGTAACACCCTCTAAAATCCATGGGCATTTGGGACAGTACCCACAGCGCGACGTGCCCCTAGGGCCTTGCAAGTCACGGCCGTGGGCACTGTAGTGGCTATTTGTTAGACTGTCTCCCAAGGTGGTGGCCCTCCTGAAAACCAACTCTGGGGTAGGCTTGACATACTTCCCCAGAATGTGGTGATCCATTAGGAGGTTCCAATGGTTTGAAATCACTTGTCTTAGCGTATTGTGATGTAGTGAAAATTTAGTTACAATTTTCGTGGTAGTTTGGTATTTAGGCCTAGGAGGGCTGAATAATAAGGATTCTCGCGAATGAGCATACGCTTTATTGAAGGCCTTTCTAAGGTTTGACCGTGTATAGCCATGACCCAATAGGCGTTCCCGCAAGGTCGCCGCTTGGGCCAAAAAATCCCCATCTTCCGTACAGTTCCGTCTAAGTCTCAAGTACTGGGCATATGGGATGCTTCGTATTAAGGGACGGGGGTGTGAGCTAGATGCGTGTAATAAGGTATTACCGGCAGTTGGCTTCCGGAAAAGATTAGTGGTTAGTTTACCTTGAGCATCTTTATTGATGCTTAAATCAAGAAAGGAGATACACGTATGGTTGTACGAGTAGGTAAAAGTTAAATTCAAAGTGTTATGATTGAGATGTTTCATGAATTCAATAAGGGCCTGTGTGGTGCCCGTCCATATGACCAAAATGTCATCAATGAACCTGTACCAGCTCAATATTGAGTCCAAGAAAGTCTGTAATGCATCATCGCTGAAGATGTTCCGTTCCCAGCCACCTAAATATAGGTTGGCATACGACGGTGCGCAGGAAGTACCGATTGCAACTCCCTGGGTTTGTAGGTACAGTTGATCCATGAATATAAAGTGATTTCTAGTGAGAATGTAAGTAAGAAGCTGTAAAATAAATTCATTAAAGGGCAAAGTATGATGAACTTGTGCCCTGAGGAAGGTGCCGGCCATTAGGACGCCCTTCTCCTGGGGAATACTTGAGTGTGTATGTATACATACTATATTGTCATGAACTTTAATGGCATCCCAGTCTTATATACTGTATATATATATATATATATATCGTATTACACTATACTTCACAACCTAATGTCCCTATTATCCCATAATGTGTATGTATATTAGACATGTGCATTTGTTTTCGTCCGAATTTCGGGTATTTTTGTTATCCTTTTAACAAACAACAACGAACGTGCAGAATCCGAAAACCAAAAGATCCGACAAACAAATTTGCTTTCGTTGTGACAACAGTTCGATATAGATAGGAGATTCTACATGACGCTGACAATCGCAATCTTTGTCCACCGATCCTGTGGTCGAATGTGCCTAACCTTGGCTCTATTAGTCCAATATTATTCTGCATAGAGAGAAAGGATTCTGGAATTATAGAGACAATAGCAAAAAAGGTTCAATGTGCCTAATCTAACTCTTAGTCCAAGATTATTCGACATAGAGAGAAAAGATTCAACATTTGACGAAGCACCGCGAGTGGACATTTATGCTCAAATGCTCTGCCCATAGGCTATAGAAGAATTCTAATGTTGGTTGACTAGTAATAATAATTAATAAATATAATTATTGTGTCATACAACATTAGAATACTACTATAGCTTGTGGGCAGAACATTCGACTGGAAATGTACGATTGCGACGTCGTGCAGTTTAGCTGCTCTGTCAAATCTTCTTAGAACATTCAGCAGACACCATAAGCCTTCAATGACAGATTCAACCTTAATTATTTCGGATTTTCGGACTAATGCATTTTTTAACGAAACAAAATAAATTAAAACAAATTTCAGGAGTAGCTAAATGTATTTTTTTTTAAGAAAACTAAATTCCAAAACAAAATATTTCAGTGTGCACATGTCTAGTGTGTATGTATACAGGCATACCCCACTTTTAAGTACACAATGGGGTTTATTTACTAAAGCTGAAAAGTGCAAAATGAGGCTCACTTCTGCATAGAATGCAATGAGCTTCCAACCCCAGCTTCTTTAAGCTTTTGTAATAAAACATGGAAGCTCATTGGTTTCTATGCAGAAATTAGCCTGATTTTGCACTTTTCAGCCCATTGTGTACTTAAAAGTGGGGTATGCCTGTGTATGTCCTGGAAAGTAAAAATGCATACTATAGAGCAGTGATGGTGAACCTTGGCACCCCAGATGTTTTGGAACTACATTTCCCATGATGCTCTTGCACTCTGCAGTGTAGTTGAGCATCACGGGAAATGTAGTTCTAAAACATCTGGGGTGCCAAGGTTCACCACCACTGATATAGAACCACGTTAAATGATTGAAAACAGCTGAGCACCACAATACTCATGAACATACAAAGTTCAATTAAAGAAAGAAAGTAAAAAAAATACGCACCTTACCATGTAATTGCCTATTAAAGGTCATTGGCCTTAATAACTGTGACAAGATTAGTTGTTTCTAACATGATGTCAACCAATCAAAACCTTTTTATAACTTGATTTTTGATAGTTGCCATGGGTTACTGCCCACCATTGCTCCAAGTCCAAATAGCAAGCAAGCAATTCTTTCGTGTCTGAGCATTGACCGTAATGTATTTCCTCAGAACTGAGAGCTTTTCCGTGTAAATTTTCTGCGGTTTAATGATCGCTCAGCTTCTCTGCAGCTTGGGTCTAGGAATCAGTAATACAGCAGCATCACCTGCTGGGAGAGTCGGGATGGAGCAGCTGCAAGACATGCTACTCACACTTATAGTATACTGCACTGATGCTGCTTATATACATAAAGTCTCCTTCCTTCATGCACCCGCTGATTTCCCAGTCACTGACCCATGCACTTTCTACATGAGAAATGGCTGAAGGCAAACTTCTAATAATAGCCTAGCAGCTCCTTTTAAATAACCCATAGTGATTTTATTATTTTATTTTTTTGAAAGTCCAAAGCTTTGAGGCACCTCATATTAATAAAATGAACGCCTAAGCATTCACACATACTCTGAATTCCATACAAATTTAAAATTGGTGGTGTAAATTTAAAGGTTTGCAGATGAAGGCAAAATAACCATCCTCCATAAATAACTGCTAGGAAATGCTGATTTAGAAATAACACAAAATATGCAATTACAATAATCTATAACCTTTTTTTTAAGTTTGTTAATTGTCATTTTATTTTATTTATATACCGTATCTGATGTTACATTTAGCTGCGGTTGCTCTTCAATATTCATATGATGTTCAGCTGCAGAGATTACTCTAATGGAAGGAATTAGAAACATAGAAAAAAAGGGTGATGACAAAAAAGGTCAAATGGTTCATTGCGTCTGCCCCATTTATATACAGTGCCTTGAAAAAGAATTCATACCCCTTGAAATTTTGCGCATTTTGTTATGTTACAACCAAAAACATAAATGCATTTTATTGGGATTTTATGTGATAGACCAACACAAAGTGACACGTAATTTTTAAGTGGAAGGAAAATGAACAAATGCACACCACACTTTTCACATATTTATTTGTAAAAAAAAAAAAATTTAAAACCATTTATTGTTTTCCTTCCACTGCACAATTATGTGCCACTTTGTGTTGGTCTGTGACAGTGATGGCGAATCTTGCAGTGCGGTTGAGCATCATGGGAAATGTAGTTCCAAAACATCTGGGGTGCCAAGGTTCGCCATCACTGGTCTGACATAAAATCCCAATAAAATACAATATATATCTATATATCTATATATCTATATATCTATATATATATATATATATATATATATATATACACATATACAGGGGTCATGTCCTGGGAAAAAAAGTGTATAAAAAATAAAAAAGTGTTTTTTCCCAGGGCCCGCCCACTGACCATCCCATTGAATGGCCACCCCACTGAATCCACCCACAATGTATCTCCATCCCCGCCCAGCATCAGTTGAAAGGAATCAGGCGGCGGCTTGTATGATTCTCTCATTCTCTATTGCGGGTGCTGCATGGGCCAGCAGCTGCCTTCAGTGCTAACCGTTTAAATTCATATCCTGCTGTAGGGGGTGTGGGCCGGCCCTGGGCCCGGCCAGCCAGGCCCTTGGGACCAGTGATGTATTTTGGTTTTGTGCTACCCTAGGCAAGAGACTGTGGACATGATACAAAAGATGGTCAGAGACTGCAGAAATACTACAGGAGACAGTCAGAGTCTGCAGATATGATACAAAAGAAGGTCAGAGACTGTGGACATGATACAGAAGATGATCAGAGACTGTGGACATGATACAAGAGATTGTTAGAGACTGAGGACACGATACAAGAGATGGTTAGAGATTGCAGACATAATATAAGGGATGGTCAGAGACATGACATGACTCCCCCTGGTCATCATGCAGAAAAGTCTCCAGCAAGTTATTCACTAGCATCACAGTGGGGAACAGTTTAAGTTCTAAAACATAACAACTGAAATAAGTATAACATGATTATCTTTCCTCGTCTTCTAATCAAATACATTTGCTGGTTACCTTTACATCACTGCAGACAGCCCCCCGCCCGAGTCCAGGCCAACCGAGACCACCCCCCGCCCGAGTTCACCTGACCCGAGGTGAGCCAAGCCGAGATCGCCCCTCTGCCCAAGCTCAGCCAAGTCCAGGCCAGCCGAGGTCGCCCCCCTGCTTGAGGGGGCGGAACCGAGCCCAACCCCCACACAAGCACAGCTGAGACCACCCCCTGTCCGAGTCTAGGTCAGCTCAGATTGCCCCCCTGCTCGAGGTGAATGGAGCCCCGGTGAGCCGAGCCAAGACAGCCCCCCACACCAGCACAGCTGAGACCGCCCCTCTACCTGAGCCCAGGCCAGCCGGAAGCACCCCCTCGCTCAAGGCCAGCCGAGACCACCCCCCCGAAAGAGCACAGCTGAGACCCGCCCTTCTGCCCAAGCCGAGGTGAGCCAAGTCGAGACTGACCCCCCCCCCATTCCCAAGCACCTGAAACCAGCTAAGCCAGCCCAATACAGTCTGCTCCCGGTAGCGACGGCACTGATCTCTTCTTCTGGGTGGCCCAAAGCAAACATGCCCCTGCTTGGGACGCTTAACAAGAACAGCGTTCCTGCTGTGGAATAAGTACAGGAACGCGGTTCCTGCAAGTCTCGACCCCTGTGTGTGTGTGTGTGTGTGTGTGTGTGTGTATATGTATATATATATATATATATATATATATATATATATATATATATGTATATATATATATATAATATAGTGTTGATCTGTGCAGATCACTGCAGCTCACGGAATATGTGATAAGTGTGAATGATCCCTTAAATAAGTGAATAATATTATAACTAAATGAAATACATTGTAATAACTAAGTAACTTGGTTACCAATGTGAACACTTCAAACGTAAACGTAAAAACACTGGCCAATGTAAACAATAGATTCAGTGATGTAGGTGGTATTATTTACATTTATAGTACATTTCCTCTTTTCTGGTAAAAAGTTACATTTGGCCCCTCCTCCATCACCCCCGGAGCCTCTATATTTTCCTTATTATGATGGCTCAGCGCCGTAACCTGTAGTAAAGTTTGGGAAGTGAGAGAGGTGGGGACAAGCTTGACTTTTGCAGGTAAAGTCATTTTGCACGTTCCACTGTCCAATGTGAAGATCACTTATTCATGTCCAAGTGTGGTGTTTACTCAAGGCAACATATGCATATTTTTCATCAGCATATTCAAGGAGAAGCAACACTGGAAAGGTGGTGGAGATCTACCTGAACAAAATACAAGAAAGCTTTCTTTTTTCTTTATATGGTGACAACAAAGCAAGGCCCAATAAAATATGAGGGAGGTTTGAAGAGTTCAAAGGTCAGTGGTAAACAGAGGTCAATAGTATGTAATGCAGAGTGCATGGCAAGACCGTAACGAGGTCTGATCAACCCCAAACTGAGTGAGGAGAAATGGGATTCATACTGAACACATTGCCACTCTTATTTCTCCAAATTCTCAAGTCAACTTCAGGTACAAAACAAAACCTAAAACCTCAATAAAACAGCTCAGCTAGAGGAGGGTGCATCAACATAAACAGTACTTCAAATCTCTGGAAAACCATAATGAAATCGCATCAGAAAATGGATAATTTGCTGCAGTAAACAACATTAAGTTAGAGGCTTTTATTGAAGCTCAGAAAGAAGTCATTAAAACATTCTGTAAATGGCCAACTTGTTCATAAATGGCTAATGACCATCATAAAACAATTAGAGACAATTACTTTTGACATCTTGCTCTACTTGCCCTGGAAATGCTCTTTTCATACAACCCAGCTGGCAAACTCTACAATCTCTAATCCTGGGTATGATACAATTACATTAATAAAAATATCTAGCAGAATGTATAAGTACACGATGATCAAATAGGTACCAAACATGACAAGACTGTCATTTCTAGAAGATGAATTGGTCACATTATATCTTCTAAGGAGAATCTGCATAAAATCTAAATCATGTCTGATGTGTGTCAAATTGTGATATCATTCTGTGAAATAGTATGTTGACTATCAGACTGTAAATTTGGAAATATTGATATAAGGTGACACTAAAGAAGTTTCCAGTAAAGAATAACCAAAAACTTAGCTCCATTGACTGGGTGGTAGACATGTGCGCCGTCAATAAATTTGTTTCATTTCATTCCGTTTCCTAGTAGCCGTTAATTCATATTTCGTAATTTGTGTCCGAAATTCAATTTGGATTCGTTCAAAATAAGAATTTTCGTTAGGTTCATTAACTTTTCATAACAATTACGGCATTCATTATGATGAATTTAAAAAGCAAAAAACACCTTTCTCAATATGGCAGTCGTCGACTCATTATGCTGATTATGAGGGGCTTCCACCATCCCTATGATGTGCTGACTTTCTCCTGGTGTTGTCCCCTGCTGTGCTCATTATGAGGGGATCCCACTATCCCTGTGCTGTGCTGACTGCCTCCTGGGGCAGTACCCTTGCTGTGCTCATTATGAGGGGCTCCCACCATCCCTGTGCTGTGCTCATTATGAGGGGCTCCCACCATCCCTGTGCTGTGCTCATTATGAGGGTCTTCCACCATCCCTGTGCTGTGCTGATTTCCTTGGTTTTTAACTTCATCATAACGAATAATAACAATTATTATAACAATAATAAAACGATATTAATGAACATTATTATTTTGTCAGATTCTGAATCTCCCATCGACTACCAGTACCAGTCTCCCACTCCCATAGTAAAAAAAAAAAGGGTAATTTTCCCAACCTTCACTCAGCAGCAGAAGAAAACCTCTGATTGGTCAACAAAATACCAGTCGCGTTTCCGTTGTTTGGATCCAAAATTCTTCAATGAAAATTCATATTTCGTATACAATTCAGAAGCATGCAAATTCGTATTTCGGATGCTTCCGAATGTACGAATTTTCGGAAATTCGTACGAAACGAACTGCACATGTCTACTGGGTGGAGGTTGGCTTATGCCGCGTACACACGAGCGGACTGTATGGCATACTTAGTTCTTCATACAATCCGACGGACAGTCCGTCGTACTTTCCACTGAACGGACTTGACCACACACGTATGCACAAACAGTCCGTCGAAAGCTTGCGCGATGACGTGTACAGCACGTACGACGGGACTAGAAATAGGAAGTCCAAGACACAGCAAAGCACCCTTCCGCCGTGTAAATTCTTTCTGGGCATGCGCCATTCTTAGTTCGTCGAACTAGCATACTGACGACCGTACTGTCCGCTGAAACCAAAGTACGAAGGACAGAATTTCGAAAAAAACGAAATACTTAGTACGCCGGACTGCACGCTGAAAAAGTCCGCTGAAGCCCACACACGAGCGGATTGTCCGCTGAAATGTGTTTCGACGGACTAAGTACGCCATACAGTCTGCTCGTGTGTACGCGGCATTAGTTTTACAAGAGGGTCCATGAAAAGATGTTACAATTGGCACCTGAGTTCTCCTAGTTTTCCATCAAAATTGTATGAATTCCGAGAATCATTCAAGAGAGCCAATGACTCTGATACACCATATTGAACTATTCTGCAGTAAATTGGACTCTGATCTTAAACCTAAATCCAGGATAATTTTGCATGTACCCTTCACTTATAATGCCTTATATATTTTTTTTACTTTTGTATCTATTTTGTGATATTTGTTCTGTAAATATTTTCTTGCACGTTTTACTAAAGAAATGTTTTAAAGAATGTCAAGTAGGGTGAGGCTGAGGGTGCAATCATCATACAGGGGTAAGGAGTAAGTAATGCAGAGTTCAGAGGCTGACAGTAAGTAATGTAGCATTCATAGATTAGTAGTATGAAATGAAGGGCTTTTTTAGGTCACCTGTAAATAATGTAGCATGCAGAGGTCGGGAGTAAGTAACATGGATTTCAGAGGGCAATAGTATGTGTCATAGAGTGCAGAGGTCAGGAGTATTTTAGGGGTCATTAGTATGTAACCCAACACTCACGGCAATCATCAGGTAGAAACAGAAACCGTATTCCCAAAACACTGAAAAACACAAGCAAAGGAGGCGCCTCTGGGTGCAGACTGTAAAACAAGTTTAATCAAGCGAGAGTTATAAGCATAACTCACATTTTGGCAGTAAAATAAGGCATGGTATGGTCCTAGACAACAGGGGGCATTAGTGATGTCAGTCCCTTGGAAGCCTGTGGATGTTCTGTCTCAGAACTTGTCCCCAAAGCCGCTAGGTGGTGTTGGGCCAGCAGCGGTGAATGGGTGTCAAAATGAGGCTTGGAATGCAGACTGGAATCCAGGTGAAGGGCTTGAGAAAGGAGCACAGCCGTCATACTATTCACGGCCTGCCAGCTCGAGAAACGTGTCGCATTTCCAGTGGTGTCATCACCCTTCGAATGGATTAGAGTCTGCATTCCAAGCCTTGTTTTGACGCCCATTCACCGCTGCCGGCAGCTTTGGGGACGAGTTCTGAGACAGCACAACCACTGGCTTCCAAGGGACTGACATCACTGATGCCCCCCGTTTCTGGGACCATACCATGCCTTATTTTACTGCAAAAATTTGAGTTATGCTTACAAATCTTGCTTGATTAAACTTATTTTACAGTCTGCACCCAGAGGCGCCTCCTTTTCTTGTTGTCTTTGTTAATAGAGATCACCGATCTGAACTCTGACCCTTCACTTCAGCAGAGACCACATGTCAAAATACACAGGACCAAGTATGTCTATGCGTGGGGCAATATTTACTCCAGAAATGATAAGATATTCCTCTTTATTTATCTATCCTGTCGAAATTGTTAACTTGGTGGTATTAAGCAATGTTTATGTCTAAACTATCCACCATTGTGAGGAAATCTTATGCCGCGTACACACGACCGGACTTAAGTCCGACGGAGTTTCGACTGAGTTTCGACGCAGTTTCGACGGAGTTCTGACAGAGTTCTGACGGACTTTCCGAATGAACAGACTTGGCCACACACAATCACACCAAAGTCCGACGGATTCGAATGTGATGACGTACGACCGGACTAGAATAAGGAAGTTCATAGCCAGTAGCCAATAGCTGCCCTCGCATCGGTTTTTGTCCGTCGGACTAGCACACACACGAGCGGATTTCTCGGTAGGAACTGGGTCCGGCGGAGTTCTGGCAGAAAAATTTGAAACATGTTCCATTTCTAAAGTCTGTCAGACTTTTGCAAATCAAAAGTCCGCTGCAGCCCACACACGATCGAATAGTCTGCCGGAATCATTCCGTCAGACTTTTGATGTTGAAAAGTCTGGTCGTGTGTACGCGACATTACTGCAACTTCAGAGGGGGAAAAACAACACAATCAACAACACATATTTCCTGCTTGTGAGTTCCCTATGGCTCAGATAATCACAGGGATTATAGTAGAATTCATAATTCCATCAGTGATTGTCAACATCAATGTGTGGTTGTCCCTCCTCTGATTTTATTAATGGCAGATCTGAGTAACAGCACATTGTGGACAGAGGACAACTGGCCTGCAAGGCTTAAAAAATGCCATCTATGTCAAAGTGAAACAACCACTGGTTAAAGGGGGCCTTTAACACAATCTGTCCTGACACCAAGGATGGGATTATTATAATCAGAATAGGGTGGTTCAACAACTTTCACTCCTCCCATCCTGTTCTTGGACAATCAACATCTGCCTTTCTTGGGGATTGAAGTAAGGTGTTTCTGTTAACTGTGTGGAAATAAATATTGGGGTATTTTCCTGATATTTATTAAACTGGGGAAGTATCTTGGATGAGCTACAGACAACTTCAGCATTGCAAAGCAAGTCCAGTTGAATGTGATTAACTACTACTATCTATACTGGCGGTCTCCAAACTTTCTAAACAAAGGACCGGTTTACTTTCCTTCAAACTATGGGGGCCGGACCATGGTGAGGGGGAGTAGAAAATGTTGTGGTGTCAGTGAGAGTATACAATACCCCTTCTTTGGTGTTGGGGGAGGAATAGTACCCCATTGTTGTCATTGGGAGGAACGGTGCCCATCATTGGTGTTAGTGGGAGGAATAGTGCCCCATCATTGGTGTTAGTGGGAGGAATAGTGCCCCATAATTGGTGTTAGTGGGAGGAATAGTGCCCCATCATTGGTGTTAGTGGGAGGAATAGTGTCCAATCATTGAGGTTAGTGGAAGGAATAGTGTCCCATCATTGGGGTTAGTGGAAGGAATAGTGCCGCATCAGCGGTAGGAGGAATAGTGCTTCATCATTGGTGTCAGTGGGAGGAATAGTGCTCATCATTGGTATCAGTGGGAGGAATAGTGTCTCATCATTGGTGTCAGTGGGAGGAATAGTGTCTCATCATTGGTGTCAGTGGGAGGAATAGTGCTTTGTGTCTGTGGAAGGAATAGTGCCTCATTGTTGTGTCAGTGGAAGGAATGGTGCCTCATCATTGGTGTCAGTGGTAGGAATAGTGCCTCGTCATTGGTAGGGGGAATAGTGCCTCATCATTGGTGTCATTGGGAAAAAGCAGGAAAAATAATACCCCATCATTGGTGTCAGCAGTAGGAATAATTGGTATCAGTGGCCTGAATTATGCCCCATTGTTGGTGACAGTGGGAGGAATAGTGCATCATTATTGGTGTCAGTGGAAGCAATAGTGCTGACAGTTGGGGGAATAGTAATAGGGATGGTGGTAGAGGGAATTTTATGTATGGAGTCAGTATTGGGGATTTAGGGATTTTTATATGCTTGTTATTTATCTTTTCTATTGATAGCTTAATAAATGTTGGTAATTTAACTCTTTAAGGTGTATTAGTATGAATTTCTTTTTTGTTTTTTTCTTTTGGAGTATAGTTGGGGGAATAATGCCCCAAGGGCCAGATAAAAGCAGGCAAAGGGCCCTTGGGCCACAGTTTAGGGACCACTGATCTATACCATGATCTGGATAAATGAAAACCTTCCCACTTTCCAATGTTAGGTCCACTTTGAGCCTTTGTTGATAGCAGTCTTATACATAGATTTTTCTTTGTCACTGATCTCATGATATTTATCATATGCAACTTCACATTAAATGGAATCCTAGATGGCATGTGATGGGAGATAATGTGACCAAAATAAGTATTACGTTATTACATATTCTCCAGGTGTTGTGGGTTGGTGATGTATAATTGGGTTTGTAGAGATAACAACATTTTGTAGCTTTATGGCAGTGTTTTATATATTTATTACATACATTGAAACCAGCTAAAAATATCTGGATTGTCTTTGTTTATGTCCATTATCCTGTATTAAGAACCTTAGGTTTATTTACATCATGCAAACATTTCCTTTTTGCTTTTTTTCAGTCCCACCAAACCTCACTGTTCCCAAAGGCAAATCTCCAATGGTCGCCAGGGAAGGAGATACAATAGAACTGCAGTGTCAAGTCTCTGGAAAGCCAAAGCCAATTATCATGTGGTCTAGAGCTGACAAAGAGTTTCCGATGCCTGATGGATCAATGCAGATGGAGAGTTATGATGGAATATTAAGGATTGTAAATGTGTCCAGGGAAATGACGGGAACATACAGGTGTCAAACCAGTCAATACAATGGATTTAATGTCAAGCCAAGAGAAGCCATGGTTCAGCTGATCGTGCAATGTGAGTACAGAGGGTCATGGCCATTATGATTTTCTATAGTGTTTACATTGTTGTTTGGCTGTCTTTGGACCTTAAGCTAATTTTATTTTAAAGAATTTGATGCATTCCACAGAAATTGCAGAAACTGCAGAGCAAGCCTATCATGAAATCCAAAGTAGAAGTGTTGGCAAAATGAAAAAAAATGCATATAGAAGACCGTCTGTCAACAGCATCATAACAGCAGTTTTTGTTCTTCTGAGTCCTGTGCATCATAGTTTATAACATGTTAATCCTGCCAGTAGAGCTGCTATTTTACACTTCCTTTAACCACTTGACCTCTGGAATATTTACCCCCTTCACGACCAGGCCTTTTTTTTTTTTTTTTTTTTGGCACTGCGTTACTTTAACTGACAATTGCGCAGTCAGGCGACACTGTGCCCAAATTAAATGTATATCATTTTTTTCACACAAATAGAGCTTTCTTCTAGTGGTATTTTTTTGTTTTCATCTGCATTTCTTATTTTTTGCGCTAAAAATTTAAAAAAGACTGAAAACTTTGAAAAAGAAAACTATTTTTTACTTTCTACTATAAAACATATCCAATAAAATGTAAAAACTTACCAATAAGCATTTATTGATTGGTTTGTGCAAGCGTTATAGCATCTACAAACTATGGTATATATATCAGAGTTTTATTTCCCTGTTAGTTCCCCCGGTTTAATCCCAATTATATCTTGCGATGAAGGTCTTGACTTTCTTACTGCAGGTCTAAGCCCTGCCACCCTGGGCAGGGTTATAAAACCCTGCCCAGTCTCCATCTTTCCATCCAGTAAGAGTGCACCAATTTGCAAAGAGGCCCTCTCATTAGACGGTTGTGTAGTTGGTTAAGGTTTAACCGCAAATTAAAATCTGAACCAAAGCGATACAATCTGGCAAGCAAACATCATAGCAAGCCAAAATATCTTTTATTTTTAAAGGTTTTAAATAGATAATAAATGTTGCTAGGTTACATGTTATTCAATTATGTGTGCTGTTTTTTTTTTCCTTTGCAACTACAGAAGTCCAAAGTTTTCAATAATTTCCCAGTAGGCGCCTGGACATAGTATAGTCACAAACATAAAATGTGCATAAATCTGTTTGTAGATTACATTACATCACATATAATGATGATCTGTGTCCTCATCACACCCAAAGTGATAACAAAACTGTTGCTGTTACATCTTTGCAACACTTTGGAATTTTAGAGCCCTATATAAAAAAAAAAGATTGGAATGCAACAAATACGAAGTCTAAAAATTTCATATGATCTTTATTAGTTAGTATAGGTACTCAGACCAACAGAATGAGGTTCCAATAAAAATAAGTGGGGAAAAAAAAGGAACCGCAAGGACCTAGAGTGTCCATGCACTTTCTTTCTCTCTTTTTCTTTCTCCCTTTTTTGTCATCTAAAAAAAAAAGATTGGATACTGGTATGGGGACACTACATTGTTTGCCATACTTTTCAACCTGAAATTTTACACCCCACTCCAAATACGTAGGTCATGGTGTAAAGCCTTTGGTGTCCCAAAACAATTCTTACTGCTTAATGCTGCAGAGAGGATCCCATGATGATTGGAGGAGAGGGCAATCAGAGACCAGTAGCACAACCAGGCTCTTCTTCCTCATTCGCGCACCCTTTTCTCCTTGATTAACTTGCTTTAAAGTGATAGTATACATATACAGTGACTTGAAAAAGTATTCATATCCCTTGCAATTTTCCACATTTTGTCATGTTACAACCATAAACATAAGTTTATTTCATTGGGATTTTATGTGACAGACCAACACAAAGTGGCACATAATTGTGAAGTGGAAGGAAAAGGATAAATGGTTTTCAATTTTTTACAAATAAATATGTGAAAAGTGTAGCGTGCATTTGTATTTAGCCCCCTTTACGCTGATACTGCTAACTAAAATGTAGTGGAACCAATTGCCTACAGAAATCGCCTAATTAGTAAATAGAGTCCACCTGAGTGTAATTTAATCTCAGTATAAATACAGCTGTTCTGTGAAGCCCTCAGAGATTTTTTAGAGAACCTTAGTGAACAAACAGCATCATGAAAGCCAACGAACACACCAGACAGGTCAGGGATAAAGTTGGGGAGAAGTTTAAAGCAGAGCTAGGTTACAAAAAAAATCCCAAGCTTTGAACATCTCACGGAGCACTGTTCAATCCAAACCTACCAAGACATAGAGAGCATTAATTAGAGACGCAGCCAAGAGGCCCATGGTAACTCTGGAGGAGCTGCAGAGATCCACAGCTCAGGTGGGAGAATCTGTCCACAGGACAACTATTAGTTATGCACGCCACACATCTGGCCTTTATGGCTTTATGACTTTGCTCGCATTGGAAACCGCAGCTTGGCATTGCATGTCATTATTGAGTTCATGATCTACCAAAAACACCAGATCCTTCTCCACCATGGCTGCCCCCAGTTGTACTCCCCCTAGTATATATAATGCATGCATATTCTTAGTCCCCAAGTGCATAACTTTACATTTATCAACATTAAACCTCATCTGCCACATAGTCGCCCAATTAGACAGAGCATTGAGGTCAGCTTGTAAATTGGAGACATCCTGTAAGGACGTTATCCCACTGCATAGCTTGGTGTCATCTGCAAAGACTGAAATGGTACTTTTAATCCCAGACCCGATATCATTTATAAAGCTATTAAAAGGTAAGGGTTCCTTACACATGAGCCATGTGTGGGGAACTGTGTCAAACGCTTTTGCAAAATCCAAGTATACCACATCCATAGCCACCCCTCTGTCCAAGGTTTTACTTACCTTCTCATAAAAAAAAATTTGATTTGTTTGACAACTTCTGTCTTTCATGAAACCATGCTGTTTGTTGCTTAAAATATTTTTTTTTCCCAGCAAGAACTCGTCTATGTGGTCTTTTATTAAACTCTCCAGTATCTTCCCGACTATAGAAGATAAACTAACAGGTCTATAGTTACTTGGTAAAGACTTTGTTCCCTTTTTAAATATAGGCACCACATTGGCCCTACGCCAATTCAGTGCTACTATTCCGGTCATTAATAAGTCCCTAAAAGTAAGATACAATGGCTTTGAAATGACAGAGCTAAATTCTTTTAGGATCCGTGGGTGGATGCCATCTGGTCCAGGTGCTTTAATCTACCTTTATTCTGTCTAAATATTTCTGGACCGTTTCACTTTTGAGCCATTGTGAATCATTTGGGGCTGTGTTAGTACCGAAAATCCAAAATAATTAAAGTTGAATCTGTCATTGAAGGCTTATGGTGTCTGTCGAATGTTCTAAGAAGATTCGATGGAGCAGCTAAACTGTACGACACCGCAATCGTACATTTCCGGTCGAATGTTCAGTTACAGTAAAATTCTAATGGTGTATGACACAAGTAATAATTATATTTATTAAATATTATTACTAGTCAACCAACATTAGAATTCTTCTATAGCCTATGGGCAGAGCATTTGACCATAAATGTCCGCTCGTGGCGACTGCTTCGTCGAATCTTCATGTTGAATCTTTTCTCTCTATGTCGAATAATCTTGGACTAATAGAGTTAGGTTAGGCACATTCGACCACAGGTTCGATGGACACAGATTGCTATTGTCAGCGCCATGTCGAATCTCCTATCTATATCGAACTGTTCCTACAAAAACTAAAATAAAGCATTTGTTTCTGTCAGATCTTTTGGTTTTTAGATTCTGCACATTCGTTATCATTTGTTAAAACGAAAATACCCCGAAATGCGGACAAAAATGCATTTGGACGAAAACGAATGCACATGTCTAATCACTACCACCCCCATTGTGGACATGAGCTCCCCCATGCTCCTTCGTATACACAGAACTGAATAATACATTTGCCTTCTCTTTGTCCCCAGTCACCCATTATAGATTATTTTGTTAAGGGCCTACATGCTCAGATCTGACCTTTTTACTATTAATATAGTTGAAGAATTTTTGGGGGTTTGTCCTACTATCTTTTGCAATCTGTGGTTCGTTTTAATTTTTTGAGTCCTTGATTTCCTTTTTACATATTCTGTTATATTCTTTGTAACATTTAAACGACAATAATGTTCCTATATTTTTATATTTTTTTAAAGCTCTTTTCTTATTTTTTATAGCTTTTTTAACTTTGGCCGTGAGCCACATACGTTTGATTTTTAGCCTTTTAAACTATTTGCCCATGGCAATATACTTTGCAGTGAGTTCACAAACAGTCTTTTTAAAGAATTCCCATTTTTGTTCTGTGTCCATTGATGCCAATATTGCCTCCCAGTCTAAGACCTGGAGAGCAGCCCTCATCCTTGGAAAATGTGCTCTCTTAAAGTTAAAGGGGTTGTAAAGGTTTGTTTTTTATTTTCTAAATAGGTTTCTTTAAGCTAGTGCATTGTTGGTTCACTTACCTTTTCCTTCGATTTCCCTTCTAAATGTTTTTTTTCTTTGTTTTCTTTGTCTGAATTTGTCACTTCCTGTTCCTCAGTAAGCTGTTCAGTAAGCTGTTCTGGCTGACTAAACACTGCTCCGATGACAGTGTGAAGTTTACTGATGAGAAACCAGAAGTGAGAAATTCAGACAAAGAACAATAACATTTAGAAGGGAAATTGAAGGAAAAGGTAAGTGAACCAACAATGCACTAGCTTAAAGCAATCTATTTAGAAAATAAAAAAACGAAGCTTTAAAACCTCTTTTAAGTCTTTTTATCTTCCCCGTATGTGTTTTTTGCTTACAGCTAAACACCACATGATAAAAAGGGGAAAATTCCAAGGGGGTATGGATACTTTTTAAAGGCACTGTATATATAGAAGATATACTTTTTTTTTTAAAGTAACAAACATACCTGCTCTGTGCAGTGATTTTTTTCACAGAGCAGCCCCAATCCTCCTCCTCTTGGGTGCCCCTTCGGCGCTCCTGGCCCCTCATTACTGCTGGGGAAGCAGCTTACTATGGGGCACCCAAACAGCGGCTGTGTGTGTCCATTCACATACAGAGTCATGGCTCGGTTTGTCCCCTCTCTCCACTCATTGGCTCACTGGCTGTGATTGACAGCAATTGGAACCAATGACGAGGAAGAGTCCTCGGAGAGCCGAGGCACCTGTGCACATTGCTGGATCGCAATGGGGTTCAGGTGAGTATTAGAGGGGGGAGGCTGCTGCATAGAAGGTTTTTTACGTTCATGCATAGAATGCATGAAGGCTAAAAACCTTGAGCCTTTAGAACCATTTTAAAGTCCCAAAGCAAGTGGTGTGTAATGCCGCGTACACACTATCTGAGTTTCCGTTGGAAAAATCTTGGATGTTTTTTCCGACGGATTTCTGCTCAAGCTTGGCTTGCATACACACTGTCACACAAAAGTTCTCTGAACTTTCAACTGTCAAGTACGTGATGACGTACAACACTACGACAAGCTGAGAAAATTTAGTTCAATGCTTCCAAGCATACGTCAAATTGTTTCTGAGCATGCGTAGGAATTTTGCGTGTCAAAATTGCTACAGACGATCAAAATTTCCCATCGGAACTTTTTCTGTCGGAAAAATACAGAACCTGCTTTCAATCTTTTGCTGGCAGAATTTCCAATTGTGTATACAGGCTTTAGGAAGAGATAAAAATATGTTTGCAGTCCATATCAGGAGAGCACCTAGGATGACAACCATTGATCCCTCCATAGACACATTAAGGAATGACGTAGCCACCCCAGGACAGGAAGCGCGTTATGTGCAGGATTACCAGGTGAAAATAAAGCAAAAGAAGCTTGGAAAAGAAAACAAATATAGCTACCACACCAAGCTGCAATATATTTTATTTTTGGTTTTGTGCTTAGATGCACTTTAGTATTTCCCTGTACTTGCTTCTCCCTTCTATCTTCCATTGTTTCATTCTCTTTTCTTTCCCTCCCACCCTTCTTTACCTTTTTTACTCTAAGGGTCCTTTCACATGAGGCGGATCAGTGCTGATCCACCCTGTGGATATCCGCTTGCTCAGCAGGGATCGCCGGAGCGATCTCCGCTGAGCAGGAAGATGACAGGTCGGTCTCTGCACACTGCGCAGGGACGGACCTGTCACAGCGCCGCTCTCCCCTATGGGAGATCGGGTGACGACGGACCGCAGTGTCCATCGTCACCCGATCCGATGACAGATGGAAAAATTGCTTTTTCCTCCATCACACTTTTTCAGATCGGAGAGGTTCGGATGTCAGCGGACATGTCACCGCTGACATCCGACGCTCCATAGAGCTCTATGGAGCATCTGTTCAGGTCCGCCTGCAAAAAAGGACAGGCGGATCTGAACGAATCGGTAGTGTGAAAGGGGCCTTACTGCCTTCCTTTCCTTTTTCCTCTTTTTATTTCTGTTGCTATTTCCCATTATATTCTCTTTCAATAACTACAAAAAATTCTGCAGCCTAGTGAATCTTCTATTTGGGTTCCTCAGCAAATAATAGTTTGACGAATGATTGTTTTTTTTTTTTTTTATGCCTGCTGCCTAATTAGCAAATAGTAACCTATTTCAAAGTTCATGCTTAAGTTGTCCCATGTTCTGTACCTATGTCACAGTCAATTAGCACCACGAGATTACATTTCCACAAGACAGATACTAGCTGTATCAGCACGGCTCACAATGCAAACTCCTAGAAGTCATGAGTACCCACACAATGTATTTCTAATGAGGCAATATTTTCTTTTCTACCTTAAGGAATAATTAAAGGTTCCAATGTTATCCAAGGTTATACAAACCATAGCTTTAGCATCTGTTTTATACCTGCTTGCAAATTATTCTCTCATTTAATAATGGATGGATTTTTATGTTTCCTTCGCAAAGTGTTTTTGTATTTTTCTGGAACACAAAATCTAATATGTGCTCAACTCTACTGAGAGGATGATAAACTCTCTACTGAGGGATTATGACCATTTGCATTTGGAGGTATGGCTCCACCATGAAAGCACAGTAAAGGCAAGGGATGACCAAAATTCCATGAACTGAATTAATGGGGGGAATGATTCTTAAGGCCATGCCAAAAGTGTTTGGATTTTATTAGAAATGTACAGGATTGAGGATTTTGGCCTTTCTTAAAAAAAAAAAAAAAAAATTAAAAAGTGTTTTTCTTGTGCTGTTTTGATCTGAATTGCATCTCTGACACCTTTAAATCTAAAAAAATAATAATTCCAAACTCAATTTTGAGCTTGCCATGACCCATGAAATTTTCTGCAATAAGTTGTGTCTTTCAAGGCCTTTCCTCGGGGACAACCCTACATGACCCACATGGAAAGACCACAAAAGTCACAACTTACTGCAGCAAATTTCATGGCTCACGACAAGCTCAAAATTGTGTGTGTTTTTTTTTTTTTTTTTAATAGATGTAAGAGATGGAGTTCAGATCAGAATGCCATGAGAAATAGACTTTTCTTGGCTAGAAAAGCTATTTGCAAGTATTTTGTGGAACCCTCACTTGGGTTATTTTTTAAAGTTTACAGTGGCTGGTAAGTTTGTCTTAAATAATTTTAGTCAGAATAAGACCCCATACACACTATAAGATTTTCTGCAGATTTTTCTCTTCAGATTTACCAAAACCATGTAGTGCAGGGGCCAGCCTGGTTGCATACAAATTGAAACTCGATCGGATTTTCCAATGGTAAATGTTGGATGTGAGCTTGTTGGCGGTAAATCTGATGTGTATGCTCCATTGGCCTTTTTTTGTGGGACTTTCCACCAACGAATGTTGGCTAGCATGCTCTCAAATTTTCCGCCAACAAATGTGTGTTGTCGGACTTTCCGTTCATGTGTACACAAGTCTGTTGGACAAAAGTCCAAAGAACAAATACTCATGCTTGGAATCAAGGACGAGCCGGAAGTGCTTGGTCATGTAAAACTAGCGTTTGTACTGGAGATATCACGTACGTCTTGTACGTCACTATGTTTGTAATTGTTGGCCAACATTTGTGTGACCGTGTGTATGCAAGACAAGTTGGAGCCAACAAAATTCCACGGTTTTGTTGTCGGAAAGTCTGATCGTGTGTACGAGGCTTTAAGGTTTGACCTCATATAGTATTGTTTTGGTAAATCTGGAACATCTGCAAACATTTACAGAAAATTGTATAGTGTGTATCCAGCTTAAATGTTGCCGGGGTATACCACCCACAGGATTGAAGATCTGCCTGAACATTGATTTATATAAGTAGGATTGGCGAAAAGGCCAAACAAGTCACAACTTATGCAGCAGATTTCATGAGTCAATTTTTTAGGTTGTAGGAAACCACTTCCTAATGTATGTTTTCCCAAAATCTATTTTACTGTAAGTTTGGAATCAGGCCTCACTTAATACCTTTTTTCTTAAGCAAATTGTTATTTGTGGATTGATTTCAAAATGTCTTACCTGGAAATTCAGGCTGGCAATGCTCCGTGAGGGCCTTGAAGTTACCAGCCATGCTGTCAACCTAACACTCCTTCAGTTAGCCATTCGGCTGCCTATCTGATTGGGAGACCAATAGCCAAAACTAGAGATTACAGGGCAGGCTGACAACACTGATGCTGTCTTTGAGGCAGTGGCTTAGCCATGTTGACTTTAAACAGGAAGTACTGTTCATAGGCAGTGCCAGATTTATTTAAGGGGAAACGGGGAAACTGCCCTTGACAGAAGGGGGCCCCCTCTATACAAAAATAGTATAAAACAATATAAAAAAATTATATATAAAATAAATAATAAAATCATATAAAATCCTTTCTTTTATTAAATATTTTGGGAAGTAACATTTTGCTGGCCATCGTCTAAAAAAGGTTTTACTCTGGACTGGTATATTGTATTGTTTTTAAAAAGGAATTTTGGCAGCTCAAGCGGAGTTCCACCCACAAAGAGTATAGCTGCTGACTTTAAATAATCAGACACTCACCTGTCCCACGTTCCAGAGATGCAGGCATATGAAGCCCCGCTTTTCTCCTCCTCCTAGCAGCACCGGCATTCTAACTGTAGATGCCCGGCTGTGGCCTCAAGCCCTATGCATGCGCGAGCCACTCTGCGCACTGTAAATGACCAGGCAATCTTCTAGGACCTGTGGCATGTCCCAGAAAATTGCAGGGAGGTAGGGGGGAGAGGTGATCTTCCTACCGGCGCCAGATTAAGCTCCCCAGATGTGTTCCTGTGATGCCATGTCTGTGGGCCTCACGCTGGTCCCGGCTCCTCTCCTGTGGCCACAGGCTACATGCTGAGGACCTGCTACTACTATACCAATGCACCAGGAAACATTTTCCGGATCCAAGGAGACCCCATGATAGAAACACACAGATGATCCTGTACCCCATCTAATTCTTGTGAGTGTTCATGTTTATTGTGCCATTAAAAAACTGCTTTAATACTGCACTTAGGTGGTGGTCCTTTTGTTCTCTTCCCTTATTTTGTGGCACCAAGGGAGGAAGTGGGAACTGGGTGCCTCTAAAAACAGGGTACCTGCTCCTCCCCCAAAAAAAGGACAGGCCAAATGTGGCATGTCAGGGGATCACCAGCACTTAAAGCAGAAGTTCCATTTTTGGGTGGAATTCCGCTTTAATGACATCGGCCTATGACTGCCTGTGTGTGTGTGTGTGTGCACATTTTTAAAATTTGTGACCGTCATTAAGAATGTAAACCTATTTTGTATATGAGGGGATCCCCAAGGTCTAACCATCCATGGAAAACAATTGAGTAATGTCCGTGATACATTTTTTATTTGCACTAACATACAATTTGATGGCGGCTGGTCCGCAAGTAGTTAAAAAGCCAGTCCACTTCTCCACAGTTCCACCTCCGCGACTGCTATTGTTGCGCTATTGTGAATTTTGCTGTGTATGCACTTTGGTATATATATTTCATTTTCACTGGTTTTGAAATGATATAAATGGTTGGAGGCCCAGAAAATGCTAAGCCGACTTAACACCTTCCCTTCTGGGTCAGCCTGAAATATTTGCTATCTCAGTACCACCAACTTGTAATCACTTGCTCATACATAGATTTATTTCCACGTTGAATTTCACTGATTTATAGCCTACTTTTATTAATCTGAACAATCTTGAAGTTTGTAAACTTACTTTAAACAATCCCACACATTTACATCCTAGAATTCAGTAACGCATATTCAGTAGGCACTTTTTTGTAGGGCATCAGCCTTTGACACGATTTTAGTCAAACAAGTGAATTTGTAAAGGTAATTTCTACAAATCATTTTCTTCCTACAATCACAGAAATGTCTCGTGTAAAAAAGTGATGCTTATTATTGCAGGTACAGCAGAAATACAGAACACAGCCATTAACGCGTCAGAGTTTATTTTGGTTTTCACTTCTTTCCTTCTCGGGTTGTTTCAGAGCTAGCACAGCTGGCATTCTGAACAGGACTAAAATGGAAAGCCATTAAGAAATGTTTCAACAGTTGGAAATAGCTGGACTTCTCCCTATGATGGCCAATACCTAGATATAGAAATGTCAATGCAAAGTATATTTGCAGATTCACCCAGAAGATTTTTTTTTTAAACTATATAAAACTGCCATGTCCATTGAACTGTGGCCAGTAGGTTTAGAAGGGCCAATAAGGAGCAGCTATATGGGTTGATTTTCTAAAACTGGAGAATGCAAAACCTTATGCAGTTCTGCATCGAAGCCAATCAGCTTCCAGGTTTTTTCCTAAAAGCTTAATTTAACAAGCTGATATGAGAAGCTGATTGGCTACCATGCACAGCTGCACCAGATTTTGTACTCTGCGGTGTTAGTAAATCTACCCCATAGTGTGCGTGAAATAGAACTGAAAACCCCCGTGTGCAATAAACTATTTTAACCCTTGTGTGTTGTGTTTTTTTTTTTTTTACTTTTTTTTCACAGGTGAATGGGTAGGGATACATTGTACCCCATACTCATTAACATAGGGTGGGGGGCCGGGATCCGGGGGCCCCCTTATTAAAGGGGGCTCACGGATTCCGATAAGCCCCCCACCCGCAGACCCTGAAAACCAACGGCCAGGGTTGTCGGGAAGAGGCCCTTGTCCTCATCAACATGGGGAGAAGGTGCTTTGGCTTGGTACGGCTCAGGAGGGGGGGGGGGGGCGCTCGCTCGTCCCCACCCCCTTTCCTGGCCGGCCGGGTAGCATGCTTGGATAAGGGTCTGATATGGACCCGGGGGGGACCCCCATGCCGATTTTTCGGCGTAGGGATTCCCCTTTAAGTCCATACCAGGTGACGGGGCCAGCGACGCCTCCTTCGCTGGTCCCGGCTACCTGGCGACGCACTCAAAATGAGCGGACTTTCCTCCACGTGTGTGGGCGAGTCCGTTCATTTCAAAAGTAGGGCGGATAGTCCGGCGGACTTAATATGCCGTATTAGTCCGCCGCAAAAGTACCGTGTGTGGGCAGGTAGCTCATTCGGAAAGTCCGCCAGACTAAATCCGCCGGATAGTCTGCTACGTGTGTACGCGGCATAAGATGGCTTAAATCTGGAGCCATGCTATGTGACACCATGGAGATCTTTACCACCAGAGGTATAATGCCTTGCAAAAGTATTCACCCCCTTGGCATTTTTCATGTTTTGTTGCCTCACAACCTGGAATTAACATGGATTGTTTGAGCAATTTCATCATTTCAATTACAGAACATGCCCACAACTTTGAAGATTTTTTTTTTTTTATTGTGAAGCAAACAACAAATAGGACAAAGTAACAGAAAAAAGTCAATGTGCATAACTATTCACCCCCCTAAAGTGAATACTTTGTAGAACCACCTTTTTGCGGCTATCACAGCTCCAAGTCGCTTTGGATAAGTCTCCATGAGCTTGTCACATCTTACCACTGGGATTTTTGCCCATTCCTCCTTGCAAAACTGCTCCAGCTCCTTCAAGTTGGATGGTTTGCGCTTGGTAACAGCAATCTTTAAGCCTGACCATTGATTTTCTATTGGATTGAGGTCTGGGCTTTGACTAGGCCATTCCAACACATTTACATGTTTCCCCTTAAACCACTCAAGTGTTGCTTTAGCAGTGTGTTTGGTGTCCTGCTGGAAGGTGAACCTCCATCCTAGCCTCAAATCACACACAGAGTGGTCCAGGTTTTGCTCAAGAATATCCCTGTATTTAGTACCATCCATCTTTCCCTCAACTCTGACCAGTTTCTCAGTGCCGACTGCTGAAAAACATCCCCACAGCATGATGCTGCCACCACACTGGATGGCGTTCTTTGGGTGATGTGATGTTGGGTTTGCGCCAGACATAACATTTTCTTTGATGGCCAAAAAGTTCAATTCTAGTCTCATCAGACCAGAGCTCCTTCCTCCATACCTTTTGGGAGCCTCCCACATGCCTTTTCGTAAACTCAAAATGTGCCGTTTTGTTTTTTGATAAAAGTGATGGCTTTCTTCTGGCCACTCTGCCATAAAGCCCAACTCTATAGAGCGTACGGCTTATTGTTGTCCTATGTACAGATACTCCAGTCTCTGCTGTGGAACTCTTCAGCTCCTCCAGGGTTACTTTAGGTCTCTGTGCTGTCTCTCTGATGCCCTCCTTGCCTGGTCCATGAGTTTTGGTGTGTGGCCGTCTCTTGGCAGGTTTTCTGTTGTGCCATGTTCTTTCCATTTGGTTATGATAGATTTGATGGTGCTCCTAGGGATCATTAAAGATTTGGATATTTTTTATTACCTAACCCTGATTTGTACTTCTCAACAACATTGTCCCTTACTTGTGTGGAGAATTCCTTGGTCTTCATGGCAGTGTTTGGTTAGTGGTTCCTCTTGCTTAGGTGTTGCAACCTCTCAAAAGGTGTGTATATGTAATGACAGATCAAATGACACTTAGACTGCACACAGGAGGACATCATTTCACTAATTATGTGACTTCTGAAGGTAATTGGTTGCACCAGAGCGTTTTATGGGCTTCATAACAAAGAGGGTGAATACATACGCACATGCCAATAATCTGCTTTTTATTTCTGAAAAATAGTTTTATGTGTATATTTTTCTAATTTAACTTCACCAACTTGGACTATTTTGTTCTGATCCATCACATAAAATTCAGATTAAAAAAAAACATTGCACTAAAGGCTGTAATGTAACAAAACAGGTAAATATCCAAGGGGGTGAATACTTTTGCAAGGCATTGTACATGTCTTGCCATTTGGGAAACACATCTAGCATATGGGCAACTTCTTGCCCTCTGCCACTCAAAATGATCGACTTGCATAAGCTAACTGATGTAACCGTGTCCCGAGATGAAAAAAATATATACTTGGTTAGAAACACAGCGTACACTGTAAGGTGACTGCATTGAATAATAGAAGATAAAATGCTAATGCTGAGGTTTGTAGAATTCTGAAATGGAATGAAAAAAAGGCTACAGTAAGTAGGAAGATTGCAAGTTTAAGAAGTGAATTGGAAATAGTGAGATAAAGGAAGGTTTGAAGATAAGCAAACTGCCAGAAAAAGGTCCGAATTTTTCCACTGTAGCTGAAGAATCCATTAAAACAATATGAAAGGGTGGAAGTGTTTCAGTATTTTAACTCCGAATCATAAGGTAAAAATACACATTAATCTATTTGTTCCCTTATGTTTTAACTCATCCACTCACGATATTAATTTCTTCTTAAATTACCCTGGTTATGGACACACACATGTGGACCAATGTATATGTGTATACATCAAATTTTATGTTCTTGGGTAAATGACTTACCTCCCACCTGTCCAGATTTACAAGGAAGGTCATTAGTTTCAGATAAAGGTTGTTTTTTCCAGACTTGGGCATGTTTAATGCAAATGCTAGTTGTGTGTAATAAATGACTGTGAGTAACTTTAGTTGATAGGCTTAGAGTTCTGGAGTTATTCTTACTGTCTCGTGTTTTTTACTACTGAGCTACTCTGTCACTTTGTGTAGCCTCCCTGGCGGTATGATTATGTCAGATGTTTGAGTCTCAAAGTGGTACAATTGTTTTACATAGAAATTTGGCATTTTATATTGTAGGCCTGTAATTCTTAGTAATAACGCATTTAAATTTATCCAAACCAGAGTCTAGTAAACATCCCTTGTATGATAAAGTTTGAAACACAAAGTCATAAATTATAATATGATAAATAACTAAAAATAATTATAAAAAAATCTAATAATAAAATGTCCCCACGATTCACTATTGCTCAATTCTGCAAGTGTTCTAATTTATTATCGCTGTTTTCTAGCTGGTCTGAAACCACTTTTGACATAAAGGGACACTTTTTGGTTTCCATGGACAATCTCCAGTTTCTAGGCAGAAAGAACAGTATATACAATATAAAACTGCAAGCAGGACATTGGACAAAGCATTAACCTCCCTGGAGGTATTCCAGAGTCTGGCTCGGGGTGGAATTTCAGTACCATTAGCGGAAACCCCGAGCCAGACTGGGGATCGCATCGCAGGATACAGGGAAAGTTACTTACCTTGTCCCCTGGATCCTGCAATGTCTCCCTGCTGTGTGTGCGAGCCGTCTCCTCACTCGATTCACACAGTGACGAGTTCCGCCGGGCTCCATTCCCTGCAAGCGTTGCGACGCATGGGTACGGAGAACAGCGCCAAGTTCAAAAAAGTAAAAACACAGTACATATACAGTACACTGTAATCTTATTATTTATTATATTATATGTAGCTCCGGCTCCTGAAGACCACACACTATATGTTTTAAAAGTTAACTATAGGATGTTCAGCCTGGCCACAGGGGGCACTGTCTTATTTGGCAGGCATGGAACCACAGTCTGGTTGGGTGCTTTAAGGTTACCTTCTCTTGGGGCCCGCCCAGTGCAAACTCCGGGCAGGAAGTGCCATGGTTGTAATTGGAACCGATGACCCTAGTGCTGCTATGTGGAAGGAGGTGCTAAACATTATTATTATTATCCTCGATTTATATAGCGCCAATAGTTTACGCAGCACTTTACAATGGAGAGGGGACAGCACAATTGCAGTACAGTTCAATACAGAAGGTACAGGAGGGCCCGGCTTGTAGAGCTTACATTCTAATGGGAGAGGGGTGGTGCTACAAAAGGTAATAGCTGCAGAGAATGATTTGATGGGGGTGTCTCTGGGACAATTGTTAGGTGGGTGTGGGATAGGCTTCCCTGAATAAATGAGTTTTCTGGGATATCCTAAAGGTGGACAGGGTAGGGGCTGATCGGATATACTGGGGCAGGGAATTCCAGAGGATCTGGAGAAGTCCTGAAGACGAGCATGAGAGGAGGTAACAAGGGAGCTAGAGAGCAGGAGCCACTGTGCTACTCCAGTCTCAAGGAGGCCTACTAGATGCTATTAATGGCATCCCAGTCTTAGTCTGTAGGGTTCAATATTGAGTTGGCAAACCCTTTGCAGCTATAACAGCTTCAACTCTTCTGGGAAGGCTGTCCACAAGGTTTAGGAGTGTGTCTATGGGAATTTTTTAACATTCTTCCAGAACTGCATTTATGAGGTCAGGCACTGATGTGGAGGAGAAGGCCTTGCTCGCAGTCTCCGCTCTAATTCATCCAAAAAGTGTTCTCTCAGGTTGAGGTTAGGACTCTGTGCAGACCAGTCAAATTGCTCCACCCAAAACTCGCTCATCCATGTCTTTATGGACCTTGCTTTGTGCACTGGTGGGCAGTCATGTTGAAACAGGGAGGGGCCATCCCCAAGCTGTTCCCACAAAGTTGGGAGCATTAAATTGTCCAAAATATCTTAGTATACTGATGCCTTAAAGGGGCCAAGCCCAACCCCTGAAAAAAAATCCCACACCATAATCAACCTTCCACCAAATGATATAGACCAGTGCACAAAGCAAGGTTCATGCGATTGTGGAAGAATGGTCAAACATTCCCATAGACACCCTCCTAAACTTTGTGGATGGCCTTCCCAGAAGAGTTGAAGCTGTTATAGCTGTAAAGGGTGGGCCAACTCAATATTCAACCCTACGGACTAAAACTGGGATGCCATTAAACTCTGTGTGTAAAGGCAGGCGTCCCAATACTTTTGGTAATATAGAGTGTGTATATGTAAGTATGTATGTGTGTGTGTGTGTGTATATATATATATATAAGTCGAACCTTGGTTTATGAGCAACGCGGTTAACAAGCGTTTTAAAAGAAGAGCAACTTTTTTTTTTATTCTGACTCGGTTTGCGAGTGTTGTCTTGCAAAACTAGCAGAATTCAATCAAATGGGTGGTGCAGTACCGCATTTGGCCAGAGGTGCAGAGGCACTGGGGACACTCAGAACACTGTGAGCCGTTCGGAAATACTCAGAAACACTCGGAAATACTCCGTTCCTGAGTGTTTCCAAGTCTTTCCGAGTTCAGCTGAGCTGTCTGTATTTCAGAGGCTCTCCCGCACCCCTCCACCTCTGGCCACATGTGGTATTGCATGTAATAGAAGTCAATGTGGAACTAATTACCTTAGTTTCCATTGACTTTTATGAGGAAACTCGCTTTGATTTGCGATTGCTTTGGATTACAAGCATTCTCCTGGAACAGATTATGCTTGTAATCCAAGGTTCCACTGTGTGTGTGTGTGTGTGTGTGTGTGTGTGTGTGTGTGTATGTATGTATGTATGTATATATATATATATATATATATATATATATATACACAGTATCTCACAAACGTGAGTACACCCCTCACATTTTTGTAAATATTTTATTATATCTTTTCATGTGACAACACTGAAGAAATTACACTTTGCTGCAATGTAAAGTAGTGAGTGTACAGCTTGTATAACAGTGTACATCACACAGCCATTAATGTCTAAACCACTGGCAACAAAAGTGAGTACACCCCTAAGTGAAAATTAGCCATTTTCCCCTCCCTGATGTCATGTGACTTGTTGGTTTTACAAGGTCACAGGTATGAATAGGTAGCAGGTGTGTTAAATTTGATATCACTCTCACTCTCTCATACTGGTCACTGGAAGTTTAACATGGCACCTCATGGCAAAGAACTCTCTGAGGATCTGATAAAAAAATAATGGCTGCTCTACATAAAGATGGCCTAGGCTATAAGAAGATTACCAAGACCCTGAAACTGAACATTTTCTACTCAGAACAGGCCTCTCCATGGTCGACCAAAGAAGCTGAGTCATATTCAGTGGTTGTCTTTGGGAAACAGACATATGAGTGCTGCCAGCATTTCTGCAGAGATTGAAGGGGTGGGGAGGTCAGTCTGCCAGTGCTCAGACCATATTGGTCAATATTGCATCAAATTGGTCTGCATGGCTGTTGTCCCAGAAGGAAGCCTCTTCTAAAGATGATGCACAAGAAAGACCACAAACAGTTTGCTGACGACAAGCAGACTAAGGACATGGATTACTGAAATCATGTCCTGTGGTCCGATGAGACCAAAATAAACGTATTTGATTCAGATGGTGTCAAGCATGTGTTACATAGTTACATAGTTAGGTTGAAAAAAGACACAAGTCCATCCAGTTCAACCACAAAAAAAAAAAAATATATATATATATATATATATATATATATATATATATATATATAATAAATATCATACCAGCCCATATACCCTATTCTATACCCACAGTTGATCCAGAGGAAGGCAAAAAACCCCAGCAGAGCATGATCCAATTTGCTAAAGCAAGGGAAAAAAATCCTTCCTGATCCCCCGAGAGGCAATCGGATTTTCCCCGGATCAACCTTACCTATAAATGTCAGTACCCAGTTATATTATGTACACTTGGGAAATAATCCAGGCCCTTCTTAAAACAATCCACTGAGCTGGCCATAACCACCTCTGCAGGGAGTCTATTCCACATTTTCACAGCTCTTACTTTGAAGAAACCTTTCTGTATTTGGAGATGAAATCTCTTTTCCTCTAGACGTAAAGAGTGCCCCCTTGTCCTCTTTGTTGACTGTAAAGTGAATAACTCGACACCAAGTTCCCTATATGGACCCCTTATATATTTGTACATGTTGATCATATCCCCCCTTAATCTCCTCTTATCAAGAGTGAATAAATTCAGTTCCTCTAATCTTTCCTCATAGCTGAGTTCCTCCATGCCTCTTATCAGTTTGGTTGCCCTTCTCTGCACTTTCTCCAGTTCACCGATATCCTTTTTGAGAACTGGTGCCCAAAACTGAACTGCATATTCCAGATGAGGTCTTACTAATGATTTGTACAGGGGCAAAATGATATCTCTCTCTCTGGAGTCCATACCTCTCTTAATACAAGAAAGGACTTTGCTCGCTTTGGAAACCGCAGCTTGGCATTGCATGCTATTATTGAGCTTATGATCTACCAAAACCCCCAGATCCTTCTCCACTATGGATTCCCCCAGTTGTACTCCCCCTAGTATGTATGATGCATGCATATTCTTAGCCCCCAAGTGCATAACTTTACATTTCTCAACATTAAACCTCATCTGCCACATAGTCGCCCAGTTAGACAGAGCATTGAGGTCGGCTTGTAAATTGGAGACATCCTGTAAGGACGTTATTCCACTACATAGCTTGGTGTCATCTACAAACACGGAAATGTTACTTTTGATCCCAGACCCAATATCATTTATAAAGATATTAAAAAGTAAGGGTCCCAGCACTGAACCTTGGGGTACACCACTGATAACCTTAGACCATTCAGAGTAAGAATCATTAACCACTACTCTCTGAATTCTGTCTTTTAGCCGGTTTTCTATCCATTTACAAACTGATGTTTCCAAACCTGTAGACTTTACCTTACACATGAGCCGTGTGTGCGGAACTGTATCAAATGCTTTTGCAAAATCCAAATATATCACGTCCACCGCCACCCCTCTGTCCAAGGTTTTACTTACCACCTCATAAAAAGAAATCAGGTTTGTCTGACAACTTCTGTCTTTCATGAATCCATGCTGTCTGTTGCTCAAAATATTTTTTTCCTGCAAGAACTCGTCTATGTGGTCTTTTATTAATCCCTCCAGTATCTTCCCAACTATAGAAGTTAAACTAACGGGTCTATAATTACTTGGTAAACACTTTGTTCCCTTTTTAAATATAGGCAGCACATTGGCCTTGCGCCAATCCAGTGGTACTATTCCTGTCATTAATGAGTCCCTAAAAATTAGATAAAATGGTTTTGAAATTACAGAGTTCAATTCTTTTAGGCTCCGTGGGATCCACGGATGTGTGGTGGCAACCAGGTGAGGCGCACATAGACAAGTGTGTCTTGCCTACAGTCAAGCATGGTGGTGAGAGTGTCATGGTCTGAGGTTGCATGAGTGCTGCCGGCACTGGGGAGTTGCAGTTCATTGAGGGAACCATGAATGCCAACATGTACTGTGACATACTGAAGCAGAGCATGATCCTCTCCCTTCCTTGCTAAAGAATCTGGGTAAAGGTGATGGTCTGGCCAAGCATGTCTTCAGGCCTGAACCCTACTGAACATCTGTGGGGCATCCTCAAATGGAAGGTGAAGGAGCGCAAGTTCCCTAACATCCACCAGCTCTGTGATGTCATCATGGAGGAGTGGAAGAGGACTTCAGTGGTAATCTGTGAAGCTCTGGTGAACTCAATGCCCAAGAGGGTGAAGGCAGTGCTGGAAAATAATGGTGGCCACACAAAATATTGACACTTTGCGCCCAATTTGGACATTTTCACTTAGGGGTGTACTCACTTTTGTTGCCAGCGGTTTAGACATTAATGGCTGTGTGTTGAGTTATTTTGAGGGAACAGAAAATGTATACTGTTATACAAGCTGTACACTCACTACTTTACATTGTAGCAATGTGTCATTTCTTCAGTGTTGTCACATGAAAAGATAGAATAAAATATTTACAAAAAAATGTGAGGGGTGTTTTTGTGAGATACTGTGTGTGTGTATATATATATATATAACTTTTCAAAGTAGAGGAAAGCCGCTCCCAGTCTTCAATTAGTGCGATGCGATCTGGTCATCCCACTGACCAAAATATAAGAAAAAAGTCCAAGAGATCACTGCACTTAAAATTTCTTTAGTGAACCAAAGTTCAAAGAAAAATTACATGATGTGTAAGTTCAGACACATCACGTATGTAATTTTTGTTTGAACTTTGGTTCAATAAAGACATTTTAAGTGCAGCGATCCCCTGGAAGTTTTTCTTTTTTATATATATATATATATATATATATATATATATATATATATATATATATATATATATATATATATATATATATATATATATATATATATATATATTAAACGCTGTAACACATATGGTGATGTAATCTTCAAGTACAAGATTTATTTTATGATATCTATAAAAATAGAAACATAGAAAAGTAAAGGAGTACATGGAATTTGATTACGGTTGACCCTTTACTAAAAATGTTTACTATTGGCTTCTAGAAGAGCAGACCAATGATTGTTTAAATTGCTAATATATTGAAGAACGTACTTTGTTTATGTCATTAAAATGTACTATGCTTTACTTACAAAAAAATATTGCTGGAAAAAAAAGAAAAGTGTGGACAGAAAAAGACCTAGTAGCCCATCGAGTTAGAACTTCCTGAGCCCAAATATTGCTTACTATTTTACTATTTCATATTTTTGATATATATATATATATATATATATATATATATATATATATATATATATATACAATGTTTTATTTACCCCATCTTAAGCCATGTACACATAATTGCATGTAATTAGTAATGAGTGAATTTTACTGCCCCATGTAGATTGTATTCAAAATCTCAACCAAAGTCCAGTAAAAGCAATACACCAAATGTTCTTTGCCTCAGGCTAATAACCCAGCAATAACAGACCTACGTGGTACCTTGCGCATGAGAGATTAAACGTTTGTTTTTTGTTTTTTTTTCTTCTGCTTATTCTTTTTTGTTTTGTTTTTTACATTTTTAAACATTGAATTTGGGTTCAGTGTAAGTTCAAGACAAAAAAAAATAAAAAGCATATCTGCTTCCTGCAGCAGTTGTCATGCATTTTCATAAATTCAATGTGGCATGAATTAAATCTTCTTTTCTTTTGTATAAATGTAAGTGGAGTTACTACTAAATAGTAGAAATAATGACATTTGTATAAAGCCTGCTATTTGCTCGTTGGTTTAAATGTACATTTTGTTAAATAATGTCACAATGAGATACAAAAACTGAATGTGGAATCTTCACATAAATAGTTGATTTTGTGGAATTTGGACCCTCAAAGATTGCATGCCATTCTTTCTCACCATGGCTAGTGAGGCATGCAGAGGGCTTCTTTGCAATCATTCGGCAGATATCACTGGTTGGTAAGGCCAGAGAAAAATTTCTAACTTGGTTGCGTAACGTGAGAAAATGTTCTGCAGTGGCAACCTCTAAAGCCTCGTACACACGATCTGACTTTCCAATGGAAAATGTGTGATGACAGGCTGTTGGCGGTAAATCCGACCGTGTGTACGCTCCATCGGACTTTTGTTGTTGGACTTTCCACCAACAAATGTTGGATCGTAGGTTTTCAAATTTTCCGTGGACAAATGTGTGTTGTCGGATTTTATGAGCGTGTGTACACAAGTCCGTCAGACAAAAGTCCAAAGTACAAGCACGCATGCTCGGATGCAAGAATGAACCAGAAGCAGTCGGTCTCCTAAACTAGGGTTCGGAATGGAGAATTAACATTCGTCAAGCGGCAAACTATGAAATCTCCAAATGCAGCGTACAATTCTCTTCTTCTTTAATGGGATAATAATGAAGCTGCTTTGCTGGTGATACTGATGGCGTTATTGCAAACTAATTTTGAAAGGCTTTTTATTCTAGTGATATGAAGAATACCCTGTTCCCCCGAAAATAAGACCTAGCATGATTGTCGGTGATGGCTGAAATATAAGCCCTACCCCCCAAATAAGCCCTATCCTGTTTCCCTGAAAATAAGACCTACAAGGACTTTAACTAGTGCTTATTTGGGGGGGGGGGTAGGGCTTTTATTGCAGCCACCACCGAGAATCACATTAGGTCTTATTTTTCGGGGAAACGGGTAATATTATAATGCTTTTTTTTTATTTGGGCAAGTTACCACAACACCATTATATAATTTACCACAATACCATCTCCTAAAGGGAGAAAGGCCATGATTGTGATTCAGTACAGGTTGATCATATAAACTCAGATTTTCCTGAACGGATTCTTTGGATTATATACACTTTGCAGTTTGTGTGGAACTGCAGGTTTCTCAAAAGATGCCGAATCTTCCCTTGGTATCATGAAGGATTCTAATACACGGACTATGAGATATAAATATTGAGTATTTGTTGCGGTCTATCCTCAATATTTGTGTATGAAGTACCTATGGAGAGTGACTTGGCTTTATCCATTGGATATCCATTATATTGATCATATGATCAGACATGTTGTAGGTGTATAATATGAACACTGGATCTTTGTAAATATTAAGCACTTGGGAGGGTTGATTTACTAAAACTAGAAAGTGCAAAATTGTATGCAGCTCTGCATAGAAACCAATCAGCTTCCAGTTTTTTTTTTTTTTTTTTGTTAAAGCTTAAAGTGTTTGTTAACCCACAAAGAAAAAATATACATCCTGGTCCCTTAAAGCAGATTACACAGCACAGTGCTGTGCCCCCTCTAAACTGTAAAAAAAACAACCTCTCCCTGAACTTGCCTCTACAATGTTCTAGAAAACAGGGGAAGGCACCAGAAGAGCTGTAAGGATGAGTCATCCAACCCCCCTGAGTCAATAAACCCTCACCCAGATCTACAACCCACGCTTGGCGCTCAGCCAAGCCAATTTACCTACACGAACAGCTAACCTTTTTACCTCTACCACGCTAGAGGGTCCTCTACACCAGGATCATTACTCATGTTCTAAGACACAAACAAAGAAAATAAAATAGTGCTCTCCATAATAAAACTTTTATTGTTGCAAAAGAGATACTCGCTTGTACACAGACCAAAGCAAGCCTTCGGGCTTATAATAGCCCCAAGATGACAGTGCTATACTTCATCTCCTGCACTATCGATCAATTTCCTCCAGCTAGCAAAACACAGCCACAAGCTCATTTCTGCCAACACAATCCCTTACTGCTTTCCATCATGTTTAGTTGGCAATGACATATACGGCTATACGTATGTAAGCGAGTCTGATTCTTAGTAAAATTACGATGGAATATTTATTGATAATGTACATATAGTGTAATATTTATAATCTATACTTGAAGGATTTGACTTGTATACCTCTGCTCTCCCATTTTTGGTCCTCCTAGGTTCTATAGTCATATTTACCTGGTTCTGAGGAAGCAATCGGCGAAACACGTCAACCAGTATCTATGATTTTGACTGATGAATTTTATATTTGTATAGTGTGGACATTGTATCAATAAAATTAAAAATGTATTACAAATTGTTTGTTATATCTTGTTCAGGTATCGGTATAGTTCATTCTCTCCTTCTTCCCCCTTTTTTTGCTTTGGCAATGACATCATCAGACCCCCCCCCCCATCATATCCACCAATCAGAATTGTTTTGTTTTTCAGTGAAGTTAAAGGAGAAACCAAACTGGATGCCATTGGCTCCAGAGCTAATGAAATAGACTCCTTATTGTTAGCCTAGAGAGGGGAACTACTAAAGGACACCTTTTAATATTTGCAGATATTCCATTGTGTACTGAACCCTATACTCCAGCTGTCAGAGGGCTGTTTTTTACTGCTTTTGGCCCTTCTGATAATATGTGGGCCTAAGCCAGTTTAAATTTGGCAAGAAGAGGCATTTTTTCATTACGTGTTATCTCTCTGTGGGGAAAATAATGAGACTAATTTGTTGATGTTTATTGGCACACAAACAAATCCAGGACCGTTAAACGGAAACTTCTGTGTTCTAATAAAAGCCTATTTGCCTCCTTACTAACTACCAAAAACACTTTAATTTCACCTTTCCCATTGATTCCAATACATCTCACCAAAATGGCAACAGTTTGCAGAAACCTCCTGATTTTCATCAGAGAGTCATCTTCTCTAAACTAAATTCAAATAAAATCTGAAAACCTTTCTCTTTCGACAAGCTTTCATGTAATTGTCTCTTTTACCCCTCTGTTTTACCCTGTATATTTATTGGGTTTTTTGTTTCTCTTGTCTTTTGTAAAGTGCTTTGAGACACTACCTTTAATCACTTGACCTCCAGAAGATTTACCCCCCTTTTTCTGCCTATCTAATAAAAATAAAAAATCAGTTTAGGTCAATATGTGTTTTGCTACATATTTTTGGAAACAAAAAAATCCCAATATGTTTTATAATATATAATTGGTTTGTGCAAAAGTTATAGCGTCTACAAATTATTATTGTTATTATTATTTTTGTTTTATTATTTTTTTATTTTTTACTAGTAATGGCGGCGATCAGTGACTTATAGCGGGATTGCGATATTGCGGCGGACAACTTGAACACTGAAACTTTTGACACTTTTTGGGGGCCAGTGACCCCAGTACAGTGATCAGTGCTAAATGTACTAATGACACTGGCTGGGAAGGGGTTAAAGTAGTTGTAAAGGCAGAAGGTTTTTTTTTTTTTTTTTTTTTTTTATATTTTCTATGCATTAAGATACAAAACCTACTATGTGCAGCAGCCCCCTCTGCCCCCCGAATACTTACCTGAGCCCCATCTCTATCCAGCAATGTCCACGAGTGCCTCGCCATCCAGGACTCAACCTCCAGAATGGCTGAGAAACAGCAATGGGGCCAGTGGCTCCCACTGCTGTCAAACAAACTCAGCCAATCAGGAGAGGGAGGGGTCAGGCTGAACCGCCGCTCTGTGTCTGAATAGATACACAGAGCTGCAGCTTGGCTTAGGTGGCCCCATAATAAGCTGCTTGCTGTGAGAGCACTCAACAGGAGGGAGAGGCCAGGAGCTCCAGCCAGGGACCTGAGAAGAGGAGGATTGGGGCTGCTCTGTGCAAATCCACCACACGGAGCAGGTAAGTATAACATGTTTGTTATTTTAATATTAGGGGCAATCAAATGGTCAACTGTGTGCCTAGCCAGTGCTTTCTCACCATGGGGGAGGTGTCTTTACTAGGGGAAGGCATTGATTCATGTTCCTGCTTTGCAGGAACAGGAACACAGGATCAATACATCCCCTACTGACATAATGGCAATCTGCCTTGTTTACATAGGAAGATTGCAGTTCTGAGGGTGTACTGTATAATGGGCGGGTGCTGGCAGAGATCGAATACCCGGGACCCACCGCTGAGCTCCTGCAGTGTGTGATCACAATGAAAGCGTGTCACCGGCAGCGTGCACGTGTGTTCCAGGTGCAGAAATGTCAGATCACTTACTAGGACCAGGATCTGGCACAGTGCGGCCGCCCTGCCGCTGTATTTGTGTGCTGGACAGTCGGGAACTGGTTAAAATCGATATATAAAATAAAATGTATTATTACTATTAATCAATAAAATGCCATCTTTTTTTTTCATTTGGAAGGTATGGCCCAAAGTAGACCTAACGCACCTTGCAGAGGTTATTCTTCTCAAGTCGGCCCTCTGTTTCTCTTGTGCTTGATATAACAGTAATGCTCTTACTAGCTATAAATATATTACCTTAGAAATTGGATGCCGTCTTACAGGATTTGTTTCCTCCATATTTCAGCATGTCACAAAGCACTACGGTGGTCCTCTGTTCATATAGGCAGCCCATTATTTTAATAACCTTCATTCAGCTATCTTCTGATCTTGCAGTCATTTAAATTAGATATACAGAACCATGGGCGCATCCCTTTATGTGTACAAGTCAATTACTGTTAATAAAACGACTTAATATTTTTTTTTTTTCTGCCAGCAAATGGAGTATTACATGAAAAATTAATGATAACTGTCTCAGGTGCTTTTTATGCTGCCTTTGAATTATGATTCAAAGTTTAGCCATGAATTATGGGGAAAAATTATTGTGATTAGCTGTTTCAATAGAACCTGTCACTGGCGGTTATGGAACGTCCATCGCTTGTACCTGCACAATGTCAAAGTTCACAGATCCATTTAATGATCCTATTACTAAAATGAATTATTCCTTTCCCTGTCTTGAAAAATTCCTCGCCAAATGCCGCTGTTATTATACATATTGTACGGCACTGAAATGTCAGGCTTTATACGAGGGCTGAACGTGTTCAGCTTATTCACCACGACATAGCAGGCTTGGCAATTCCATACCTTTTTCTTAGTGTACAATGACATCTTCTATTGCCAACCTCTATTCTATTGTCAAGAAGACTGTAGAGCTGTGTTTAAAGGGAACCTGCCAAGTTTGAAACATTGAAGTTGCCATTGCTGACTGTTGTTTTGCAGGAGCAAGTTCTGGAGCTGTCTTCCTTCTTCTCAATGCACTAATTTTTGGGCCCCTGACCTGAACTGGCATGCCGCCATCTAATATGCACATACTATTGATTTTCTAAGTAGTCAAGGAACATTAAGGATGACCACCCTCTTTCATGTACCTTTTTAAGCTGACCATACACATTTTGATAATTTTGATGATTTTTCATTGATAGCTGCCACCGGTGGCTGTCACAATACCCAAAAAGTCTACAATATTCTGTCCAGCTCCTTTGTTTTTTCGATCAAAGAATGTCAGGTAGGATGGCGATAACAGGACCACCCACGTAGTGAATTTTAGGAGGTTCATCAAGGAACCTGTGTGGGCGGCACAGTGGTGTAGTGGTCTTGGTTTGCTGATGCCTTAAGAGTTCACTGTAACTAAGGGGCCAAGCCCAACCCCCGAAAAAGAACCTCCTACCATAATCCCCCCTCCACAAAAGGATTTGGACCAGTTCACAAAACATGATTCATAAAAACATGGATGAGTGAGTTTGAGGTGGAGGAACTTGACTGGCCTGCCCTCAACCCAATAGAACACCTTTAGGTTGAATTCGAGCGGAGACTGCAAGCCAGGCCTTCACATCCAACATTAGTGCACCTCACAAATGTGCTTCTAGAAGAATGGTCAAACATTCCCATAGACACGCTCCTAAACCTTGGGGACAGCCTTCCCAGAAGAGTTGAAGCTGCTAAAGCTGTAAAGGGTGGGTCACCTCAATATTGAACCCTACGGACTAAGACTAGGATCCCATTAACCACTTCTGGACCGCCGCACTCCGATATACATCCTAACTTTGAAGCGGAATATTGTTCTTATGGCAGCAGCTAGCTGCAATAACCCCGGTATCCTCTTTCGACCAGCGGTCCAGTTTCTGATAATAGTGTTCTCTGCGGGGGATTCGCAGTGAGATCACTTTTATTGTGACCCTCCCCTCCCGACGAGCGTCCCAATTCTTTTGGTAATATAGTGTATATCCACAGGTGTGAAATGCAGTAAATGCATTTTGCCAAATTGGTTACAATTTCTAAAAAGCTGATAACATTTAGATATGGATGCTGCATAGTGCTACTACATTTTTTAAATGCACACTGAATATAACTCTCAGTTTTTCTTTGTGTACAGACATGGCACAGTCGCACTTCTTTTGTTCTGTCTGCTGGGTGTAAATCTTAGTACCTGTTCATCTTCTGTGTGTATGGATGCTTCCCAGAAGCACTTCTCCTGTTTTATATACTGAGTATAATTCCTATAATTATTATTTTTTCTGTATGTATGGTTGCTGTACAGTACTGTTTCTATAAATGTGTTCTTATTTGTTAGGCTCGGTTCACACAGGGGCGGCACGACTTGCAGCGCGACTCAGACGCGACCTGCAAACGACTTCAGCGGCGACTTGCAAAACGACTTCTGTATAGAAGTCAATGCAAGTCACCTGAAGTCGCCCCAAAAGTAGTACAGGAACCTTTTTTCTAAGTGGGAGCGACTTGAGTCGCTCCTATTAGAACGGTTCCATAGTACAGAACGGAGCGCGACTTGTCAGACGGCTAAGTCGCCTGGACAAGTCGCCCCTGTGTGAACCGAGCCTTAAGTGCACCTCACAATGCCCCGTTTCAATGTAACATCTTTTCTACAGTATGCAGTTGTAGATACCTTTTTCTGATGGGCGTTAAGTAATGCCCCCCATTAAACTATTTAGCCAAACCTAGTTTTTTGCCTGTGCCTTAAAATACCTCCCAACTTTTTGAGGTGGGAATGAGGGACACCTTTCAACCAAAAGTATGCAGGCATAGGACACACCCCTTGCCATGCCCCCTTAAAGGAGAATTGTACAAAAAAAACAAGATTGGTTAAACCCACAAGTGTTTTTTTTTACCACTACTATTCCTTTATATTGGCTTTTGTAACTTAGCACTGGGAAACACTTTTTGATAGATAAGTGGATTTTTATATACATCTATATAGATCAGACCAGAATGAGGGACAGATGGACTTTGCTCCAAATCAGGGACAGTCCCTCAAAATGGGGGACAGTTGGGATCTATGCCTTAATCTTACTACACCATAAGCTGTTCTCTCAGATTGTCGTGTCTGGGTATGAAGAGCTTTATGTGTCTTTGGGTGTACTGTGTATGTTATAGGGTTTGAAAATGAGCAGTACTTTAAAAGTGGCATTATTATAATAGTAACCAGATAGTCCGAGCGGTTTGTCGGCTATACTTTTGTGGTAATCAGAGGCAGAATTCCTTCTTTAGGATCACGTGACCTACTGTATGCCAGTGACGGCACATGTAAAGTAGGGTTGCCACCCGTCTGGTATTCACCCGGACAGTTCGGGTTTGGAATCATGTGTTTCAGGCTGCCTGAAACCCGGACACATTATTCAGACTGGACTATGGCTTCCCAGCAGGGTTGCTGACTGCAGATGTCTAAGCTGAGAGTGTCTATTACACTCTTTTTTATGCTGCCCAAAGCCAGCACTAACAATCCCCCCAAATACACATACAGACGGCAGAGGAGAGAAGGCTCGATCTACACCTCTCCCCCCCATCCCTCTGTGTCTGCCCACACTCCAGTCCCCAGGTCTGTGCCTCATAAAAGGAAAGTGTGGGCTGTAAATTTGAAGTCCAGCAGCCTCAGATACATCTGGATGAGAGGTGCTGACTGCCAAGGGGTGAGTGAGCTCACCATCCATCCCTGACTGTGACTAAAGTCTCCCCATTTTCTCCCCTGCCTCTGAATGAGTCTACCAAGGTAAATCAGGGTTTTCAGAGCACCCTTTACATCAGAGTTCCCCTTTACACCAGAAGCCACAGTGTAACCACTTCCATCAGAGTCCTCTCCATAGATCAGAGTTCTCAGTGTTCCCCCATAAATCAGGGTTCCTAGAGCATCCCTTATGTTAAATGGCACAATTTGGACATTTTCACTTAGGGGTGTACAGGCAGTACTTACGAACGGGAGGCTGCGGAAAACGATCTCTCTGCCTTTTTGCACATGCGCTTTCCGACTTACGAACATTTTCGACTTAAGAACAAACCTACAGTCCCTAAAACCTACAGTCCCTAGCCTGTTCGTAACTCGGGGACTTCCTGTACTCACTTTTTTTGCCAAGCTATACACTCACTACTTTACATTGTACCAAAGTGTAATATCTTCAGTGTTGTCACATGAAAAGATAGTAAAAATCGGACGGCACAGTGGTGTAGTGGTTAGCACTCTCACCTAGCAGTAAGAAGGGTCGCTGGTTCAAATCCCAACCACGACACTACCTGCCTGGAGTTTGCATGTTCTCCCTGTGCCTGTGTGGGTTTCCTCCGGGTACTCCGGTTTCCTCCCACAATCCAAAGACATGCTGGTAGGTTAATTGGCGTCTGTCCAAAATTGGCCCTAGTATATGAATTGGGAACTAGGATTGTGGGCTCCTTGACCATGTGAGTGTACAATATACAGGGATAGGGACAATTGTAGACACTCACTCAGGTTGAACTGAATGGACTGGTGTCTTTATTCAACCTTACTATGAAACTATGAAAAAATATTTACAAAAATGTCAGGGGTGTA